>NC_092802.1:21113816-21435030 GCF_918797505.1 Bemisia tabaci | reverse complement strand
GTTACCATCGTGCTCTGGAAAAAAAAACACATTGGATCTAGAGTCCAGACTCTTAAAAACATCGACAAGAAATTGTATTCTTGATTCAATCAGAATCTAGCTTAAATCAAGAACCAAGCCTCTTAATTTAAGCGGATTTCGTTTTGATTCAAGCAAAAATCAGATTGGATCAAGAGTATTTTTTCTTGTCAATGTTTTCAAGAGTCTGGACTCTAGATCCAATGTGTTTTTTTTTGTTTTTTTTTCCAAGTGTATAGGTCCTTTTTATTGTTCCTTAGAGAGTTCCTTTCCTTAGGAAGCCTCTTCTAGTTTACTTCGTGCATTGAAAATAAAACTTCGGCCGCGGAAGCCGCACTTACGGGCTATATTGACGTACCGTCCGCGTTCCGGTCTCAGAGGCCGAAAGTTCCAGGTGTAGCACCCAGAGCAATCGAAGCTACGACTCCAGCACCCGGAAATTAATTTCGGCCTCTGAGCCGGGAACGGACGGTTTGTCGATATAGCACTTAGCTTTTTTTTCAGTGTAGGTTCAAGAAGATCCTTAACAACGTGGTAAAAAAGTGCTGAGTCCGCACACTATTTCGCGGGGAAAACAAGTCCCAAAAGTTCCAATATTTCAATTACAGCCAAAAATTTTGGGCTCTAATGAGATTTAGCACAAGACTAAAGGCGGAGGGGGGGTGAGGTTTACCCCTAAGTTAATTATACCATCTTGTTACGCACAGGTCGGGCCATGCACGTCTCTAAGTGTTTTGCTCTGGGAAGATCGTTATCATAACATCATAAAAAGGCATTTTTTGTGTGCAAAATTCGAATAAAAGTTAGCAGTATAACTTTGGAAACGAGTCTTGAAAAAGGTGTCAAAAAGATTTGCCACTGAAAAAAGTCTAAAATACAGAAGAAATCACGTTTATTGTCAGTTTGGTAAATTTTAAGGTAGGTATTACGTGTTTAGGTATTTAAGGTAGTAAAGTTTTTTCCATCGCATTTTGCACTCTTTGTAGTGGCAAATCATTATGATCCCTTTCTAGAATCCATTTCTAAGTCACACTACTCGAGATTTGCAAAAATTTTACTTTCTATAATGCTACTTTCCGGGCCTCCTAAAAGTTCCTTTAATCATATTGTAAACCAAATGGGGTCTCCCTGAGAAAATAAGCTCTTTAAAGAACGACTGTGAGGTTATTATAAGCGGCAACTGTGGAAACTTGCGACATTTTTTTCAAAAGCGTCCGATAAATTTCATTCGCTTTTTGACAAGGTACATCAAAAATAAATCACCCACCATCGACGGGAAGAGAAATTATCGAGGAAAGCGCCCTCTCCCTCGAATTTCTAAATCCCCTCCCCCGCAGTCTCCTGCGGTTTTCTTTTTTCTCAAAAGGGTTCCATTTCCCAGTCTCAAAAGGTGAGGTGGCAGCCAGCCGCCGCGCCGTGGCGACGCTAAAGGCTCGCCTATTCAACGGGTTCCTGAAATTGGCGTTTTTATGAGTCTAAATAATATCACGATCGCGGTTGACAAGTTGCCTCATAAATCCCCTACGATTTTTCTTGCTTCGTTGGTTGAAACTTTTGCTAGAGCGAAAACAAAAGCCGTCGCAAGGAATATTACCCAATTATAATCACATAACGGTCTAGAGACAATGTATTGCAGGAAATCCGCAATAACGATCTGAGTAATTTAGTCGCTGGAGGCAGAAGTTAAGTCAGGGCTAATTTTCGCCCAATGATGATTGATGAGCGACTTGTTTCGCAAAGAATAAAATTAAATTTGCCTAATGATGAGCGATGAATGTCCGAGTGAGCTTTGCTAGGTAATTTTTTGCAAATTGGGTTAGGATTACTAAATCAAGTGCTCAATTTCTGCTAAACGGAACCATATTTGCATTATGACGTGAGCTTTGTCATGCATATACGCTTATGGGCCTCAGGGCTCATATCTTAATGTACGTAGTTCCGTTTGGCAGAAATACGCCCAATTCTCTGGTCTCAAGTCATCATTGGGCGATTTTGAGCGTTGAATTTCAAAAGTAACTTTTACTCTTTAGAGAAAATAGCATCGGTCTGGATAAATTAAGTATAGTGTCTCTGAGCACAGCTGTATAATCTAAAATGTACTTCTAACTTTACAATCTGTGGAAGAAATTTCCGCACTTTTGAGCTTCCGGCTCAAAAGGTAGAGTCCATACTACCTAAGTTTACGCACTTTTATAATGCGGCAGAAGATCAGTTAACACGATTCCGATATACATACAAGCATAAGTCATTTTTTAAATCCTTCTATGTAAATGGAATCATTTTGAAAAATTGTATCCAATTATTATACAATCGAATGATAAAAGCTCGATTTGGCATCTTGAATGTGGGGCATTTTTCAAAGCTCTTTTATGCGTGCATAAATCAATTCAGAGAGGAGATGAGGAAGGGGTGTATTGCCGCCGTTTTACGCACTTTTCAGTTTAAGTAGGGATATAAAATACGGCTCGAGTCCAAAACGGGAGTTTTCCTCCGCTGCGACAGTTTCCTTTACAGGTGCATCTTTTCTCCTTCAGCGTCTTGAATTAATTTTAATCTTCCCAGACGGGAGTCGAAACAGGCTGTTCGGGCTGCCGTCTTAAGGAAGAACACCTTATCAGCCTCCGGGTATTGCCAAATTTCCATTAAGAAAAATCGATATTTCTGGGAAACTTCTGAATGTTATCTGTCTTATTTCTCAGAGGAGTTTAATCGCAGTTTAAGCTACAAACATTTCAAGAAGAAATATTTACCATTCAGAACTAAGTTAAAAAATAAATATTTTATAGGGGGAGATTTGGCAACGGGTGATCGTTCATACGGCGTTGTTCCTTAGTACGGTAGCCGAGACGAAGACGTGTTTCCGTGTGCGATTTTGTTTTATGACCGTTTATGAGACTCAGATCTAGAGCACATTGCTGGAAACCTGCAAAAAATTGGCGATTTTTATGAATAGAGGTCGTTATTTTGGCTCATGCGCAGTCTTAAAAAACAAAAATGTTGACCGTAAACAGGCAAAGGGCCCTAAATTCCCGGAGGTGACTTTTCAGGGGAGCAATTTCTGTCAAATTGGATCAGGGAATGGAATTTTACGCTTAATGTAAATTTTCTCTCTTTTTTCGAAGAGTCGGTTGCATACTTGCCAAGATGGATCTTCAGTTTTGGCCCAATGCGTTTTGGGCACGATAGATGTGTTTCAAATTTTAACCATTATTTTGGAAAAAAACGTATAAAAATCGAAATATTTTTGAGGGGAGGGGGAGTCAGACAGATAAAGAGTAAAGTCTTGTACCCGTTGGTCAACACCGAGGACAAATCACACGCACACGAATGTAGTATTACAATATACTCCAACTCTGTGATGAAGTCATTGCAAAGCACTTTGAGATAACTATTCGTGCTCCTGTGCCGGTCACATTGCCGTCCTTAAAAATTGAAGGCGAGACGTATTCTAACTAAAAATTTCACCAGGTAACTATTCTCTTGATTTCCTCTTACCGCGCAGTTATATTCTTCTGAAAAATAACATTCACTGGAAAAAGAGATATCATTTTGACTTTAAGCGTTGTTTCTTGTCATTTTTTTTTTTTTTTTTTTTTTAATCCGTGGGCATTTAACCTAAATTCAGGTTTATTAGTCAAAGAAACATCGGTTCAGTATCGTTGTATTTAACTTAAACTTAACGATAACCAAAGCTTTTTTAAATGAAGAAAAACTGACCGTAGGTCGAATCCGCACGAATTCAACTAAAATAAAAAATAAAAATTAAAAAAATTGTCAACAAGAAACGACGCTTTACGTCAAAGTAATATCTCAATAAAATTGTGTTTCAGTGTTATGCGGGTCAGTTGTGTAACCCCGGTATGAAGTTACGTTCCTTGGTAACGGCGTTTTGTTCTCGCTGATCCTAGAATCTCAAATCAACGTAAACGATAATCTAACAACTCACTCTCACTAAACCATCGTCGAAACCCATCAGAACTCCGCATGAGCGACACACGATGCTTAATCGTAAACCACCACCACCCCCCCCCCCCCCCCCCCCGAGGAGCAATCAGAGGAAGGATGCACGTCGGTTCGCGAAGACGTTTCTCATAGAGGAGCCATTAATCCGATTAGTGCAGCGTCCAATAAACTAATCAAGGACTTAATTTCTTTACATCTACGTCCCACGCCGCACTGTCCGCGCCATTGTCTGTCGATCGTCTTTTGAAATCTTTTTAAGCTCGTAAAAACCCGAACGTGACCCTTGATCCGAAGCGGAAAGGGCCTGCCGAGCTTCCTCCCCCCACCTCCCCCGCCGTCGTAACCTGCGGGAGGGGGAGGGGTGAGGAGGAAAGCTTTTCAGCACCCCTTCCCTTGCGGTGGAATCCTGGGACGTGGAGTGATGGGATAATGATATTTGTAAGCCCGGACGTGAGGATCGTTGTAAATTTGACCGTTGTCAGATTGCGAATTTTGCTAGGAATGGGCCCGTTGCAAACTTTTGCTCAAAAATAAGAGTTGTTTCGATTCTTAAATGTCTGAAAAATCATCATGAACGCATTGGGAAAATTTGAAATGCACTCCTAACTTCACAATGTGCGTAAGAAATTTTCGTTTTTTTGAGCTTCCCTCTTAAAAAACGATACTTTGGCACTGGTAAACATTTCGTCAGACGTGTTGCTCTATCCAACCCCTTTGCACTAGGATACTACATACTACTCAACATGGCCGAAATCCGCCAAAACCCACGTATGTGCCTAGACGAGATTCTAACCATTTTTTAACAACTCAGCGTGCTTACATTCATGATACCTTCGCGTTGATAAAGATCTGCTTTGGTCTTGTGCTCCCGATTGCAATTTGCGCGCGGAAGGGTCATCTATTGCAGAAACATTGCAGTCACTTTTTTTTAGCAATTGAGGAGCTTTCCGGAAAAAGGGCACATAGAAAAAAATGCATTTGGAGCTTCCATCATTATTCTATGGCCACTGATTGTGAATTACGTTCTTAATCGGGAGTCCAAGCTGCGATGTAAGTTACCATCACTGGCCAGGAAGTAAGAATGGAAACTTAAAATTCATTTTTCTCAAACGTAATTGTTTGCTATGTGCCCTTTTTCCGGAAAGCTCCTCAATTGAATTGTTAAATTAGCAATTTAATTTTTTCCCATAATGCGATTCGTATAACTGAGATTTATGTCTTTGTTTCGTCTTACTTATTCGCGAAATTTCCTCACAATCTTTTCAATCCACAGTAATGACCACCTTGCGTTTTCCGCTATCACAGCCGGCATCCCAGCGAAGTCATCCCTTTCTTTGTTTTTCCGGCGTTTCCCCGCCTTTTTATGGGCAGTCTCCGATTACGGCGCGCTCCGTGTGTCCGAAGCCCTGGGGCGCCCATTAATTTCGCGGCTCCGCGCTTTTATAACGTTTATTACAAATTGCTCGCGTGGACATAACGTCATAACGCCGCTTAATGTGTCTATCGCCGACCCTCGCGCCAATCCGCGCCACGGCGCGGCGTTAACCTTTATGCGACCCGAGATTTCGCGACGGAGCGGGACGGGCCGGAGATGGAGACGCGGATGGAGTTGGGTGGTTTTTGAAAGTATGGTTTTAAATTATAGTCTGATCAGATTAAGGAGAGAGTTGGTGTTGTCTTCGTGCGTAATGAGCATAAGACTTGCAGAATGATACATATCTATGATACCAAAACAATGGTGTTATCAAAAACATAGGGTAAACACGGGAAACAAGGCTAAAAAGTACACATGAAAATCAAAGACGTTTCGGCTCAAAACTGAGCCATTTTCAGTCGGAAGAATACAAATAAAATATAAAAATTCCAAACAGAAACCTGCAGACAACCTGTGTACAACCTACAATGTAGTACACGTTACAATGTAACGCACCATGACGCTGGCTCAAGCCCCCCTCCCCCTAAGTGCGTTACGTAATACTTAAGCGGCTCCTTCTATTCTTTCCTGTTTTCTTATTTTTATCTTCCTCCCTCTTATACTTCCGTCCTTTTCATTTAGTTATTCATACACTTCTCCTCCTTTTATGTTACGCTGGGCTTGACCCTCCGTTCCCCACTAGTAATGCAACGCGCTGACTCAAACCTCCCTCTTTCTCAAGTGCGTTGCGTACTCCTTGAACGGTCCTAAACATTGTCTTCAAGGATAATCTTTTTCCTGCGTGCTTTTTTGAACTACAGTCCCTTTCTCATCGGGCAGTTACATTAAAGGGAACAGCTCCATGTTTTAGTCCTAAAATACCGTCGCTGAAAACAGTATTTTCTCGATGGAGAGGAAAAACCATCCAGAAACATCGGCGAAACTAAGACGTCTCGCGAATTAAATATCAAAAGGCTCTTTGTCGCCGCTCGACGAGTAAATTACGGGCCGATCAAAAGCAACGCGAAAGGCGGGCGTCGCACACTGGACCGAGTCAATAGGAGAAGTCGGACACAATTTGGAAACTTTAAAACGCTTAGAACTCCGTTTATACAGACTTTTGAGGTACTTAAAGTGGTTCCATTGGTTTTCTCGTGAAATTCTCTTCAAGAAGCACCCCTTGAAATTTAAAATGTGACGAAATGAACATCAAAATTTGCAGTTTTAGTAAAAAAAATTTATCCTACTTCTTTGATTGACTCGATCCACTGTGCGGCGTCGGAAAAAAGCGAAATCGTCGCCGCTTACGGATCGAAGCTTTTCATAGCCCCGCGTCGCGGCGTTGACCTTTAGTGTTTCAGAGCCCTTTGAAATACGAGCGAGCAGCTCGAATATTGCCCCCGCCGCGAGACGATTGTCGTTAGCGCGCGCGGGTGTAGCTTTTGAAAGCTCCGCAGCTTTTTGTGTGTTCAAGTTCAAGTTTCCGCTCCCCCCCCCCCGCCGCTCCGGCCCATCGCGGCTCGATCAGCGCGAGTTTTCGCAGCGCTGACTTAATTCACCGTCGAGGGACTTTTTTTTGCGCGTCGCTGTCAAAGAGCAACGGAAGAATGGTGCGTTGACAAATCGGGCGGAAAAAACAAGTTATATTTGCAAAAAGGTTTTTTTTTTTTTTTTTTTTTTTTTTTTTTTTTTTGAACGAAAGTGTTTTATTTTGGTTTACAAGGTGGAACTCTAGAACTATCTGTGACAGTAGATAGCAAGAAAGCCTATAGTACATTCTTAATGAAACCTATCTGTTTAAATTGTTTACAGTTTGCGAAAAGTTGTGAAAGCACTTAGCCCTTGTCTAATCCATGTCTAATGGGTCTCTTAGACCTGCGGGCTGATTATTGAATTTGATAGACACAGCTATAGACAAAGAAAACAAAAGGGGTATGGAGGGATTCTATTGGTGGAAGCGGACGATTGTAATGGACAAAGCGAAGGGAGGTAATAGACCAACTCACGCCACGAGACCCTATACTGAGTCCATAATATTCCTCCTAAGTCGATAGAAATTACCCACTTTAACCAATAAGATTAATAAGTGTAGCACATCACAACTTTCAACGCATATACCAAATGGGAACACATCAGGAATCAGAAGGCGAAGACGAAATTTGAGAGGAATATTATGTAGGGGAAGAGAATGGAAGAGAAAGAAAGGAAGGAGAGGAAAAAGGAGAGGAGAAGACTAGACCAAGTTAAAAAATTAGCCTTGTTCTTCTTCTTATTATTATTCATCTTCATTTTCCTCTCGTTTTCATTCTTGCTACGCTTCTTCTTCCTCCTCTTCACTACTTTTCTCTTCTTCCTCATATTTTCTCCTCCTCCTCTACCTCCTCACTTTCTCCTCCTCTTTATCCCCTCCTTCCTTTTGCCAGCCCGTCCTCATCCATGAACCAAAATGAATGATAAAACTATTTTAACTCCCAAGTAGCTAATATTGCATATCCATCAAATTGAAGGCGAATCGTATTCCTGACTCTGAAATCAGTTTGATCAGGTTCAATTCGCTTCCTAACGGTTGAGAGCTCCGTAAGGAAATCCAGAAAATTCGCCCTGAAAAATTCAACCGGGGAAATGTCTGGGGAACCTCGAATTTTCCGGGCAGGAAAGATTGCAACCTTGTCGGCCATTGGCTGGAGTGGCTTCGATTTACAAGGCAATCGCTTTTCGCTCGGAGTCCCTCCGTTTTTGCCGCGATCTCCGCGAGCGGAACCCGGGAAAGTTGCGAAAGCTCCGTCGATCGAAAGCTCGCCGTTTTTCAAGCGAGAGTCGTCGACGAGCGCATCTGGTTTCGAGTGCTTTGATTTAAGCTCCGCCGCCGCGCGACTTACACTCCTCGAGCTCTCGTTGCGCGGCGGAATGCGATCAAGCACTGTTTTTGTTGCGAAGTGTATCTTTCGCCTCGCTTCATGAGAGTATCGGTGGAAAAGTCGGGAAACATGAACGCTGTTCAAAATACTGATATTCTGATCTCGTGCTGACGATGAAATCGAGGCAACGAGTGTTGCACCCAAGAGACACAGCGAACTGAGTCATATTTCTAGGCGTGAATTCGTTCGAAAACCACGTCGGACACACCAGCAGACTGATTATTTAAATTGATGGACAAAGCTACAGACAAAGAAGACATATAGGGAGTATGGAGCGATCCTTTTGGTTGAAACCTGTAGTTCCTATAGACAAAGGGAGAAAATTATAGACTAATAACTAAGGGGTCCCTCGTTGGTTGCCGTTAGTTAGTCTATTACCTACCTCCTTTGTCCATTGCAACCACCCACTTCCATCAATAGCATCTCTTCATATCTCTTTTGTATCTTTTGTCTATAGCTTTGTCTATCAATTTTAATAATCGGCCGGCAGGAAAGTCTGGAATCCACTCGTAAGCGCACAAATGTAATATTCTGTTCTCGTGTTGACGATGAAATCAAGATTCTTCGAATAAATTGTGACATTATGTGAAGAATCGAAAAAATCAATACTCGTGCGGCATTAAAGTACTCAGGTAGTTTTACCACAGAAAAATTTTGAAGACGAAATGCCAGTGAGCGAAAGATTGCTCAATTGCCGTCTTTGGTATTTAAAATAAAAAATATGCATGGAAGTTAAGAGATCACAAGATTTATCTATCTCGCACACAGTTGATTTAAATTAATTCCTACTCGGAAGTTCCTTGATTTTTAAATTTAGGAATTCCACTTGATCACTCTATTCAGAAAAAGGTTTACGGAAACGTCTAGAATAGTATCCGTGGGTGGCGTAACTATATGTGTGTGCACGAGAACGCTTAAGACTTCGACGAAAATGTTTTTGCTTCTAAAAGCACCCGAAATTCAAGAAAAATCAGGCTTTGCCACAGGTTGCTCTTTATTACCCTTTAAAAAGTATTCTAAATCATTGTAGCTCCTCTACAAAATTACAGGCGTATCATTGAGCTTTTATTCGAAAGTAACTAATTTTATGACACAGATCCGCGAGAGACATCTAGAAAGCACCAGGCAGAAAGAGCCTATGTTCATTTCAAAGTGAGCCTCAAAAGTAGTGTTCTCTTAAACGATCGAATTTTCAATCAAGAAGCAGATGCGCTCTTTTCGCCTAACGTTATTCAGTTACAGCCGGATTTGAGCGAAGATTTACGACACGGGGGCTTATAAGTTACGTTCAAGCCAAAATCAGGCGTAGCTCTCGTCCAGGACAACTTGCGGTGTTGCCAAGCGCACGCGAAAAGTCCCGATTTAAAAGGCGGGGAATTTTGGATCTCCCGCCTGTATAGGCGGTTGATTTATTTTTGGAGTTCCGAATTTAAGTAGCCGTCTAATTAGGGGGGCACGGCATCGCTTGGGGGGCCTCGGGGCCCGGCCAAGCGCCACGCCGCACGGGCAATTAGGGGACTCATTCTTAGACGCCCCCCTTAGTCGAGGGCGCGTGTGTTTTTTTACAATGTTGCAATACGGTCACAAAAATGAATATACAGCGTTGGCAAAGAAGAAAAAGACAGAATGTTTTTATTCCTTCGTATTTGATTGCTCTCATCGAGGTTTTATTCAGATTACTTACTAGATTCCTCATTCTTTTGCTTCTTTTCGGGCATGAAATTCAGTGAGGAGAAAAATGGTCAATCTTTGCATTTTTGACACAGATCAGGAGGAGGGTTTACTTTGTCGTACACTCTCAGAACATGATGACAACTTATCACCTATCGTGAAAAATAAATGAGGAGGTTTATAGAATAGAGATGAAAAATGCGTTCGGTAAAGGTTGACTTTCTTTGTTTTAAAAAGCCCTCAAATTTGCCTGGAGCCCTGGAGTCAACTTTCTTTTTCTTCTTCTTCTTCTTCCTTTTTTTAAAAAAAAATCACGGGATGGGTAATAAACTAGAAGAGGTGACCCTAGGGCTGATATCAATCCAAAATATTATGTGATGCCATTTTAGGAATCAGCCCTAGCGTCAATTTTTTTTTTTTCCAAACATTTTTCGGGACGGGTAATAAACTAGTAGTAGTAGCCTTAGAACGAATACCAATCCAAAATTTATATGATACCATTCTAAGAATCAGCCCTAGAGTCATTTTTTCATTTTTTTTTTTTTTTTTTTTTTTTTTTTTTTTTTTTCCAAAACATTTTTCGGGATAGGTAATGAACTAGACGTAGTGACCCTAGGACTAATACCAATCCAAAATTTTATATGGTGCTGTTCAAGGAATCAGCTCTAGCGTCAATTTTCTCTCTTTTTTTTCAACACATTTTCTGGGATGAGTAATAAACTAGTACTGCTGTCCTAAGCAAGAAAGCCGTAAATCCACCAATATTTTCCCGCGTTTTTTGGAACTTAACACTTCCTAAAAGAAAAACTGTTTTACCCATGCACCTCAAATTTTCAGGTTAAGTTCTTGATTGTATTTGCGAAAGAATTCTGTTAGAACATTTTCCCAAGGTTGACAATTTTTTCTGGTATGATACATTGTTTCCAAAAAAATTTAAATGGCGTTTACGGCGTTTTTGCGTTGCACAGCAGAGTAGTAGTGGCCTTAGAACTAATACCAATCCAAAATTAAATGATGCATTCTGAGAATCAGCCCTCGAGTCATTTTTTTTTTTTTTTTCATTTTTCAAAAAAGTTTCCGGGATGGGTAGTAAACCAGTCGTTGGATTCGGACAGCATATACGAATACGGGGCAACGCTGTGGGATGACTGTTGAGCGTTGTTTACTTTTAATGAATGAGCGTTTGTTGGTGTAACCCGTTCACCCACAGAAAACGCCCCCCGCCCCTCCGCGTCGTCCCCGGCGCGGTCCTAATGAGCACTTTCACGGTGATATTTGATCGGCAGGACTTATGAATAGGTCTCCCGAACTCACCTCGCACGCCCGCTCGTGCATCGAACCTCGTCGTCATGAACTTATGACTCGAATCAGTGGAGGATGTAGAGCGGTCATCTCGGCTCCCTTGGCTCCGAAGAGAGCAGCACTGCCGTGATAGCGAAGAGAGCCGTAAGTGCGAAAATGAAGTTTTGAGAAAACGGGCTCAGAAGCGTCTGACTGAAAAATTTCATTAAGAGAAGCCTTCGTCTTTTGTCAAATTCCCACCAATCATCCAATAGACTGTAAGAAATCGTTTGGATGATTAAAAATCGACTTATTTTATTTCCATTCCATGAAAACGGTATTTTTCATTTTCATACTAGGCTATACGCAATACAGCCGTAAGTGCTATCTTCTGCTTGCTTTCGTGGTTGCGTTGAGGACACACAACAAACACATTTTCAGGTTCGAAATTGGCAGAAGAGGGCGGCTGTATTCATGAAAGGACTGTTTTTATTCGCTCTCTGAAGGAATAATGTCGAACTAACGGCTGTTTTGCCTGAAACTACGAGATATTTTGCGCACTTACGGCTTTATCAAATGACTCGTTTTGATACAGTTAAGATGTATTTCGCTGTTCCAGCTATTTCAGTGATTTCATCCAAATGAGATTGAACGAATATTGAAGGAAACTCGATTTCGAAAATTTGACCCTTACTGCTAAAACGGCAGAGCAGTGGCGACTCTAGCAAGTTGGCGCAACTGTTAATACTCCATTTAAATTCATTGAATTTATCGATTCTAGGTGAGACATGGCTGCCTCACGTAGAATCGATTGTTTAGCATACATTTAAATGAAGAAAAACGGTATTGCCAACTTGCAATAATAGCCGCTGGAAAGCGGTAACGACCAAAGTTTCGAAATCTAGTCTCTTTCAAAATTCAACTAATCTGATTCAATAACTGCGAGCTGATCGTTGAAGCTACGATGTCGCAGGCAGTTAGCAATCGCCGGCAATGGGTCAGTTGCGCTGGTCACAGAATCGTGGTTCGATGTTTGATTCTAGCAGGTTGGACAAAAATAATAAGATACGTCCGAACAGCACCTCTCCACGTCAATATTAACCGAGATATTACACTTTGAAAAATTCGGTTGATGACGCAAACCATCGCGGTAGTGACTCCCTTAGTTTTTTCCACCTTGCTTTAATCCGAGTTTTACGTCGAATAACTAGTGCGAATGTGCGTCTAACCGACAGAACTCGAAGTCTCGTAGGCGCTAATATGCGTTTCACGCCAACTGACCGACTGCACTGCTTTTGGCGCAATGCGAGAAGTATTCATGCAGTCTTGTAGGCGTTAATATGAGGCTTCCGCCGACCACGCTGTTTGGCGCAATGCGTGAAGTATTCTCACAGTTCTGCAGGTGCTATTATCATTCATGCGAGTTTGACGTTGAGTAACCAGTGCAAATCTGCGTCACTAATGAAATCAAGGTGGATGACGTCATAAACCCGACTTCTCAAAGGGCGATATCACACACACAACACAGATATCATACATCTTACCTATAGTTTTACAACACTGCTTCCAACTTTTCTCTCCGGCAATCAAATTTAACTCCTATGCATGGTTGCATGTTCCTGTTTCCGGAGACCGGTGTTTTTTTTTTTTTTTTTTTTTTTTTTTAATCCAAGTGAACGCAGGTCAACTGGCGACACTTGTTACCGCGTAACTTAACCGTTCATTTTGCATAGGAGCTAATTAAGAGTCTGGACCACACACTCAGCATATGCTGCGTTTCTTTATCTCCTCGTCGGACGTTTGGACAAGCGGTTGTGCTGTTCGGCTTCATATACCGGCCGGCCCCCCGGCTCTTTCGTACAGTCCACTGTCGCCGCGCAGGTATAGTCGTTTTTCAGGCGAAACTTTAGACTCGAAGAAAAAATGATATTTACTGATGTTTTGTGCCAATGGTACCCTTTTTTACCAACGCATAACCTTAAGAATATATGCTTGTTATATTTTTAGAATCGTAACCAAGCAAGCATACAGAAGATCGCACATACAGCTGTCCTCTTTAACATGCAATTGAAAACTAAAAACAAGTTCTTTCTTTCGGTAAAATTCGGCAATTCAAAAATTGACAAGAAACAATACCCATGATTCCATCGGAATTTTACTTGAATCAAATGGAAATTCGCTTAAAGTAAGAAGTTTAGCCCTTGATTCAAGCAAATTCGATTGAATATTGAGTATTTTTTTCTTGTAAAATTTTTCACGAGTCTGGACCACATATTCAAGAGAATTTTTTCTCCAGTGATTCTCAACTCTTTTGAACGATTCATAATGGTTTTTTTAATTTTACGAACTTTATGAAACGAAATTTTTTCCGTAACTCGACAGCGTTATAATGCTTATCTCAGAGCTATTTAAATTAAAATTTAAGCAACCAGAGGTATTCAAGATAATGCATTGTTGCCGGATTTGAAGATGGAGGAAAGGCTTTCACTTTAGAGAGGGAAGAAGTTAAAAACTGGAGACGGTGCGAGTTTTTTTTAGCTAATAATTTCAGCTTCACGACTGTATACACACTCAGGAGCGAACGCATTACATAAACATTTCACCCAAAAAACCGGAAAAGATTCAAAATTAAAGAGGGAAGAGAAGAACGGAGAAAAAAGTGCATAAAAGTAATTGACCTGCGATAAGCGAGAACTCAAACAGATAGCTATTAGTAAAACAGACAGTGAGAGTGCATGGATGGTCCAAACGGGAAAGGGCGAGTTTGTTAAAAGATTCACTCCCTCGTGCACTTGTTGCCAAGCATATACCTATACCAAAGCCAATTTGTTAGTTTCATCCCACAGAGGAAAATGAATCTTAGCTTTTACTGTCCTCATATCCGATGATAGACCCAATCTAAAACTACACTGAAAAAAAAAAGATTGGTACGAGTAGAATTTACCATTCCTTTATGCTGCATTTCACATAGCGTCAATTCAGAGTCAATTCTGCGAGAGGAAATGTAAACGTTACCATATAACTAGGGGGCTATGACCCCCTGGCCGCTACGCGGCCCAACCCCCAGAGGGCGCTTCGCGCTCTTTTAGGCCCGCGTCGAAAAAATAAAAGAACGACCAAAAAAATGAAAAATATTCTCATACCCGACTCTCATTTGTCCAATCTCCTCTGGCGGAGCAATTGGACCAATAAGAATCGAATGAAAAAAGAGTCTGGACTCCAGATCCAATCATGCGTGCGTGATTTGCGAATTTCGATTGTTTTGCCACTCAACCTATGAAATGATCGATAAACAGGCGTTCACAGCGACACTTATATGATTCTTTCCATAGGTTTAAGGCATACAATCGTACATCGCAATTCACGCCGCGCCACTGGATCCAATGTGCTTTTTTTCCAGTGTAATTTAACCACGGGGGTGGTTACAGTAGCATTTTTCCGTCGTAAAATCTACATTGAAACATTTCAGTCACTTTTTTAACTATAAAATTGCCGAATCAGCAATTTAATTTTTCCCGAGGATAGCGGCAA
This sequence comes from Bemisia tabaci, assembly GCF_918797505.1. Taxonomy (NCBI): domain Eukaryota; kingdom Metazoa; phylum Arthropoda; class Insecta; order Hemiptera; family Aleyrodidae; genus Bemisia; species Bemisia tabaci. The sequence continues at coordinate 21,420,234 of NC_092802.1, read as the reverse complement.
CAGGGGTGGATCCGGAGCGGGTCGTTTATTTGATTATTCGGGGGACAGCGCTGTACACACATTGTTTTATCAAAGAAGTTAATGGCGGGAAGGTGTACGTAATTATGCGCCCGGATTCGGGGCCCAGCCCTTGTCCCTTGTCTAGACGTGTGTAACTACTTCGGAATGGGCATTTAATGGCCTTGTCCCCTCCTATCCCCGCGTTCCCTCCCTTGGCGCGGCAAAGTAGCCACGCTAACTCGGAAGCCGCTGTCCGTCTAACGACGACACAACGCACTAATCTGGAAAATTGCCCCCAAACACCCTCCCCACGCCCCGCCTTGCCCCGCGGGATTTTCAGCGTCACGGAATGACGAGCGAATGACGTTGTGGACCCAAGTCCGGCTTTGTCGACAGGCCCATCATTAGTGTCATGTGAAAGTTAGCATGTTCCTGATAGAATCGGAACTTTTTAAGGCGGCTATTCCCTAGAGTTCCTTCATAGGGAGAGTAAGGCGTTGCTGGTCCTGACTCCCACAAAGGAGTAGAAAGATTATCTAGTTTGTCACTGGAAAAAAAAGGTTTCCAGGATCCAGAGTCGAGACTCTTAAAAAATTGACAAGAAAATATACTCTTGATTCGATCGGATTTTGCTTCATTCGAGAGCCAAGCCTCTTAATTTCAGCGGATTTCCTTTCATTTCAAGCAAAAATCCGATTGAATTAAGAGTATTTTTTCTTGTCAATTTTTTTGAGAGCTCGGACTCTAGTCGAAGAGACTTTTTTTCCAGCGTAAAGTTTTTCATTATATTTGATCAAACCCAGCTCTGGATTCTATTCCTCGCTGTACCCTAAGTTCCTCGGTCCATTCCGGTTTAGAGTCTTTGGAACTAGTGAAAGTGCGTAATCTCATGCTCGTTTGTAACATCATAGGAGCGTAAAATTTGGGTAAGAAATGGATTCAATGTGTCTTATCTCTCGGTATTGAGAGACTATACTTTTCCTCGGGCTGATCCCCCATCAAGCAAAGTTCCCGAGAAAAGTAATGAAATAGTGCGGAGTCGGGACTATTTTCTCCATTTGAATCCTTTAAAAATTTCGATTATAGGCGAGACAAGAATCGATTGTTTTACATAGATTTAATCAGAGAAAAAACAGTGTTGCCAACTCTCAAGAATCGCCACTTATCTGGTATTGGACTATGGATGAATCTAACTAGAATTATCCTAAATACACCAAGCAAGCTGGCATATTATGACTCCATTCATGTTTAACTTTTTTAACAGAGAAACAGAGAGTTTTTTAACAGAGAAATAATTCTCATCGGAAATTTTGTGAGTTTTTGCTTTGTAGTCAATGGAATTTCCCTGAAAGTTTCAAGACGTCTTTTTCTTCAATTTTTTGATGTCGTAAGTGAAAACATGAGAGGAAATTATTTAGGCAATGTGCAGTTTTAAGCCATACGTGTGCCCATGCGTGTTTCGTTGTCCAAATTTCGAGGGAAAGGAGATTTCACCCGAGAATATCTAGGAACGCAAAAATTCCAAATTTAATTTGCACTTGGCTAGTCCGTTGCTTGATTTAACTTATCAAAATGCTGAGAATTTATTGAAATCTTATGCATAATATTTGAAGCAAAGAAGGTAAATCATTCCCAAAATGGATTTGTGCATGAGTAAGCAGTAAATATGCACCACCCTAATTTTATATACAGACCAGAATATAGTATACATCCTCAATCTACCCCGTGTTGAACATTGCTCCGAATTTCGTTTGTATTAAAATTGGATGTATTTCTATCAAACGGAACTATGTGCATTAAGACATGAGCCCTGAGACCCATAAGAATACATGCATGACAGGTCTCACGTTATAATGCACATAGTTCCGTTTGACAGAAATTCGTCCAATTGTCCTATGCTCCCTCGAGCTAATAACTTTCTCCATGCTGAAACAACATTCGAATGAAGTTTTTACATCCTGCTGAAAGTTCGCTTTGCTCTGTTTTACGTTACGTATTCCCTCGTTTTTTTCGACGGGCAAAGCTCATCGCTAAAATTTGCAGACAGACGCCACGCTCCTCCCTATAAGATCAAATCAAAATCACTGTCTGCATTGCTCCGTCTGTTTTTTAATAACTTTTCGTCCGTTGAAAGATTTGATTTGCATAAAAATAGGGATTATGTCTGGAAAACTCTCCCTTTTTTCCGGATGTCTCGTGCCTTGCAGCGTTGTCTTTTTCAGAAAAAAACCCTCTTTTTTGACATTGGTGGGTGATGAATTGATTCCCCAGTGGCATCCAGCCGCTTCTTGGAAAGGGAAGGGATTAATAAAGATGTTGCATGTGTGAAGAATTTGCGATTTGACTGTTGATTACTATGTAAAAGTTCGCGAGAAACATGATGGTGCCACTGGTTTTCTCTGAAATCAACTTCCAAGCTCAAAAAAAGCTCTAAAGTTGAGGCAAAAATGGAGGGGATATCCCACGCTATCCTGAGAGTCCACCTCTACAGCCCTGTATAATTGGAAGAAAAGCCTAGAAACGTTAAATGGATTTTATTAGTTGAATTTGGCAATTATGAAATTTCTTCGAACCTTCGAACGTCCGACTAAGTTCCTCTGCAGACAGATTTTCACGACAGAGTTTTCTTGTCTCAGCTCCAAAGCCTGCCATTCATTTATGTAAAGAACCGCTCGCTTTTTCCAATTAAGGACGGGGACCGCTTAATCCCTTCCAGCCAGCGCTCCTCAAATGCGAATTTATGATCCTTTATTGCGCGTAATGATCCTTTATTAGCCTTAATGACTCGCCTGCTTTTATTAAATATTCTCGTATTTTACTGACGACCTAGATGGGCACTTCCTTTCGTGATTTTAATAGCGTTCGCTGCAACAGTTAATTGAAAAGTATATAGCTCAAGCTTTTTAGCTTATTAAGCGCTGTGTATCTTGATTAGTTATTTTGAAATTTTGTAGAACAAAAGGCTGCATTTGAATTTCTGTCTCCTGGAAAATAAAATAGTTAGTTTAAAGGGTTTAAAACTCGAGAAGTCTTCTTCAATGGCGAGGCGGGAATGATCGATTATCGATATTTCCCCATTTGAAGTTAGGGTAAAGAATCGGTTATTAAGGTGTTCGTTACGAACACCTTGTTTATCGATCCTTTTCCATAGGTTAAGGCAGGTAAATCGATATATCGCAAAGCACACTACGCCACTGATCTTCGATGTGACGCTGGAAACTAATTCCCTTCCATTTTCCTTTCATAAATTTATGTGAAGTATATTTTTTTCAGCTCTTAAGCTTTAAAATTACTTAAAATTACTTGCAAACGCGCGCGCGGCAATGTGGCAGTCCAAGTCAGTCCAATTTCAGCGTGACGCGACATTGTCTATGAGTGGCCGTATTCTCACGACGCACAGTGCAAGACGAGCTTATAGAAGAGGTCGGACATGTAATTCTTGGCTAGAAATCTCAAATTTCTACGTTTATTTCGTCACAAATTCAATTTCAAGGGGTGTCCCGCAAGGAAATTTCACGAAAAAACCAAAAGAACCACTCATGAACATGTATGTCTCATATTATCGAAAAAATAAGCTTTTAAAGTTTCCACATCATGTCCGACTTCTCCCATTGACTTGACCTAGTCTGCCATGCTAAGGAAGAACGCCGCGCCGTATGAACATTCGAGAGTTGCCGAATTTCTTTCAATGAAAGTTGTGAATATTTTTCCTTGACATTTTCAGGAACTATGGGTGAAATTGCGAAAAAAATTATCTGAAAAATTGGAGCGAAAATATTCACAAGTTTTCCAGTAAATTAGCGTTTCATCAAGGGAAATTTGGCAACGCCTGAAGGTTTATACGGCGTTTTTCCTTAGCACGGCAGTAGTGTGCGACGCTCATTTTTCGCAGAACCTTCACTCTTAACCTATTAATGTAATATTTCAGAGTCCTAGTCAAGTCCGAAGACTGGCAGGACGCATCTCGGACCATGCGCAGCGCACAGTCGGGACAATGCATACTTAAGCGTAAGAGCCGCTAAAGCGTACTTGACGCCTCTCGCTCTCTAGACGCACAGTGGATCGAGTCAATAGGAGAGGTCGGACAAAATTTGGAAACTTTAAACGCTTATAACTCTATTTATACAAAACTTTGAGGTTCTGAAAGTGGTTTCATTGGTTTCCTCGTGGAATTTTCCGCTATAAGCACACCTTGAAATTTAAAATGTTACAAAATAAACATCAAAATTTGCAGTTTCACAGGGTGTCTACTAAAACAGACTGGCCAAAAATTTGTACTTTTACAGTACTTATTCAGTACATTCCCAAGAAATTCAGTACCCCCTCAACAGAAAAATTCAGTACTTTTTCAGTACCTCCGCAATTAACGAAATTCGAAAACTTTCAATTTTTCGCTCAAATTGCGTCAAAAATGACAAAAAAATTAGAAAAATTCCGGACCTTCTTGCGGAATTTCCGCAGTACCCCTTCAACAGAAAAATTCAGTACTTTTTCAGTACCTCTATTTGACGAAATTCGAAAAATTCCAATTTTTCGCTCAATTTGCGTCTAAAATGACATAAATTCCAGACCTTGGCCACAAATCTGTAGTTTTACAGTACTTATTCAGTACATTCCCAAGAAATCCAGTGCTCCCTCAACAGAAAAATTCAGTACTGTGTCAATACCTCCAATTGACGAAATTCGAAAAATTTCGATTTTTCGCTCAATTTGCGTCAAAAATGACATAAATTCCAGACCTTTTTTCCGGAATTTCCTCAATATTTCAACACTTCTGGACCGCCCTTAAAAAATCAGCACTATTTCTAGACTTTTCGGAAATTCCGGACTTTAAGACACTTCAGTCAAAAATTTCATGTCCGACCTCTCTAATTAACACGATCCACTGTGTGACGGCCGAGATATAAGCCAGACCGGACGGTGCCGTACCGGTCCCAGACCGGAGGGCTTATTATTTCCACGAGATTTATTTTCTTCGCACATATTTCGATGTTTGAATAGCGTTCCAACGGCCGGGAAGGGCATCGTGCTGAGACGAGCATAAATACACTCCGATCGAGAATGGATGAAAGTGGGCCGGGGAGGTGAATCGTGAGTATTACAGGTCGGGTCGGCTTAAACTTGATGACCGCGATGCCGCGTCGGACGGTGTTTTTTTCCGAACAGGGGTTGGTCGGGTTGATAACGGGTTGGAGGGGCTGGAAATGAGTCTGGTTTAATGTTCTAGTAAGGGGAGAGTTGTTTTCAGTCTGAGTTTTGCAACTTTTTAACAAACAAAACATTTAAACGTTTGTCTCCAGCTCAGACCTTGTTCAGTAGCCCATTCTTGAGAATTTGAAGAAGTATGCGGTGTGTATAGACTTTGGAGTTTATTATGAATGCATCAACATACGTTTGTATCTATTTTTTCCAATCAGAGATGGACGTATTTGTGCTGAAAGGGACTATGTGACACGCAAACCATATGCACATAGCTCCTTTTAGAATAAATACGTCCAGATGCTCATCAAGATGATCACAAAAGATGTACCGGCTGAAAAATAAACATATGCTAGGATCTACCGCTCGACTGCCGTGCTAAGGAAGAACGCCGTATGATCGTTCGAGAGTTGCCAAATTTCCTTCGATAATATGTTTATTTTTGAGGAGAGTTACAAATATTTTCCTCGAAATTTTCAGAAACTTTCGGTGCAATTGCAAACAACATTATCTGAAAAATTGGAAGGAAAATATTCATAAACTTACCACAGAAAAAAACTTCGTGCATGGGACCCGAAGTTGAGGTCATATGGATCTCTGAAGTTTTCTGATCCCGCATCCGAAAAGTTAAGGTCGAGCTGCCGAAGTTTGGGTCAGACATCGAGGCACTTCGGTATGTACCGGAGTACTTCAGATGTGTGACCCGAACCCTTCGGTATATATCGAAGTACTTCAGAAGTCTGACCCGAACTTCGGCAGCTGAACCTCAAGTTTTTAGATACGTGGTCCGAAACCTTCAGAAGTCCATATAGATAGATAGATAAGATAAAACTTTATTATGCTCCTTTTTACAGTATAACAAGATTATTTAATAAGTGCGAACAAAAGAAAAGTAACATAATAAAACCACCCACTAAGGTTGGACCTTATGTCGGGTGGGGTCTTATTAATTGAAAAATAAATGTTCACTAATCATTAGAAAACCTCAACCTCATTAGATATGACCTCAACTTCGGGTCCCACGCACGAGGTTTTTTTCTCCGTGCAGGAAATTCGTGTTCAATAAATGGAAATTTGGCAATGCCTGAAGGTTCATACGGCGTTCTCCCTTAGCACGGCAGTCGACCCCGCTTAATACGCACCTAGAGCCAGGATCCTCTTCATCCTGCATGTTCGTGTTCGGAAGTCATCGGCACGGCACAACAATCGCACCGTTCATTTCAGAATCCACGTAAGCGCCGTATTCTTCGGGCCCTGGAATTGAGGCTGGCCAGGGCGACGGAGGCTGGATGGTCTTCGGAATTGGGTGAATCGGAAAGCGTCCGATTGGATCGAGGCCCGCGGCGCCCGCCATCTGAAGCGACTCGCGAAATGGTGCTCCTGTGTGGTCGCGTCGCTCATGCCGCATGCGAACAGAAATCACGGCCCACGAGCTAGACCTCCGCAAAAAACACACTTTCAGGACTTTATTTGGTTTTGTCGTTTGTGATTATGGCTCAAAAAGTGAGGTAATCAAAAAAAAAATCTTTAAATGGTGTTCCTTAGATCGATGAGTTGGTGCGCCATTTGACCGCTTGAGCGCCCTAGGCCTTGTCTCCACGGGACGTTTTCATGGGATTTGTCCCAAGTTCGAATCGCAGGAATGAAACTTCTGGGATTTTTCCCAGTTACCGTCTCCACGGGACGGGGCTCATACAGTCCTGCGACTAGTTTTCGCGGGAAGATAAATTGGTTAAAGTCGAGTGTTTAACCGGGATTAAAATAATAATTGCACTCAATTGACAATTAGACACATTATTTTAACCAAACAAACATTAACAATGTAGTAATGAATAAAATATCGCACAATTCGTTTTCACTTCTTCTTCTTCTCTCAGTGGGTCCTAGGGGTACAAGTACCATACTTGGTACTGGGACAAATATTGATTAACTTAATATTTTTCCCAACTTCGTAAGTGGGATTTTTCCCTGGGACAAATCTCGTGAAACGGCTCGTGGAGACAAGGCCCTACTATACTAGAGCTCTAGTAGTGGCCGGTCGAAAACAAAAAGCGCCGCCTATCGGCTGAGCGCTTAAAAGGTTACGGGCTATATAGACACACCGTCCGTTCCGGCTCGTAGGCCGAATGTTCCGGGTGCTAGAGTGCTGGAGCCGTAGCTTCGATTGCTCCGGGTGCAATGACCGGAATTTTCGGTCTCTCTGCCCCGAACGCAGTATGTCTATAAAGCTCGGAAGTGCAGCTTCCACGTCCGGAGTATTTACCTCAATCGAATCGCAAGTTGAATTCCTCACGCAAGATTGGCTTTAACAGGTAAAACACCTCGAGCCCTCTTTCGCCCGGGAGATTATCAAATAAAGAGCAGCCTCCCCACTCGCAGCCTTTTTTTACTAATTCAAATATTTAAATCGTAAAAATGGAAAACAAAAGGCTTTTCCGATCCGCCGGAATAAATTAGGGGGAACTGAGCAAACACGGCGAGGTAGCGGCAGGAGTTTAAAAGACGGGGAAAAAATCAACGCAAGTCCGTTTTTAATTAATTGAAAGCGGAAACTTTCGAGAGACATCGAAAGGGAAACTTGGGCGCGGGAAAACCAGAGTGCACTACAAACCCTTACTTTCTCGGGGACCCGCTGCAGGAATGCTGGGAGAGCACAGTCTGGCAACGGAGGTCACTCTCGAAGAAACGGGAGTAGGTAGGGACTCTGCACCTCCAATCAGGAACTTTCCAATTAATTTACATTTTAAATTAAACAATTAGGGTAAGTTTTAATAAGAAAAATTCCGGAGATAATCGAATGACTTCCTCGGTTGTGGGCGCGGAGTGAGGTAATGAGGATGACTGACTATCGGGTTGCAGTTTCGTAAAGTTCTAGGTTGCTTCTCACAGGCCGGGTTTCTTCGATTTATTTATTTTATCTGAGACAAACTAACTCTACGAGGCTGGTGAAGAAGACATTAGTATCATCAAAAAATGCTGCCGACAAAATTCAGTGAAATTTTCAAGCATATGCAAACCAACAATTTCTCTGGAAAAAAATAGAATGGTGGCGGAAATTTTTAAATATCGCATAGCGCTTGTGATACTTTGGCCGGAAGGTGACAATGTCTGATAGAGGCAAAAATAGACAATTTTTCCGAATCGATATTCTGGAAAATCTATTTTTACACTTAAATTGATTAAGCTTTAATCAATTTTGTTTTAAAAAAACTGAGCGCTTGCCTGTCAGCTCTGTCCAATTCACAAGGATCGTCGATTCGAAGTCTTCTTGACGGAGGGTTTTGAAGCATTTTCGAACAGCGGTTTTGATCTAGGCTATGGAATCAAACCGTGTGCCTCTCAGAAATTTCTTTAACTCAGGGAAGAGCCATTCCAAAGCCTAGATCAAAACCACTGTTCAAAAATGCTTAAAAATCCTCCGTCAAGAGGACTTCGAAAAGACGATCCTTGTGAAATGGGCAGTACGGCCGAAGCTTTGTGTTCAAAGTGGTGGAAAATACTTCGAAAAACAACCGAATTTTGAGTCATCCGATGCAGAAACTTGAAGTTTGTCAATTTCAGTAAGATTTTGTAAGTTTTTTCAATAAAAACACTCAATTCTCATTTAACTTTTTTCCCCTTGATAAACATATTTGTAGCTAAAAATCCTGGAGGCGGTCACGCTACATGTCATTTTCAAAACCCTGTATCTCTGCCATTTTTTAAGCTAGAGAGTTGTTCTTGGTCTTGTTTTATTGGTAATTACGTCTACTTTAAGCACACATAAACCGCAAATCGATAACTGCTTTCGTTTGCTCAAAATCCGGAAGTATGCAAAACTTTTTGAACACCCTATGTATTAGCGGAATTGACAAATATAATTTGCAATAATATCCTCTGGCACATTGTTTTTTTTTATTAAAGAATGGCCTGAGTAGCAATTATTGCATACTAAACGTAACCTCCAAATTTTCGAGCTGTCCATACGCTCCTTATAAAGTTATTCTATTCGGGACAGATGCAGCCGGATTCTATCTCGACCAGGGGGGGGGGGGGGGTTTAGCTGAACGTGCCCTTCAGCTGGTGCCGACGGATGAGCCACGGGCAGTGGAATCGAGGAATCAACTGGAGGATTAACCCCCTCGCCCGGTCCCATCGACTTCTCCCGGGGCTTTCGCCCCAAGTCCCTGAAAAATGGACCTGAGCTGCCGACCTTTGTCGCGCGCCCGATCAACAGGTGCCCCATCCGCTTCGGCGACTTCGATTTCGGGTCATTTGACTCGATAAGTCACGGAGAGATGAAGTCGGAGCCATCGATGCTCTTCCGCCCGGAAAATCGTCGGTTTCGTGCGAGAATAGAATATTGATATCGCCGTCAGCGTGAATGGGCCAGGTGTAAACCTCAGCGAAAAGAAGAGTTATTCCTTTAAGAGAAAAGGTCAAATATTATAGGGTAGCCACAGTCTGGGAAAACCGGAAAATGTCGGGGAGTTTTGGAAAGTCAGGGAACCTCGGAAATGTGAGGGAAATAGACGAAAGTGTCAGGGAAATATTATTATAAGTCACCTTTAATCGCTCTCTGAGTCTGCACGGATTTAACTCAAAATAACTAAATTTTGTTGACAAGAGACGACGCTTTAAGTCAAAATAAAACCCGAAGAAAGTTTTTTTCAATGTGCGTTTTTCAAAGGTTTGCGCAATGAAAACGATAGTGCGGTACAGGTGAAAATTTATTCGTAAGAGGAGTCGCTCCATCTAACCTTTTCGCACTGGGATGCTCTGCAATATTCAACATGGCCGACGCCAACCCGCCAGAACACATGTGACAAGACGGGATTTTATCAACCGGTGTGTTTATATTTACATTTTTTTGTGTTAATGAAAAACATAAATGAAGCTTAGGTGTATCTTCACAATTTGCGCGCGGAAACGTCAACATTTCTGAACATTTCGGCCCTGGAGAGGCAACTCCGCGCACTTTAAGTACAGGTCCTAATTCGTCCTTGAGATCTACACCATGCTCCAAGAGAACAATTCGAAGAATCCGTTTCGTTCGGTACGGGCGGATAGCAAAGAGTTAACACGGGTAAAAACACGGAAATAAAACCGGGGTTTTACAACCTCCGCGCCGGTAAAACAAAGGTGGAGTCGTCCTGGGAAAGCGATTAAGAACCTAGTAAACAAACGACGGTAGACACTAATGGACATATCCCTAGTTCTGAAGCAGAGTTACACAATTTCAGAGAGCCATCTGACTCTAGTGTTAATATGCGGAGAATTCGATGACTTTGGAAGGAGATGTTTCGACATTTATTAGAACTTCCTTCAGTTCTAATCTTCCGAAAATCGTCTGTATGTACCTGGTTCCATCGTGACAACTCACTCAGTTTGTAATGTTAACATGGAAGTGTTGTAGGGTTTGCTTTTGCACTTATTTTAGTAAAAATTTCACTGACCACGTTTTCACCTTTTGAGTTGCTGTTTCATCTTCTTGATTTGGTTTGCTTTTGTCTATTAATTCGTGCTGAAAATGAGCTAACGCATGAAATGCGTATACAAGTTTAATGATTCGCATTTTTATTTTTGGTTATAGGAGTTACTTTCAATAACTTTTATTTCAAAAATCGTGTTCTATATAAAATTTTGAAGAAGAAATGTACTACTTTGGAAAAAAAAGTGTTCAGGGTCCGGAGCCTAGACTCTTAAAAAATTTGACGAGAAAAAGTACTCTTGATTCAATCGGAATTTTTCTTCGATCGAGAGCCAAACCTTTTAATCTAAGCGGATTCCATCGAATCCAGAACAAAAAAAAATAACAGAATACTAAATCTAATCTTTAATTATAATTAAAAGACGATTAGATAAATGGAAGTATATCAGTTACACTGATAAATAGATTTAATTAATTATCTTTGTCTTTAAAATTAAACATTTTTAATACAAAAATGTTATTAAATGACCAAGAATTAAGAATTTATTCCAATTTGTTTCTTGTCAAATGTTTTTAGAGTCTGAATTCTAGATCTAGGAGATTTTTTTTCCTACGTAAAGAACACCTAAATTCACAACTTGTTCAGTGATCCATCAAAGAGCCGAAGTTCTTCTCGAAAGTATGGACATCTTTTTGTCACAATTAATTCCCCTTTCCCTTTGAATCACGCAACATGTTGAATTCTCATCGACCTCAACGTGCCGGAGTATTTCAATGATCACCACCCTTTCAAGAACGGATCCTTCTCGTTTGAATCGGGAGGTTCCACGAAATTCGCGAGTGGAAAAACGTGCCGTCAAACTGGAGGGCAAAAGCCGCAAAGCACCGGAGAGAAAATTATCGCGCCGTGAATCCGAAACAATTAACCCCGATCAGAGATTGCGGGCACAGCTCAAGACAATTTATTGCCCCTCTCACCCGCTCCCTTCTACCCTGCCGGCCCAGCCCTCAGTTCCCGCCACTTCATTTTCATTCCTGGTTAGGAGCCGGTGTTGCCGGTTATTCGTGGTACGTACGTATTTGAAATTTCCTTGGAAAACAAGTGGTTTCTCTGCCCATCGACTGTAAAAACTATCGTGTTCACGGTTGCAACATCAGGGAATACCGGAATGTCAGGGAATTTAAAAAGTCAGGGAAAAAATGATAAGCACCTCTATTTGCTGTCTAGAATGGGTTTGACGCTTCGAACAACAAATTTTGCCCGAAAATTATTTCTAATTACAGATTCAGGCTTTAAATCATAAGGCAGTCCAACGCTCAAATAAAGGCTTGGTTCTTGGTTTAAGCTTAATCTGATTGAATCAAGAGTCTTTTTCTTGTCGATGTTTTAAAGAGTTGGACTCTAGATCTACATATGGCTTTTCCATGTTGCCACAATCAGGAATACGGGAATTGTCAGGGAAAAATGATAAGCACTCTATTCGCCGTCGTCTATATATTTTGACGCTTCGATCAACAAATTTCGGCCGGAAGATTATCTTCTAATATGTCTGTTTACCTCGGCATACCTTCAATTGTCAGGGAATTTCACCAAAATATGTCGGGTCGGGAAATATCAGGGAATTTCATTCCCCAGATTTGGTCTCAAAATTATTGAAGGAGAAACATGTGCAAAAATTAACGAGGCCCATCGATCACAAAATGATAGTAAAGAAAGCGCGAGGCGCTTCTGAGATAACTATTCGGGCTCGGGTGCCAGTCAAATTGCTTGCCATCGAACTTGAAGGCGAAAGTATTCTTGGATGACCCATTGAACAAATAGTAGTGAAGATGAAGAATGCGAACGGCTTTTTGAGGTAACTATTCGGGCTCTAGTGCCAGCCAAATTGACGCCTAATGGAATTGAACACAAAACCTACATTAAATTTATAGTTCAACTTCCGTGTTTTTAAGCATCTGGTTACTGAAATCAGGACCGCGAATGTTGAAAATGATACGAAGTCTTCAGTACCTTTCATTCAGCTCCACTTCTTTTTAAACTTCGTGCGGAAACGCACTCAAGAAGGCACAATGTTTTTTTTAAGCGAATATTTGTGACACTGAGAAAATGTTAATAAGATGTTGCCACTCGTTGGTAATAATCCTCGTTTCAATATCATGAAAAGCAATTTGAAATCGAGAAATCGCTTCGTAATTCTTGGCAACAGTGTTGAGAAGTGGCTCAATTTTCGCCGCCTAATCCAGTGCTTGTCTGCGATCGCAGCTAATTTCACGATACGCCGAGGACTTAAATCTGGGCAAATTTAAAAGAATCGTCTTTTCCGACGGGAGCCCGCAGTGACAATTAACTCCCGCTGCAGGGCTGCTACCCCTTGGGGACACCAGGGTTGCCGTACACTCGAGGACAAAACCGGTAAATGGACCACTAGACAGAGACGAATTAAAGGATTGTGAGCATGTTTCTTACCAAAATTTCACGCAGACACTATTCGCGCAACGAAAACGATGAAACCAACTCCTAAACAGTATAACGTTTTATTTCACATTGGTTACGAGGAACTTGAACTGCCGGCTCACAAGAAACTCAAAGTCTACGTGAGTCAATCGCGCACTACAACGGTTTCAGCAAGCTTCTCATCGAGCAATGTTCATTTTGTTGTTCAAACTATAAGCAATTTGCTATAGCTGAGCCAAAGCGTCAAGATTGAGGTTGCCAGATTTTATATCGCAGGAGACTGTCATGATAAACGTTTAGCGCGCGATGTGAATCACGTAGAGCTATTGAGTTTTCATGAGCGGGTGGTTTGAATTCACGCATCAGAATCATTAAAAATCTTCGTAGGGTTATTTTAGTAATTTTCGTTGTGTGCATCGTGCTCAACGTGAAATGTTGGTAAAGAAGATGTATCAGAATGCTGAAATTCGTACCTTGTCTATGGTCCATTGACGACAGCAGTCAAATGGTGAACTTTTCCATCGTAAAACCGTCGAGACAGTAACCACAAGAATGTCTCAAAAGTATGATATCACTCCTTGATACATGATTTGCGAAGTTGATAGGACGCATTTTTAAAATTTCCGGGTCTCCGAACACCCTATGGTCGGCAACCAGGGTCATTTTCTGTCTGTCTCTCCTCGATTTTCCTCTTCTCTTTCAACTTTCTCTTCTGATTTTCCTTTTACTTGTGTCTCCTTTTAACCCTCTATGGCATGAATTGATTTTGGATCTCAGATTCTAGGGGGCACTAATCCATTTTGTAACTTGCATAAAAACATATAGTACCAATTTCTTTTTTCAATCATTTTAAATTCAAGTGAAATCAGTTGTTCAAAAAAAAAGGGGGAACTAATGAAATTTTGCACAATCATGCTACGGAGGAAAGATTCAATTTTTAAAAACCCAAAAAATACGTTGTTACGAATTCGTAACGGTAGCGTTCACCACGATTACGGAGAAATTGTTCAACGGAGCTGTCCGAAAACACTGCAATTTTTCTTGTGCTACCGATGAAATTCAGTGAAATTTTCAAACAGATTCAAGCAATAATTTCTTTGGAAAAAAAGAAAATGCACTGGAAGAAAAAAACATTGGATCTGGAGTCCAGACTCTTGAAACCATTGACAAGAAAAAGGACTCTTGTTTCAATCAGATTTAAGAGTAAATCGTAAGGAAATCCGCTCAAATTAAGAGGTTTGGTTCTTGATTTAAGCTTAAATCTGATTGAATCAAAAGTATTTTTTCTTGTCGATGTTTTTGAGAGTCTGGACTCAAGATCCAATGTGTTTTTTTTCCGGTGCTCTAGAAAACGCTGAGTCATCCAGGCGTGGAGAATGACGCGGAATGTGTTCGATCGGAGTATCTGCAAATTGTGAGTGGACGGTGTGTGACACCTGAAATCATGGTTTACTGTACACTCCGGCAGGCACAGTATAGGCAATTTGCACATAGGACCGTATATGTGTAACGGTGTAGCATTGGAAGTATTTCCCCGATGTTGAAGGCGCGCGGGCGCACCTTTTATTGCTCAAGGTAATTTGAATTCGCAGCGTCAGTGAATTATTGTATGAGGAGTGCACTCTTTTCGCTGACGACTACAAGTGTTATATATGTCTAAAGTAGTGATTGCACACAGATTTTTGTGTAAATAACCTTCAGCTGCGTTTTCACATTGTTACATTGGATCTAGACTGCAGACTCTTGAAAAGATTGACAAGAAAAAATACTCTTGATTCAATCAGATTTTTGCTTAAATCAAAAGGAAATCCGCTCAAATTCAGAGGCTTGGTCCTTGATTTAAGCGAAAATCCGATCGAATCAAGAGTATTTTTTCTTGTCGGTGTTTTTAAGAGTCTGGACTCTAGATCCAATGTGTTTTTTTTCCAGTGTGGCGACGGAAATTTTTAAATTTCGCCTAACGCTTGTGATAATTTAGCCGGTTAGAGCTTTTCCGCTTGTTTCGTTTTGAACTTAGAAAACCTCTACATTTGCGGAAAGAAGCGGCATCAGCGAGAGCTTAATTAACGAGTCGGCGAAATAAGTCCAAGCTTGGCGAAAAACGGGATCCGCACTACGATTTCACGGAGTTTTCGCAAAAAAATGGGAGGGGCGGACCGCAACTCAGTGACAAGTGCGTCGGAGTTAATTAGGACAAATGATGCCCTGGCGACTGCGGAACCAAGTCATGCGCTCCCGTACTAAGGAAAAACGACGTATGAACATCCAGACGTTGTCACATTTCCACTGATAAAATATTTGTGTTTAAGAAACGTTATAAATAGTTTGCATTGAAATGGAGTTGTTGCATGTGTGAGGAATTTGCGATTTGACTGTTGATTTTTATGTAAAAGTTCGCGAGAAACACGATGGTGCCCCTGGTTTTCTCTGAAATCAACTCCCAGCTCAAAAAAGCTCTCAAGTTGAGGCCAAATAGAGGATGTCCCACGCTATCCTCAGAGTCCAATTCTACATCAAGACACACCTCCATGCAAAGATAGGGACAAATACATTGACAGGGCTGCCACTTTATTTGGGACTCTTAAACTGAAAACCGCCAACCTGTCAATGTATTTGCTCCCTATCTTGCATGGAGAGTTGTCTTGATGTAGAGGTGGACTCTCAGGTAGAGTGGGATATCCCTCCATTTTGATTCAACTTGAGAGCTTTTTTGAGCTTGGGAGTTGATTTCAGAGAAAACCGTGGCACCGTCGTGTTTCTCGCGAACTTTTACATAAGAATTAACAGTCAATCGCAAATTCCTCACACATGCAACAACTTTATTTTCAGACAGGGTTGACATAGTGAGGAAAATCGGAAATGTTAGAGAATTTCAATTGCTTTTTCAAGTGGGTTTTACGTTTCGAACAACACATTTTGCATGAAATCTATTTCTAACCATGTATTTTTTAAAAATCTGGCATTTGGATAATTGTCAGGGAATTTCACCAAAATGTTTCAGGGACATCAGAGAAATTTCTGGAAATTTAATTTTCCAAATTCTGTGGCGAACCTATTCAGATTTAATCGCGGATAGAATTAACGATAAACTTTGAAGATAGCTCTTCATAAGTTTTCAGTATGCTCGACTTTATGCACCGATGTACCCGTATGAAAATTCGGACATGGGTCAAAGTTCCCCCTATAAAATATTAAACGGAGTCACGCGGTCTCGCACTTTGGCTATCGATGCACTCTATAAATTTGAAGCTTATTCAACGTTGCTTACTTACGTCAAAGAAAAACTAGGCAACGTTAAATGTAGTTAGGCTTATCTCGAGTAGATCCGTTAATTCAGGGAAGGAAATTCACAAAGGTCCTGAAAAATTCGTATTTCGTAGAAACAAATTTGGCAACGCCCGATGGTACTTACAGCGTTTTATCTTACGTTGGATGTAAAGAATGCGTCAGACAAGTTAGCGGAAAGCGCCCGTGACAGGGAGGACGTAGTCTTTCGCGGAATTATCTTCCACGTAAGTTCCGGATTTTAGACCGCGCTAATTTGCTTCTATATGCATTCAGGGTACCGTCGTTATCTCAGTTTCTGCTGCGTTATTTCGTGTGCATTCAAGTGCAGTGTAGCGAAAGTAGAGGCCATTCAAGCTGTTACCAAGGGGTAATTTTGCTCAGAACTTGTGAGCCTCAGTGAGAAAATTCATCGGAAAATGGGTCAGGAAACAAGAAATGCAAGGGTCGGTTTCGGCTAACGTAGAATTACGTATCGGCGTTGAACCCTATAGATTTTTTTTTAAAAAAATGAAAGTTTTACGTTCTACATACAGGAAAAGCACTTTATGAACATTCTGATTTTATCAAATCTCTCCTGATAAAATTGATCATTTATTTTTACGAATTTATACGCATTTTTCTTCGACTTTTTGGCACGAATTTTCTTTCGCGTCCTAAATTAATGATAATAATTCTTTAGCTCGGCAGTATGGATCGCAATCTATTACCAGTAATATTGATAGACAAAAATAGTTGCCGTTTACGCCCTCGCAAAGTTAGCTCACGGCTTGTCGTGCATTTTGTGCTGCACTTGTCACTGAGTCGTGTTATCGTCAGGCATGTTGCGCCTTCAACTGTGGTGAACGGCAATGCGGACAACACTCGTGGTCGAATAGTTATCTCACAAGCGCCGTGCATTTTGCCGATCAATTTCTCAAATAAATCATCTCAGTTATGTTTTGTCTCCAATCTTAGGTCATCGGTGACTACATTTTTATCTTCCCATTTATGACGTGAGAAAACAGCTTTTCATTATTCTTATTACCACGTAGAAACAGATAACGTCAATCCTTGCAAATAATTTTCATTTCTTGAAGACCCTTCCAAGCGAGATCTCTTGAATATATATTTTCCCAGGCTGCTTTTCCAAAAGTAAAAATATACCTAAAAATTTAAAATGGGGAAGGTAATAAGGAATTCAAGGCAGCAATTCGTCATTTTTCAGAGGAGGGAACATAACCCCATCTCAAAGTTGCGGAGTTTCGACTCGCAAATTGTATGTTTACCATGGAACTGTTTGGAATTCAAAACTAAATATTTTATTGACTTTCAACTCATTACTCTCAAAAGTCAGCCAAATTTTGAAAAAAAAATTGCAAATTCATATTTCTGGAAAAATTGAGTTGTTTGAGTCAAATTTCCAATCCTGGAATAGAGTTACATCCCTTGAAATACTAGAACGATGTATCGCGGAAAAAAGCCGGTCGCAGAGGTTAAACATGACATTTCTTACTAAAACTACAAATTTTGCGTTGTTTACTTCGTCGTATTTTACACTTTCAAGCATGTTTCTTGAAGGAAGTTTCACTAGAAAACTTACTTTTAAACTTCTTAATTTGGTATTGACGAAACTTCTAAAGTTTTTACATAGATCTGATTCTGATCGACCTCTCCATTGACTCGCTCAATCAGTGACGACTCTCGCAATTTGACAACACTGTTTTACGTCCATTTAAGAGTATGTAAAACAATCGATTGTTGGTGAGGCAGCTTACCTCACCTGAAATCGATATTTTTCAATGGATTTAAATGGAGGAAAAACAGTGTTGCCAAAGTGCAAAATCACCACTGGCTCCAATGTGCGAGAAACTGAGGCGCACTTGTTACGGGTTTCAATTGCGACATGAAGGCACACTGTATTCTTCAGCATTTACATTTACTCCAAGAATTTAAAGAAGTTTCCTAAACCTGCGACCACTCACATACTGCCGTGCTAAGGAAGAACGCCGTATGAACCTTCAGGCGTTGCCAAATTTCCATTTATAAAACACGAATTTCCTGGTAAACGTATGATTATTTTTCTTCCAACTTTTCAGATAATGTTGTTGGCAATTTTCCCTAAAGTTCCTGAAAATTTCGAGGAAAAATATTATAAGTTCACCCGGAAATTCGTGTTTTATCAATCGGAATTTGGCAATGCCTGAAGGTTTTTACGGCGTTTTTCCTTAGCACGGCAGCATTGTGCCTGCACGTTCAAACGGACTGCTGCAGCTCGAAAAGTTTTACGACTGACGAATTCAAACGTTTCCTTTTTCGGATCTCTCTCAACGCTCGAGAACAAAAGCCGTCCCATTCTACCGTGCTATGGAAGAACGCCTTATGTACATTCGAGAGTCGCCACATTTTCTTCGATAAAATGTTCATTTTCGAGGAAACATATGAATATTTCCCCTCGAAATTTTCAGGACTTTTCGGTGGAGTTGCGATCAAAATTATTTGAAAAATTGGAAGAAAAATCTTCACAAGTTGACCAGGAAATTCGTGTTTTATCAAAGGAAATTTGGCAACGCCTGAAGGTTTATACGGCGTTCTTCCTCAGTACGGCAGTATTAGCTAAATAGTTCCAGAACTCCGTAAAAAGACGTGGAATCCCGAAGAAGAAAAAGAAGGAGAAGAAGAAGTAAGAGGAAAACAGAAAAACACAAGGCGCTTTTACAAGCGCGAGCGAGCGATTGTCGACTGTAATTCAAGCAGGATTAAGTGCGAAATTACAGTGCCCGTGCCTGCCTGGGATTCTAATTACACACTTGAATAATTGAATTTGCCGGGAACAGAGGTTTATAACTCCGGCAAGGAGCAGAGACTCAGGATTCAGGAACGAGCGAAACTGGAAAATTAGATTAGGTCATTGAATTAGACTCGGCGTTCTCTGTGTAACCGAAAAAGGAGGGAAGGCAGAAGGGAAGATGTTTCGTAGATTTTCGCGTCAAAAACCCGGTCGTCAGTTTTTTTCGAAATAAAAAACAGGTCGAAATTTTTTTGGACTGAACTAAGACCTAATTAGTTATTTAGCATAGGTTTAAATGGAGGAAATTCGGCGTTGCCAAATTGCTTGATCCACCTCTGCCAGAAATTGTCAACTGACCGACCTCCTATCACCTCAATACTTTTCGCAAATTTTGTATTTTATTTAAGTGGTGAATTTAATCTGAGAGACCATTACTTGATTTATGTAATCAACGATTACATAAAACTTACCCGAGAACTCATGCTTGAGACTTCAATTATCAAGTACTCATTTGAAATATCCTCCTCAGGCAGCACTTTCAAATTAATTGATTCTATTAATTATTTTTTAATTAATCATATTAAGTTCATTAATTTTCATGTTTTCTCGATTTTAACCGCTTTCATTTTTTGTTTCAGGTAAGTACTCGCTGAAAGTTCCCATGCCCGTTTCGTAAGTTGAATTTTAATCTGAAGAACTCAATGTTAATATTTGACTGTAGAAATAATGGCTTAATCATGGTCAATCATTTTTTTTTTTTCAATACACTTTATCTTTTGTAAAGAAAAAAATAAACTTTTATAAGGTTCAGCTGAGCTTTCTGCCGTAATAGCGAAGTGAGCAGTAAATGCAAAAATGAAGTTTCAAGAAAACGGGCTCAGAAGCATCTGATCGGAAAATTTTATTGAAAGAAGCATCTGTTTTTTGTCAAATTGCCACTAATCATCCGAAAAGCACCTAGGAATCGTTTTTATGATTAAAAATCGACCGATTTTATTTCAATTATATAAAAAGGGTATTTTTCATTTTCATGTGAGGCTAGCGTTAGGCAAGAAAGCCGTAAGTGCTATCTTCTGCATGCTTTCGTGATTGATGCGTTTTGGGCATCGTATATATAACTCGTCTATGAAATAACTCGTCGACCAATCATGATGCCACTGGTTTTCTCTGAATTCAACTCCCAAGCTCAAAAAGAGCTCTCAAGTTGAGGCCAAAAAGGAGGGGATATCCCACGCTATCCTGAGACTCCACCTCTACACCAAGACAAACCCTCCATGCAAAGATAGGGAGCAAGTACATTAGCAGTGATGCCGTGTTTTGAATCTTTGAGTCCCCAAATAAAGTGGCAGCCCTGTAAATATATTTGTTCCCTTTCTTTGGATGGATAATTTGTCTTGATGTAGAGGTGGACTCTCAGGATAGCGTGGGATATCCCCTCCATTTTGGGCTCAACTTGAGAGCTTTTTTTGAGCTTGGGAGTTGATTTCAGAGGAAAGCAGTGGAACCATCCTGTTTCTCGCGAACTTTTACATAGGAATCAATGGTCCAATCGCAAATCCCTCACACATGCAACATCTCCATTGTGCATCGATTATGCCCGTAGATGAGCAAAATATTGGGGAGAAAGGTGTCTTTTCGAATGTCATGTTACTGCGTAGAATGTTTACGCGGAAAAGAAGTAAAAGTCTGACAGGGCTGCCACTTTATTTGGAGACTCTAAAACTGAAAACACGGCATCCCTGCTAATGTATTCGCTCCCTCTCTTTGCATGGAGAGTTTGTCTTGATGTAGACGTGGACTCTCAGGGTAGCGTGGGATATCCCCTCCATTTTGGCCTCAACTTGAGAGCTTTTTTTGAGCTAGGGAGTTGATTTCAGAGAAAACCAGTAGCACCATCGTGTTTCTCGCGAACTTTTACATAAGAATCAACAGTCAAATTGCAAATCCCTCACACATGCAACATCTCCATACTCAGCTGGAAAAATCGATCTTTGACTGCCCTCTCGATCGGCATCGATAGGTCAATAATTCGCGGATCTATTTCCGCCGCGGCGGAGCCGGAAACGGAAACGGAGTCTTAAAGCTCAAATGGAGCGGTCGGCGCACTCTAGCTCTTAAGAGCAGCTGCAACGAGCCGCTCTTCACCGGGCTCCCGCGCCATCGTCGGTTAAATTTACGCACCCGACTGAGCCACACTCAAAGCTCGCGCTTTCTCGCTGTTGCCGTCTTGCTTCATCGCCAAGATTCACCACTGAAAAAAAATTCTCGGCGTTTTTACCAAGGTCCGTTGGTACCTTTACCATCTCACTTTTTTTACCAATGATTGGCAATTTTACCAAGACAGACTGGTAAGCTTACCTGAAAACCGGTATTTTTACTGTTTTTTTTCAGGTAAGAATACCAATTTTATTGGTAATCGATTCCCGGTAACTTTGCCATTTTATCTTGGTAATTCTACCACAGTCGATAAAAAATATTGGCGTTTTTACCAAGGTCCAGTAAAGTTACCGAGAGAGTTCAATAATTTTACCGAGATTTCCCGGTGAAATTACCAATTCCACAAATGGTAATTTTACCAAGAAAAAACTGGCTCAAATAGAACCCTGAATTCTTGGTAATTTTACCCATATCTTAGTAAATACACTGAAATTTTTTTTTCAGTGACCAGGATTAGAGCACAGGGTGTCTGCAAGTCCGGAATTCCCGGAAAGTCCGGGAATAGTACTGATTTTTGAAGGGTGGTCCGGAAGTACTAAAAAAAGTGCGGAAATTCCGCAAGAAGGTCCGGAATTATTCTAATTTTTTGTCATTAACACTGGAAAAAACCACATTGGATCTAAAGTTTAGACTCTTAAAAACATCGACAAGAAAAAATACCCTTGATTCAATTGATTTAAGCTTAAATCAAGAACCAAGCCTCTTAATTTGAGCGGATTTCCTTTTGATTTAAGCTCGAATCTGATTGAATCAAGAGTCCTATTTCTTGTCAATGTTTTTAAGAGTCTAGACTCTAGATCCAATGTGTTTTTTTTTTCCAGTGAAGGAAAAATCTGTTCAAAAAAGACTACGAATACAACCCCTAGCCCGGCGCGAATGTGGCAACGATGCGAAGCGGGTTGCGTGCCGCTCACGGGGCCCTACTCCGATGCGTGCTCGCACGGGTTGCCCAATCGTTCTGAAATCCACTCGTTTCGATCCTGTTTCAAACGGAGAACGTAAGGATTTATAAAGGCGCGTAACAACGCCCACTGGTCCCCGGGATCCGCGCCGAGACAGACCCGGATCAGACGCTCGGCCGCCGACGTAATGGACGTTGAAAGGAACGTTAATTAGAGCCACTTTTGATCCCGCTCCCCTGCCGGATCCCTTCGCTTTGGTTTTGCTAATCAAATCTCCACCCGCAGTCGAACGTGTCCGAGCATCGTTCGTGCGTGGCGTTCGAGAGCTCGCGGAATCACGTAACTCACCTATTCTGCCACTAGCGCACTGGAAAAAAAAAACACGTATGATCTAGAGTCCAGACTCTTATAAACTCCGCAAAAAGGTTCCGCAATTCGAAATTCCGCAAGAAGGTCCGGAATTTTTCTAATTTTTTTGTCATTAACACTGGAAAAAAACCTTATTCGATCTGAAGTCCGGACTCTTAAAAACATCGACAAGACAAAGCACTCTTGATTCAATCAAAATCTAGCTTAAATCAAGAACAAAGCCTCTTAATTTAAGCGGATATCTTTTTGATTCAGGCAAAAATCTGATTGAATCAAGAATATTTTTGTCTTGCCAATGTTTTCAAGAATCTGGACTCTAGATCCAATGTGTTTTTTTCCAGTGCGGAAAGCCCTGATGCTTCACCAAAAATGATTAATTTAATAACGGGGAGCATTAAGCCGATATTAAAAAATATAAAATTTTAAAAAAAAAAAAAAAAAAAAAAAAAAAAACAGGTAGTAAAAATGTTGCTGACTTGGCCGGGAAATGGAAATAAAACATCAGCTGATAGCAAACAAAGGTTACCAATGAAACCAAGGAATGGAACTTTCATAAAAACAGTTTAGTGGAAAGCAGCGTAAGTAGGGCATTTACGTTGATCACCGTTAATAAGTAAACGGTAAATGCGATTTAACCGAAAATCGCATTTCTCCCTGATGATGATGATGATTTTCTTCCGTTTTCCGAAAAATGTATTTTTAAGACAATTTGGCGATGTTTTTTCTTTGACGTTCCAGATATTCTAAGTAAAGCTGCGAATGAAATTTCCCGTAAAATTGGAAGCAAAACATTCCTAATTCCTTAAAAATTTTGATTGATGATTTTTACCTAATTTATGCGATTCGCGCGCGACTCTGTTCCATGCTCGACAGCCTCGGCTGTTTAATTTTTGTTCCGAATTTTTGTGTCGAAGTTTTGTGTCGAATTTTTTTCTCGGCCCGCTTGCGATGGAACAAGCGCCGCTGATCCGAAATTCTGGCGCAAAATGACTGACACAGTAATTTCGGATGCTGAGGGAGGATATCGGGACTTCCAGACGAACGGACGCAGAGTGTCTATGTTCCGAGACGATAGCAGCATAGGTGGGCGAGTGTGGAAGCTCTCTGTATCGCAGTGTCGAGACTTGAATGATCGATTCCCGATATTTCTCTATTTGAAGCTGTGGCGAAGAATCGATTACTTAAGCGTTCGATGCGAACACCCCGTTCATCGATCCTTTTCCATAGGTTTAAATGGCAGATCAATCGACGTATCGCCAAGCACGCTGCGCCGCTACTTTATTGCTCATTCAACTGAGGCGCCGATCTCGATCCATTCTTCGCACTTCCTCCGTGGGGAAAATAAATGAGGTCTGTTTGTAAGATACCCTTGATTTTAACGGCGCTGCCTACCTGATCGTTTCAGCGTAAAAGCTACCTATGGTGGAAAAGAATGTTAAGAGCCATTCAAGTATTATGTTAGCTACTTTAGGGAGAAGGAATTTGAGCTTACCCTACATGGTCCTACCGGGGGGAGGGGAGGAGGGACGGAGGAAAGAAAGTAAGCCCAGTTTGCGCAATCTCTCATTTTTTTAAAAAAAAAAGAAAAATAAATACATATTTTTCATCAAAAATAATAGTAGACCATGGGCCTAAAGGCCGATTTTGGCGGAAAATGTGGGTTTTTTAACATATACGCTGTCTTCATAACGATCCGATCGGATGAACGAAAAGTCTTAGTATGCTCAACACGAATATAACAGAGTCACTTTAGACAGTTTTTTGTCGATATCAAAACGTTTCGAATTTTCTAGCTTTTCACCATTATTAAAATTGTCTTTAAAACACTGCTGAAAATAGGTTAGACTTATTTCGGCCCCGTTCTTATAATTTTTCTCCGAATCTGAGCGACATCTCATTGGCAGCGTAGAGATGAGTATTGCGAGTTCACGCCTCGCGCCATCGCGCCTTCAATTTTGCAGACGCAACACGGACATCCATCAAGTACGAATAGTTGTATCTCCGCGCCGTCGCCAACGCACGTCAATTCCTCGTTCAATTTCCATGTGTAGCGGATCCGTTCGTCTTATTTTCAGCGGCATTTCAAGGGTTGCTTGAGCAACACAAACGAAGATAGGAAGGACGTATTCGGGCCCCGTTTTGTGACTTTTCTCCCCAGTCTGAGCGATACCTCACTGCCAGCATAGAGCTGAGCATCGTGAGTTCGTGCCTCGCGCCATCGCGCCTTCAATTTCGCAAACGCAACATGGACATCCATCAAGCACGAATAGTTGTATCTCTGCGCCTCTTTTAACCCGCGTTGAGGCTTCTTTTCTTCAAAATTATTTAATCGGATGAAGTTTGGCATCGCTCCAAGGTTCATACGGCGTTTTTCCGTGTTTCAGCAGATCGTTCCTGGGCAAAGGAGAGGTTGCTCGAACACGACACGGCGCACAGTGAATCGTGTCAAGTATAGAGAGGTCGAACATGAATCTTTCGACTGAAACTGCAAATTTTGATGTTAATTTCGTCACATCTTAAATTTCAAGGGGTGCTTCTAGACGACAACTTCACGAGGAAACCAATGGAGCAACTTTTAGAACCTCAAAGTTTACGGAGTTATAAGCGTTTAAAGTTCCCGAATTTCGTCCGACCTCTCCGATTGGCTCGATACACTGTGCGGCGTCGGGTGATTTGAACTGGTCACTCTCACGATCGTCCCGACGAACGATTATCGATCCCCACGAACGTGTTAATAAGGAAAAGGGGTCTTCGTCCACTCCGCCAATTCGTCTCCCCTCTGACATAAGGGTGCATCTCAATGTCAACGTGAGCCTTGTCTCGCATATAAATCCACGCTCCCCGGGGCTCATGTGGAGTTTGAAATGCGCCCTTGCGTCGGAGGGGAGACGAATTCCGTCGGGCGAAAGAAGCCCTGAATATTAAAGACGTCACCGAATATCGAGGACACGGGGTCACGTGGTCGAGTAGTTGAATGAACCTGCCTCGGACGGGGTGACGTGAGACGTGACGCGGACGCCGTCAAACAGCGGCACCGCTCTGCCGTGCTAAGGAAGAACGCCGTATGAACATTCGAGAGTTGCCAAATTTCCCCATATAAAACATGTATTTTTGACAACATTCATGCATATTTTTCCTTGAAATTTTCAGATATTTTAGATTGAATTGCGTACAAAATTGTCTGAAAATTTGGAAAAAACTTTATTCACAATGGGCCTGTTGCAAACTTTTGCTAGAGCAAAACTAAGAGTTGTTTCTTATAGATAATGCCTCAAAAATCACGATGAGCGCATCGGCAAACTCTGAAATGCACTCATAACTTCACAAACTGCGTAAGAAATTTGCGGTTTTTTGAGCTTCCCGCTTCAAAAACGATACTACGGCACAGGTGAACATTTTGTAAGAGGAGTCGTTCCATCGTCGGCAATAATCATCATAGCCGACGCCAATCCGCCAAAACACGTTTGATGGGACGAGATAACACCTGAACTGGATTAGACCAGATAACAATCGGTGTGTTAACGTTCATATTTTCCACGCCCGAATTGATTGACCTTGAACTCTCCTTGAATTACGCGCGGAACTGCGTGCAAGCGTCGGCCATGATGAATATCGCCGACGATGGAGCGACTCCTCTAACAAAATGTTCACCTATGCCGTAGTATCGTTTTTGAAGCGGGAAGCTTAAAAAAACGCAAATTTCTTACGCAGATTGTGAAGTTATGAGTGCATTTCAGACTTTGCCGATGCGCTCATCGTGATTTTTGAGGCATTATCTATAAGAAACAACTCTTATTTTTGCTCTAGCAAAAGTTTGCAACAGGCCCATTTTCCAGTAAATTCGGCAATCATCGGAGGAAATTTGGCAACGCCTGAAGGCTCATACGGCGTTTTTCCTCAGCACGGCACCGCTGTCCGTCTCAATAAAACTAATCGCTCCCGCTCCGTCCGGAAAGTGACGGAGGTGACGCGATGATGAGGGTCCGATCACCGGGACGATATAGTCGAGGGACCTCGTATCGCCGGTTTCATACGATGGGTAAGCTTGGATTCAACGTATCCAGAGTGTCTACTGTACGGGGAATAGAGTACCTGTATTGAGAGAGTATGGCCACTGGTGTTACCACCTCTGATTGGCTCAGCCATCTCAGGCTGAATGGAGCCCTTAGGACCCAAAATGGCGGACGCCATAAATTAATGTGATGCAAAATGACTCAAAATGTATTTTTCTTTGCTTATCGTAACGAGAAATTTACTCAAATGCACTCTTGCGACTTCTTTACATACTTTTAAGACTAATCGTGTGTAATTTTTACGAAAAATTATCTTGAATGTAGTGAGGTTGGCAGCAAGTACGGTTGGTGGTAACCGTCAAAAGTTGGCAATGACCCCCCTCCCATCCACAAAAACCAAAACAGAGCACCGCCATTTTTGGGTCCTAAGCCTCTCCATGGGCCCAGTGGCCATACTCTCTCAATATAGGTACTCTAACGATGGGTAAGCTTGGATTCAACGTATCCAGAGTGTCTACTGTACGGGGATAGCACGGAATTCGAAAGATAGGTAAGGAAGCACGGAAAGGTACGGATGTCCCGTGAGAAGGTACGGAAATTCGATATTTGTGTGATGAACTCTAAAAGGTAGCCTTGGGAGTATGCGATTTCTTAACACTCCAATACTCAATATATGCACAGTATTAAAATTTTACACATCTCAGGGTTGCCGCAGTCAGGGACAACCAGGAAATGTCAGGGAAAATGTGTTAAATCACCTTCATTTGCGTTCTAGAATGGGTTTGAGGTTTCGAACAACAAATTTTGCCTTAAAACTATTTTCAATTATGCCTTCCCAACCATCCGTCACACCCTCAATTGTCAGGGAATTTCACCAAAATGTGTCAGGGAAATGTCAGGTGATTTCATTTCCTAAATTCTGCCGCAACTCTGACACTTATTTTCTTTTAATATCAATAATTTTTTAGCAGAAAACAAACACTATTTGCTATTCTGAGAGACTTTAGATAATTATGAAGCAGCAGCATTTTTACAACGCTGTAATCGCGCTGGTCCGTTTTTGCTAAATGCGATCCATTTATTTCTCTCCGCTCAGTGGCGTATATCGATCGATCGACCATTTAAACTTATGGGAAAGTATCGATAAACAGGGTGTTCGCAGCGAACACCTTAATAATCGATTATTTACCACAGCTTTAAATGGGGAAATATCGATAGATCGCAGAGCACGCCACGCCACTGTCTCCGCTGCTATCTACGATAACGGTAACCCAGCAGACTGGCGAGATGATTCGCCTTCAAATCAATAGATATACAATCCCGCGACAGCGGAGGTTCAATAGTCGTCGGGTTCCAGGCGCCGGCAACGCAGTGGAGAGAATTCGTCGCTCCTCTGACGTAAGGGCGTATCTAAATCTCCACTTGAGCCCTGCTGTCCATTTAACGTCATACTTTGCGGGGCTCATCTGGAAGTTAAGATACGCCCTTGCGTCAAAGGAGCGACGAATTGCGATCCGGAGCCCTGATTAGCCGCGCATTGTCGGCACGGCGACAATGCCGCGTTGATTGTGAGCTGGAGCTAAGGATCCGTCGGCTCGTCGCACAGTGGATCGAGTCGATTAGAGAGGTCTGACACGAAATTTTTACTAAAACTGCAAATTTTGTTGTTTACCTCGGCACATTTTAAATTTCAAGGGGTACTTCAGAGTACCTTTATAGACAGAGTATGGACATTCGTATCGTTTTACTACAGGAGAACTGTGCCGCTTTTTGATTGGTCAATGAGTTTTTAGGCTTCACGATGCTCTTACGGCCGTAGATAAACAAACAAGACGGCGGCTTACTGTGACATTGATAGGAAGCTGAATTTGACAAAAATTTCAATTATACGGCAGTAACAATTTAAATTAGCATATCGGCCAATAAAACATAAAAAACACACGATCACATTGTTAAATCGTCGTTCGCCTTAATCACAGGAGGATGAAAGATGTGCATAGCCTCAATCTTGCTTGCTGATAACAGCCATCTTGTTTGTTTATTTAGTTTGTTTGTTTATTTACGGCCGTAAGAACATCGTGTCAGCCTATTTTCACGCGACCATTGAAAATCCGGCACAGAAATGGCCATACTCTGTCTATAAAGGTACTTTAGGGTACTTTAGGTTAGGTAGACGTTCTTACGAGGAAACCAATGGAACCAATTTAAGAACCTCAAAGTTATGTTTATAAGGAGTTATAAGCGTTTAAAGTTTCCAAATTTTGTCCGACGTCTCCTATTGACTCGATCCACTGTGCGTCGCACGTCAAGAGGCGCAAGAGATGCGCCCACTCGCTACTCCACGCCCACGTCCACGTTTGGATCGGATGGAGTATTTTGATAGTTAGACCCTGACACAGGCTATTGAATATATCGATTCTCGGTGAGGCAATCTGCCTCCCCTCAAATCGATTGTTCAACACAGAAAAAAATTAAATGTTGATTTAGCATTTATACTGTTAAAAAGATGTCCGACAAGTTTCGAATGCTGATTTTCCTATACAAAAATGCTAACATTGCATTTTAATTTGTACGTTTTGTAGTGGGCGTAGTTACGTTAGCATTTGTTAAAATGTAAAATCAGCATTTAAAACTTGTCGGACATCTTTTTAACAGTATAAATGCTGAATCAACATTTAATTTCTTTCCGTGAACATGTATGTAAATGGAGAAAAAGCAAAATCGCCAACTTACTAGAATCGCCACTATGCTGCCGTGCTAAGGGAGAACGCCGTATGAACATTGAAGAGTTGCCAAATTTCCTCCAAAAATGTTTATTTTTGAGGAAAGATGTTAACATTTTTCTTTGAGATTTTCAGAGACTGTAGGTGCGAAAAAAGTAATCTGAAAAATTTGATATATTTACCAGGAAATTCCTGTTATATCAAAGGAAATTTGGCAACGCCTGAAGGCTCACACGACGTTTTGCCTCAGTACGGCAGTATCGTTCATCGAGAATATCGCTACATTTTTTGTAAAAGATACCAAGGAGCAACGTAAGTTTTCTCATTCTTTGATGGCAAGAAGAAAGTTACCAGATGGATGTGGCAGGGAAATATTTTGTGCGGAAACATCAATCCCGATCTCCGTGTGGAAATGTGAAAATTCCAAATTTTGTGCGGAAAATGCATACCGCCTACATGAATCTCTGTGCGTTACTGACGAAAGCAGTAACTTCAGAAATGGACCGCGCTAAGCAGAGAGGAGCCAAGCCACATCAGTTCTTGCCAAATGTATTTGAGAAATTTAATTTTTTTCAAGAGAACGTTTGTGCGGATTCCTTAGAAATTGTTCACGAATTTGCTTCTTACTATGCAGACAATTCACGGAAATTTTCAGAAAAATCCGCACAACCACTTTTACGTGAAAAATTAAATCGCCCGATTACATTTGGCAATAGCTGATGTGGCCTTTCTGCTTCACGCGATCCAAATGAAACTTCAAAGAAATGAACCAAAAGGTGTCCAAGCAGGAACGTTTACCGGGTAAGTTCTTCGGTCGTCGTGAAAAGTTGTTTTACTGACCAAGGAAAATGTTTAAAAGACTTTGCACCAGCAATCAAACCAATGTTTTTTTTTTGTTTTTGGTTCAGAGAAAAAAGCAGTGCGCGGGATCTCTGAAATATATCGTCGCTGTCGTGAGTAAAATTTTTCGACTTCGATTTCTTCGACAATGTCGTTGCCCAGAGCCAATTAAATCGTGGACCAAAGGCAGTAAAAGCCACCCGGTAGAAAAGTGCAAAAGTCAGCTCGATCAATTTTCTTTGAGATTTAAATGCATCCCGCATTTGAAATAAGTGCAGACCATAACGGTGTAAAAAAGGGGCGCTGGAAGTCTTCGCGCGGTTATGCCAAGTTTTTCTCGCCTTCCGCAAGCAATCGTGACATTTCATTGTTCCCTCACGAAAGAACGTTACTCCATCTCAATTGGACGTATTTCTGCCAAACGGAACTATGTGCATTATGACATGAGCCCTGTTATGCATATACTCTTATGGGTCTCAGGGCTCATGTCCTCATGCACATAGTTCCGTTTGGCAGAAATACGTCCAATTTTGCCGGATTGCCCCGCGAAATCGCCCATTAATCGGCATAGTTTTGGAAATCCCACTGATTTTCCCTCCGATCGCATGCAAAAATCAGGAAAATGTTCAACGAAAATTGCGCAGGTACATTCTTGTAAAAAATTGAATCGTTCGAGTCGATTTCGCAACCTTAGAATGGAATTACGTTCCTTCGACCGGGAAATGACGGGACGGGAGTGATACCACTATTCGTCCACGTGGGAGCTCGTGTTGCCTTCAACCGAAATGAAGGAGAAACTGATAATGAGCTGAAGGCAGATCTACGACTTTTTTAAGGGGTTTCCCTGCTGCTGAAAAAGTTCCCCGATAATAATCGATTTTTCAGGTTTCTAGATGCCCTCGGATCTCTCGTATTTTTTGACGAAGTTAACGTTCAATGGTTGAAGGTTTTTTTACGATTAGTCAGCCCCCTCCCCATCCCCCGCCCCTCCTACCTCCCCTTCTTTCCTTTCTCCTCCCACCACCCCCCCCCTCGGTGTAGGGCCCGAGTCTCTTAGAACTTAGAAGTGCCCGCCAACCGGGCCTTTTTCCACCATCCCGGCAGTGGCGTGGCGTGCTTTGCGATATATCGAATGATCTGCCGTCAAACCAATGGAAAAGGATCGATAAACAGGGTGTTCGCAGCGAACACTTCGATAATCGATTCTTTACCATAAGTTTAAATTACATATCAATCGATATATCGCAGTTCACGCCACGCCAATGCGACCCGGTCCCGTCCAAACCGTTCTAAATCTAGCCGCGAGTCTGGCAACTGAGCTTGTGAGTCGGGCGACTTCGTTCATAAATAATAGGAAGTGGGAAGAAGCTGGGATTTCGATCATTCGGTGATTCCGAGGACAGAGTCAATCATTGGCGGATGCAGCAACTTGGCAACACCGGATTTCGTCCATTTAAACCTATGAAAATGTATCGATTCTTGAAGGGGCCAGGTGCTCCGACAAGAATCGATTACTTAGCACAGGTTCAAACGGAGGAAATCCGGTGTTGCCAAATTGCTGGATCCGTCTCTGTTTACGTTTGCCGAGGGACCCTATCCCGAGAATCTCATTTCGGGTTCTAGGTTCCTTTCCGGAATAGATGGTTAGTTTTGAAAAGTCCATCGGTCCGAGCCAATGACGAGGCGTGAGTGATCGATTATCGATATTTTCCCATTTGAAGATATGGTAAAGAATCGATTATCAAGGTGTTCGTCGCGAACACCATGTTTGTTTATCGATCCTTTTCCATAGGCTTAAATGGCAGCTCAATCGATACATCGCAATGGACGCGCCACTGGTCAGTACCGACTCACGATGAATTATTCCTCTGTGGAAAAAGGGGTCGAAAATAAGAAGCTGATTCAGCTGAATGCCAATATTTGATTTTCATGTCTCAGTCACAGTTGCCAGTATGATAGCATTTAGCAATAGAAACCACTATTTGAACTATATTTTGCAATTCGGATGTACAATTACTGGCTCACTTTAGGAACACCGTATGTTAATTTTAGTAACAACACTAAGATTTTTAAGTAATATTAATTGAAATAAATTCAACTAAATAGTTATTTGCCAATGCATTGGATGATCAGTTTTTTATTCAACGCACATGAGAAAAGACCATGAAAGTTATACATTTTTATCCAATCGTCGTCACCCAGGAGACGCCAAAAAGAGATTTATAACAACGAATAGGATTTAACATTCTGCCGCTATTGAGCTTGACTCAAACACTGATTTTGAACGATTTTTTCACGTCGAGGTCACCAAATTGTTAATTTATAACAACAAATAGGATTTAACACCGTATGTACAATTGGACAGCATTTTGCAGTTGGACTATTTGTTGCAATCTCACGACGGATTGGCGTGAATTGCGGGTTATCGATTGTTCTGACATTTAAACCTATGGTAGAGAATCGATTATTAAGGTGTTCGCTGCGAACACCTTGTTTATCGATCCTTTTGCAAGCAGGATTTAACAAGCATTTAGGATTTAACACCGTTTGTACAATTGGACAGCATTTTGCAATTGGACTATTTGTTGCAATTTCACGACGGCGTGGCGTGCTTTGCGATGTATCGATTGATCTACCATTTTAACCTGTGGTAAAGAATCGATGATTTACCACAGTTCAAATGGGGAAATATCGATAATCGATCATTTACGGCACGCCACTGGTGTAGTTCCGAATCGCAAAATGTAGTCCAGTTTTACATTTCTAACCGTCTCGATTACCAATAGCAGGTTTTTTAAAAACGCATTTTCGATGCTTTGTTCGGTCTTCTTTGAATGTCACGTGGAGTTACCCTTCCCGATACCCGTGACGTCACGCACAAGTCGCTACTGGCGGGAAGGAGACAGGATGCCGACACGGCGACCGCCGCGCTGCACAGTGGATCGAGTCGATAGGAGAAGTCAGACAAAATTTGGGAACTTTAAACGCCTATAACTCCGCTTATACAAAATTTTAAGGTTCTAATAGTGGCTCCATTGACTTCTTCGTGCAATTTTCTTCTGTGAAGCACCCCTTGAAATTCAAAATTAAACATCATTTGAAGTTTGGGGCCGTCCACGAATTACGTAAGAGTTTTCCGATTTTTCCGATTTTTAGACCCCCCCTCCCCCTCGTACGTCACTCGTAAGGCTAGCCTTGAATAATTATGTACGGCTGGCCAAACCCCCTTCCCCCTCCTATCGTTTAAATGCATAATTCAATGAAAAAATGGTGTTGAAACAAATCGGTATTGTTTTAACATTACTAAGTGCTGGCAGGAGACCATGAAGAATAACAGTTGTATCGAAAAAATAAGCAGTTTTTAAATTTAAAAAGTCCAGAAAAATTACATTTAAACAAAAAAACATTGAACGTCTGAAAAAAACGAAATTTGGACAAGTCAGGCTTTAAATTAACGAAATTTGGAAGAATAAAATCTGTCGGCGGGGCTAGGCCAAAACTGTTCAAAAGTTTTTTCCCTCCTTCTCAATAATAAGCGTTTGGCTGACTTAAGGCAGCGCTTGACACCCCCCTCCCTTCTGGAAGGCACCTCTTGACCCCCTCCCCCTAAGTACCTTACGTAATTTGTGGGCGGCCTCTTTTAGTCAAAAATTTCATGTCCGACCTCTTTAATTGGCTTGATCCACTGTGCGCGGTGGCTTAATTTATTCATTAAATGGCCCTTTTGTTTGACTCTTCCCGCCTGCGCCTTTTTGTAAGTTAATTAAACGGATTCTTTTCATATCTCCATTTGTTATCCCCGCAGCCCCCCCCCCCCCCTTACCACCACGCGTCCGTCGCTGCGTTGTTTTCGTTGTCGAGTCGCGTTCCTCTAAGCTGCCAAAACGCCCCTTAAGGGAAATGGAGTGCTCCTATTGGTTGAAAAAAATGGTTTGTATATGTACAGGGTGTAACAACTAAGTGGCGACAATCTTTCCAGGGGTTGTTCTATCGCCCAAAAAAACAGGGAAGTCTTTACCAAAAGCCTCTAAGATTCTAAAGGTTCAGTTACACGATCAAATTGAGCCATCAAACTGAAGCTCTGATTGGTGGAAAAAGACCTGAGGTGAGGATGCGACCAATGAGAGGCCCAATTTGATGACTCAATTGGATTGTGTAACTGGATCTTAAGTTGCGTGGTTCTCGAGTTACGAGGAGTTCAATTTTTTTAAAAAAAAAAAAAAAAAATACCTTGTATGTTCGGTTATAACGTCACAGTGGCTATCCTAATTGTCGGAACCCAAGAACAAGTGTGGTTTCGTAAAGCACTCATCAAGAGCTTGAAAAGAGAGTTTTTATTGTCGAAAACCCCCTCCTAATGGAGTTATTGACCGCCCAAAAAAATACCGTATTACCGTACGTCCTGGCCTACTTTATTTGTAACGTACGGTAATACGGTATGTTGTTTAGCGGTCAATAACTCCATTCGAAGGGGTTTTACGAAAGAAACGACAGAACCCTTTCTTAATCTCTTGATGAGAACTTTACGAAACCACAATTGTTTTTGGGATCCAACAATTAGAATAGCCACTTTGACGTCATAACCGAACGCGTCCGGTATTTTTCTTCAAAATTTGAACTCCTCGTATCTCGAGAACGACGCATCTTAGAGGATTTTGGTAAATGAGGTTTCTGTTTGTTTTGAGCCATAGGACAACCCCTGAAAGTTAGTTGCCACTTAGTTGTTAGATTCTGTAGACTAAGGAGAAAAATGCTGGACTAACACTATGGGATCCCTCGTAGATTTTGCCATTACTCAATCTATTACTCACTTCCTCTGGCCATTGCATCCTCCGCTTCCGCCAATAGGATTAATCCATTTTCTCTATATCTCCTTCGTTAATCACGGAAAAAAGAGGTAGGGAGGGGTTATCCCCTGAAATTGTGATACTATCCCAATTCGTCGGGTGACACAGGCATTTCCAAGTAATTGTGGTAGTAGTGGTAGTACCGCAACTCAAGCTGGGGTAGTACCGCAGTAAAGTAGTAAATAGTTTCTTCATTACCGATTCTTGCTATCATGAAAGGAGAAACCACGAAACATTGTATCTTAGCGCATGACCGTCAATCGAATATTTGAAAAAGCGATATCTTCATTAATAATAATCTTTATTAAAATTTTTCAGTGACAACAAACCATTAAAAGTACATAGAAAAGACTGGTAACCCCTGGAACAACCCCTCATGCTCAAGGAATTGCAGATCTTACCGCTTAATTACGATCACCTTATCCTTTCATCAATTTTTCCTTTTTCTTTCTCTTTCTTAATAAATACTATAACAGTAATACCTAATACACGGAAAAATGGATTTCTGATTTTACAACTGAATTGTTAAAAGGTATGTCCGACATCTTTCAGGTGTTTTACAATTGTTGAAAGCTAATTTAACCACGAGGGTGGTTGATTAAGCATTTTTAATCGTAAAATCTACATCGAAACATGTCTGACTCTTTTTTAAACTACAAAATTGTTAAATCAGCAATTTCATTTTTTCGTGTAAATAATTACCATAACTTTAATAAATAAATACTATAACATAGATAAATAAATCCTATAACACTAATAAATAAACCCAATAACAAACAATAATAACAATAACAATCATACAATACCCTTAACAATAATAATTATTGAATGCTATAAAATACAAAACAGGAATGTTAACAGAGTTTTAGGACATTGACCTGACGGGTATTTTCCTACCTCCTCTCTATTCCCATCAGGCAGACCTCAAATAATTTGCCAAATTCTTCGAATCGTCGCTTAAAAATAGATTCAGAAAGTTTTCTCATTCAATTGCCGTTTTATACACTCAAACCAACACTGGCTGAGCTCAGATAGAATCAGACATTGAGCTAGAAAATGAAGTACGTCCTCTTCATTGTGAAGACTGCACATATCGCAGAAGTCACTTTAAAGTCGCCCTAATTCGGCCCAATCAATTCCCCTCTTCCACTTATCA
This sequence comes from Bemisia tabaci, assembly GCF_918797505.1. Lineage (NCBI taxonomy): Eukaryota > Metazoa > Arthropoda > Insecta > Hemiptera > Aleyrodidae > Bemisia > Bemisia tabaci. Next base: position 21,384,048 of record NC_092802.1, on the reverse strand, counting down.
TCCGACTTTTTCCTATTATAGTGAGCTCCCCACTATGAATGTAAGTGCTTGTTACTAAAATTTTTCTTGAGAGAATACTTAGTTTTAATACCCGGGTGAATCCGGATTCCGTCCCAAAGACTCGGAATTGCGTCCGGCGGAACTCTCCGAACCGCGTCCCAGATCGCGTCCATTTAATTCTTAAGAAAAAGGTGTAAATGAACACGTTGCTCACATTTTTCTCGTGTTGATACCAATGCGGAATGCCCGAAAAGTAGAATAAAATAAATTGGAATAGAGCGGTGAATGGTAGGGTTCGGTCGACATAAAGTTTCCGCATTCCGGAAACCGTTTGGCGAAGGAAAATCAAGAGAGGCTCGTCATAAACTTTAAAGCAAATAATCCAGGGTGTAAAGGGCTCTTTCGTCACGGTAGTATTTACACTTTGAAACAAATAATCCAGGGTGTAAAGGGCCCTTCCGCCACGGTAGTTTCACTGGAAAAATTACTTTTTCACGGGCAAAAAATGTTTGCTGCTGCTTTTCTTTACAGAGTTGCTGACTTTTTGTCTCGTCAACACGTTATCGTCGAGTTTTTTGTGATTGTGTTTCGCATTAGATTCAATAATTTCGCCATCGATACTAACATTCAGAAAACACCGGCAATTTTTCACTGAATATGCTCGATCATCATCGATTAACATCGCCTTTCATACGCAGCGTTGCCGCTTTCCCAATATGCGCCGGACGCAATTCGGATAGAACTCGGGACGCAATTCGGAATGGCCAGGAACGCCATTTGGATACAGCCTTAATACCCTATTGGCAACATCATTATACTGCCGTGCTAAGAAGAACGCCGTATCAACCTCTAGACGTTGCCAAGTTTCCTCAGAAAAAAATAAGCATGTAGGTCGTCAAAAATACATGTTTTATTAAGGGAAATTCGGCAACTCTCGGTAGTTCATACGGCGTCGTTCCTTAGCACGGCAGTACAGGGACACAAACTCAGTTCCGAAGTACCTCCGATCGAGCCTGTGCTTACCACCTCAAGCTGCATACGGCACGCGCAATTCCACCACACTCGCATACTGCCGTGCTAAGGAAGAACGTCGTATGAACCTTCAGGCGTTGCCAAATTTACTTTGATACACAGGAATTTCCTGGTAGATTTATGAATAGTTTCCTTCAAATTTTTCAGATTACTTTGTTCGCAATTTCACCTAAAGTCTCTGAAAATCTCAAAGAAAAATATTAATGTCTTTCCTCAAAAATTAACATTTTTTGAAGGAAATTTGGCAACTCTTAAATGTTCATACGGCGTTCTTCCTTAGCACGGCGGCATAGTGGCGACTCTAGTAAGTTGGCAATTTTGCTTTTTCTCCATTTAGATACATGTTAAACAATCGATTTGAGGGGAGGCAGACTGCCTCACCTAGAATCGATGTATTCGATAGCCTTTGTCAGGGTCTCACTATCAAAACACTCCATCAAAACGTCAAGGGCAAGTGCTGTGATTGGGCCGAGTCACCGAATTAGCCAATCACAACGCCTGACCTTGATATTATGATGGCTAGCTTCGATAGTGTGACACAGGCAAATGCATTTAAACAAAGGGAAAACAGCGTTGCAAACTTGCTGGAATCGCATCAAAACTCCCACCCCGACAGGAGTTTTTGTGCCAAGGATGAAGACTGGGTTGACCCAAAGGTTCTGATACATTTTCCATGAATGTTTCTCTCATTCGACCGGGTTTTGGACCTAAGTTTTTTATCTTACTGGACCACAAAATTGTGACCAAAGAACGCTGGACGAACGATAAATTAATGGACGAAAAAATCAACGGACGAAAGAAATTGTACCAAAAGTACTGTAACCGTCTTGGTTTGTATGGTCCAATTTAGCCTGCATTTGTGACCGAGCTGCTGTTTTACATCGCCCGCCAGTGCGACCAGCCGGCTGATTATTGAAATTGATAGACAAAGCGACAGACAATGAGGACGAAAAGTAAATGGAGCTGTCCTACTGGTTGGAACGAGTGATTGTTGTAGACCAAATGCGAAAATTATGGACCAACTAAAGGGTCGTCTTTCGTGGGCTACCTTCGTTAATCCATTACTTCTCTCTTTTGGCCATTGCTTCCACCCATAGGATCGCTACATTTTCCCTTCGTCTGTCAGTTTGTCTATCAAAGTTGGACGTATTTCTGTCAAACGGAACTAAGCGCCTTAGGGGGAGGATAGTAGAGGGGGGCTTGGATTGGCGGCAGAACCGGGCGTCGGGCTCATTCCGTCCTATACTCGCAATGCTTTTCCATGGCGCTTAGTTCCGTTTGACAGAACGCGCTATCCGGTATTCTAAATTCCTCAAAAGGAACTCAAATTGGCGCTTAGTTCCGTTTGACAGAAATACGTTATTTTATTAATCACCCCTCTGCCTGTTTAAAATATTTATGAATTTACTGATGTAAAACATTTTAGGTAGTAGCACTTCGTTGACCCTCTATACTTAGTAGAATAGAGATGTTGCATGTGTGAAGAATTTGCGATTTGACAATTGATTCTTATGTGAAAATTCGTGAGAAACACAATGGTGCCACTACTTGTCTCTGAAATCAACTCCCAAGCTCAAAAAAGCTCTCAAGTTGAGGCCAAAATGGAGGGGATATCCCCCGCTATCCTGAGAGTCCACCTCTACATCAAGACAAACTCTCCATGCAAAGATAGGGAGCAAATACATTGACAGGGCTGCTACTTTATTTGGGGACTCAAAAATTGAAAACACGGCATCACTGCTAATGTATTTGCTCCCTATCTTTGCATGGAGAGTTTGTCTTGATGTAGAGGTGGACTCTCAGGATAGCGTGGGATATATCCCCTCCATTTTGGCCTCAAATTGAGAGCTTTTTTTGAGCTTGGAAGTTGATTTCAGAGAAAACCAGCGGCTACATCGTGTTTCTCGCGAACTTTTACATAAAAATTAACAGTCAATTTGCAAATTCCTCTCACATGCAACATCTCCATTGATCTTGGTTCTCAGATTATTTTGGGGGACACTAGTATACTTTATAGCTTTCATAAAAAAAATACACTACCAAATTTTATTTCAAAATTTAAAATTCTTGGGAATCAGTTATTCGAAAAAATAAGACTGATGAAAAGTTGCAAAATCATACCCCAGAGAAAAGATTCAATTTTTAAAAACCCCAAAAATTTTTAACATTAGAGGGTTAAAATATGTTTGATAAAGGTACAGCTAGAGTCCTTGTTTAGGGGTCCCTTTATAGTCCCTTTATATATATATTTATTATTCACCTGTCGGTATTTTCTCAGTGCATGCTATTAATTCTACTTCATGCCAGTTTAAGTTGAAGTCTCGGTTTTGAACCTGTGCTATGCACTTTCCCTTTTTGCACCTGGCGTGGATGGAATTCGCACAGTTACCGATCTCTGCTTCTGAGAACTCTTCTCTCAGAAATTTGAATGCATTTATGCATCTCTCGTTTGCTCCTTCTATATATTCATCGTATTGTGGATTATTCTCGTACAAAGGGCATTGAACTTTGGTTTCGGCTATAATTAATAAATCCGGCTTCATTTTTTTGTTCCGCTTCATCCGTTTTTCATACCAATTGGGGTCTGATGCCGCTGCCGATGATCCAGCTCTTCCAGGGCTCGTCGGGGGACTTGCAGCCTGTTTAAGTAAACAACGAACAATGAATCATTGGATGGAAGGAACTATTATTTCCGGCTCATTCCCAGAGCGGAATTTATTTCAAAGCTGTGCTCTTGGTCTTTGCTGTTGCAAGATTGAGTTTGCTCAATCAAAAAGGAAATGTCTTCAATTTAATGAGACGAGCCTCCTAAAATGGTTATACATTGACAAATAAATGGACGTATTTCTATCAAACAGACCTATGTGGAGGTGAGAAATATGGGGTGTGCTCGTCGAAGCTACATAAGAAACAATGTAAAAGTGGACGTGATTCCTTGCGGGCATGGCAAGAGAGCCTTGTGGACAGGGCTCATGAGTTTATGCGGAGGCGGGCGGACGCACAGTATGTGTCAAAACCCCAATCTAGCTGCTCAAAACCCCCCTTATATCAAGTCAACAAATGGTGTTATTTATGGTCAGAGTGGGTCCACAGGCACCCACTGGTTACGTATCTATCATGGTTATCACAATAATAAATATTTGATTTGTTTTATAGTACCTACTTCGTGGCGGAAAAGTGTCATTTCTGGATGAAACGAGATGTCAAAGGCCAGAGAAAGGAAATATGACCGTCGATTTCTCCAAAATCATTATTTAAGTACTAGGGGGCTACGCCCCCTGGCCGCTACGCGACCCAACCCCCCGAAGGCGCTCCGCGCCATCAATGGGCCGCTTCGCGGCCCTATTTTTACCCTCCTATTAGTATTAGTTTTATTTTTCCCCTAAAAAAATTCGATATGAGGTATACTTCATAGAATGAAATAATTTTTGGTTTTGATGAATAAAGAAAAAAAAATTTTTGAAGTCAAAAGGACGCGTTTTGGAATGACTGCTTGATGAAATATTACAGTAAATCAACGATCTGTTTAAATCGGATAATTATTAAGTATCTCTGGAGGCGGGGATCGAACCCACACCTTGATCAATGTGGACACTTCCGACGTCGTAGACGACTCGGCCACTGCTCGTCTTGAGGTAATCGGCGGAAATCTTGTGTAGATAAGTGTAGAGCTGATGCGCAGGCTACACACCTACTGCGCAACCTCCTCGACCACTGCGCATCCTCCCGCGCATAGCGGTAGCAGTCCCGGAGCACTCTGTAAATTCACTCACTTTAATAACGTGATTTTAAAAAAACCTGGGTCCTTTTTCCAAAATCTGATTAGAGCAGGCTCATCTAGAGCCTATTACCTGTCGATTTACGCAAAAATCATGGAAATCGGCCCAGTAGAATGCTCAAACGAACTATGACAAAACACATAAATTTACATTGTTTATATGGGAGAATTCGCAACTTTACCACGTAATATAAAAAAACCTGGGCCATATTTTCAAAATCTGAAAAAAGTTGGCTTATCTAGAGACAATTGCCCGTCAATAGCCGCAAAAATCATGAAAATCGGCCCGGTAGAACGCTGGAACTAAGCGTCACCAGTTTCGCAAAATTAGGAGGTCTTGGAGCTTATAGTATAGAGATTATAATTGCTCATTGAAAACAGTACCCAAGACCGTTTACTTTTCCTGGCTTTAGTGGAGCCGCAAAAATGTGGAACTACACGGAACGGCATAGAACTTATATGAGAGTGTACCAGAAAACTATCCAGATGTGATATATCTTTAGTTTTACTGCGACCTTCGGCAACCTTGAGAATAAGAGCACATTTTGTTCGGCGATTCCTAGTGTAAAAGCGTGCGGGCGGCGTTATGCGATCTCCCCCCACAGGCTGTCACAGGTGAATTGAGACGGGGGAGGCAGCACCTCACCACGCGCGCTTGGTTCCCTGAATCGGGTGAACCTTATCATGAGGCTTATCACCACGATGAACATTATCGTACTAAGGGGCTACGCCCCCTGGCCGCTCAACCCCCTGAAGGCGCTCCGCGCCATCAATAGGCCGCTCCGCGGCCCTATTTTTACCCTCCTATCAGTGGTTATTTTATTTTTCCCCTAAAGAATTACGATATGAGGTATACTTTAATTTTAAACTTTACTTAAAATTACTTAAAATTAAAAGGACGCGTTTTGGAATGACTGCTTGATGAAATATTGCAGTAAAACAATGAACATTGATTGTCAGGTGACATTTATGATGTCACGGGTCGGGGATCGAACCCACACCGAGTTCAAAGTGGACGCTTTACACAGCTTAGACGACTCGGCCACCGCCCGACTTGAAGTTGTCGGTGCGAATCTTGTGTAGATAAGTGTAGAGCTGATGCGCAGACTACACACCTACTGCGCATCCTCCCGCGCATAGCGGTAGCAGTACCGGAGCATTCTGTAAACTCACTCACTTTTATAACGTGATTTTAAAAAAAACCTGGGTCCTATTTCCAAAATCTGAAGAGAGCGGGCTCATCTAGAGCCTAATACCTGTCGATTCACGCAAAAATCATGGAAATCGGCCCGGTAGAACGCTCAAACGAACTATGACAAAAAGTATAAATTTACATTGTTTAAATGGGAGAATTCGCAACTTTAGCACGTAACATAAAAAAACCTGGGTCATATTTTGAAAATCTGAAAAGAGTTGGCTTATCTAGGGACAATTGCCCGTCGAAAACCGCAAAAATCATGAAAATCGGCCCGGTAGAACGCTGGAACTAAGCGTCACCAGTTTCGCAAAATTAGGAGGTCTTGGAGCTTATAGTATAGAAGAAGAAGAAGAAGATAGATAGAAGATGGCGCAGTTGATACCTTTCTACATTATTACTTGCGAGACCGGCGTTCAAATCCCGAACAGACCAATTTTTTAAAATTTCATTTTCTTTCATTACGATTTTCCCATTATCTGTACTGTCATGGAAGGGGGAGGGGGCGGGGGTCCTCATAAATACAAAGTTTCATCGTATTTTCAACAAGTTTCTTGTATGATTTGAAATGAATTGAAAACTAAGAAACGATATTATTTTCCTAATAACAGCAATAATAATTAATATGTGCTCTATTCCTTCTCTACCCAATGTACCAGGTTGGAACAAAATACAACATTACGAACACCAAAGTTTAATTTGTATAAATTAAATTGCAATTTAAGATGTATTCAGGTTGCAAATGTTCAGAGGAGATGTTTAGTGATTATTATTACACGAAGACTAAAAACGCACTCTTTTTTAAGTGGATTTTGCTGATCGTAAAAATCTGTAGCTAAATGAGAAAAAATGTTGATTGGTTGAAGTCGAAATGAACTAAAGCGCAACTTTTTCGTGCATTGTGCTACTTTGAGTAGTATTGTCCTAGAGCAGACTTTTAAGCGCTCAGCCGATAGGCGGCGCTTTTTGATTTCGATTTGCCACTAGAGCTCTAGTATAGTAGGGCGCTCAAGCGATCAAATGGCGCACCAACTCATCGATGCACGAAACGCCATTTTTACTTTTTTTTTTTTTGATTACCTCATTATGCCTCTGTGAATACGATTAAATGCAAATTAGCGTAAGAAATAAATAACAGTCCTAAAACTCTCTTTGCTATGCGGTTTATAGTTATCCTATAATTACTTCTGAAAGTTCAAGATTCGCGTTCTGTTTTCCGAAAACTTTTCCACCGGTGATAACCTTATTCGGAGACCTTAGTAGAATTCGCCTACATCTAGGTTATGTGTCTTTGACCTAGGTACTGGAGAGTATTGCCATCCTTTTGCCCTTCTCTAATTGGTTCATGAGTTTTGGCGTCTTTGGCCCTCTTCTGGCTTAATAAGATCAATGTTCATTTTCTGTAGGTACATAGCCGCGATTCAGATTCAGATCAGATGACACTACTCTCCCGTATTTGCTTCTCGCGTCTCGCTTACTCCTTTGTGTTTTCATATTTCGTCCATCTCCCTCCATCCATAATTAATTCCATAATCCATCCGCCTCGTTTAAGATTGTGTTGTGAAATTTAAGATTGTGAAATTGTCTGAAATTTGAAGCATAATATTTTGGAATTATTCAACGTATGTCGTGTCTTGTCTTCAGACTCGTTCTGCCCACCTCGTGAAGTTTGTGAAAGTTTCTGAAGTATAATGCTGTGAAATTATTTGACCAATTATCATGCTACCTCAGAGACTGTTTTAGTGTTTTTGGGTTAATTAAAGTATGTCAGGTAGGAGATCTGCCATTTGCGATACATGCAAAATGCTTCATTATACTAGTGTACCACAGTTGTTCTCAAGCACCAATTACAACACGGTTTGCATATTTTTATGCTGAATAGCATAGATAAACGACTGGAGCATTTTGCGCAGCTCAAGCGCAGGGATTTGTACATTCGTAATTGTCACCACCTCATCGCTGCAAATTATGAAAAGGACCGCTCGAGTGTATCCTTGATCATAGAATATCTGTTATTCTCAAAGCGATGTCGTCATCACATCCCTGTCAGTTCACAACTTCTAATTATTGAGTTTAACTAGGTGTCAAAAAATCTGAGATATCTGAAGTAGCAGAAAATTGTGTACTTTCAAAGTCTAAGATTTTTTGCGGCACCGACAGTTTCATAAATCTTCCTTATAACACTCTACTCTGAAACCGCTACATTCTACCTCTCACATTGCTCCATAACAAAGGTATGTGTTAGCCTCTGGTGGCAGAACCATCTTGGTGATGTTCATTAGGAATTTTAGACTTTATTCTATTTTTTCAGCAGATGAACCTTACATGGTAACTTGTAAAGTCTTGCCTCATTTTCCTTGAGTTCTACTTAGTTTGATGCCAAAAAACAAGAAAATTCATGGAGAAACGTGCCTTAAAGGTGATAGTTCCCCCTCATACTTACTATCAGAGTTCCAACGGAAAAAATCTTGTTGTCATAGGTAAATACGGTTTCCATTGCTTCTTCAGCTGTTAATAGACAACTATGCGGGTTTGCTGGAGAATTTGGTGACTGCTAGGATTGTTAATTAGTATCTCCGAAGCCTGGTTGTTATAGCTAAACTTAAAGCATTGGCTTCAACGCATCGCAAAACCAGAACCTTGGAGAGACCAGCGAACATCCATGAGAAAGTGAGTGAGGAGCAAGGTACCTAGCATTGTACATCCGTCTGGATTTCACAACTACCGTTCCTAGGGATTTAGGATTCAGATTCGCACATCAACCAGTAAGCTTTTCTCCCAATCATCTTGATATAGAGGCAGCTATGCAAGGCGCAGCCAGGTAGTCCAATGCTCAAGCCACTTAATCAACACAAATATTATCCTAACTTACAACAAAATGACTTGTTTCTTCTCTAACAATGGAACCGGAAAATGTTACTTTGAATGCGCGAGAAACTTCTTTGGTCGAGATGAAGAAACGTAAATGAAGAAATGAGTCCGGAACATCTCGACCAGGTACAGGCCGCTTTGTTTACATTAGGAGTCTGGAGTATCTCGCCGCAATTTCACTTGAAATCACCATGAACAGATCAACGGGGTAACTGATATTTGATTTTACGAAAGGGATAAATGTTAGACGCGGACGAAAGTTCTTTTGTCGAGGTGAAGAAACGCTAACGCTGAGAAATTGAGTCTGGAACATCTCGAGGAAGTCCGCTCTGGGTCCGCTTTGTTTATGTCCGGACTATGTCGCCGTTCGTTTGTTTACATTAGGAGCGAGTTTGACACCGATGACAGACTTTGGTTTTTGATGAAAATTTGGTCTGGAATATCCTTATTTGTACTAAAAATTCTAGGTTTCATGACTCATTTACTCATTCACTCTCTGGTGAATTTGGTTCCGTCAGATTCATTGCAAGACACCTTATGTGTTATCTCCGCAGACCTAACACAGACATTTGAACGCTCAATGAGAGCAAAATTTCAACTGGCCTGTTGTCTACTTTTCAGTAAAGCAGGTAAATAACCTTCCTTAAGGACTCGCTTTGAGACGATAAAACAAGGTTTCTCCATTACTTACCGTAAGACGATAATAAGTGTTCCACCAGACTATGTAGGAGATGAGGTTGAAAGTTACATCACCTCCATGTGTGAGGAAGTTTTCTTACCTACAACCTGATTTTATGACTTACAATAACAAAAGATACTGCTTTCGCCTGGCATTTTTTCATGCGTCGCATCGTCTAATAAACGGGGACCTACATTTACTTGATTCCATGAATAGGTAAAATGGCTCAGAGAGAATTTCGTCGAATGATCACTGCGGCCATCTCTCATCCAGTTGGAGAACTTTTACTTACCTTTGATTAAAAAATTCATGAACCATAGAGTTTTTGGAAATTGAGTACACAATATTATTGTGAAAGATTTTTGAGGTTGAGTCTTTGTTTACATTCTCAAAGTATCAAAAGTTCTACAGTTTCATCGTGTTTCCTCCTAACTTTGTCAGCTTATGAGCAATGGCTCCTAATTTACTCAACTCCTCAGCAGGCCAAAACTCTATACCTCTACAGATACATATGAGAATCATGCGTTTCAACGAAACCTACGAGTCCTCTTATCATCACTCAGGAACCACCGATCTTTTCTGCAGGTGTCATGGACCATTCATGACAAATACTGTTGCAACCACCCTTATCCTAGGTACATATCTATGCATAGTAATTCTAGTGATCAGCTCCATACTCACAATGTAATTTCTGTAAAATACAGTTGGACGGTGGAATTACCAGACCCCGTATCTCGGTTTGCGACGTTGTAGACTTCCTTTCATACTTTCTTCTTTACACGGAAAACCAACCAACATCAATTTATAAAAACTTCTGCAATTTTTCTTCTCTGTGCAAAGAAAACTCTGTGAAAACCAAGGAGGAAAAATGATTTGTTCTCTGTCAAAAGAATAAAATGGGAGCGGAGATTTTTAAGCACCGCAAACGAGATACATGGTCTGCTAGTTTCACTGTTGACTTGTTACGATATACCTATACCTACAATATCCCTACAGATTACATTGAAGATATTACTGTCCCTGTAACAGTGACTGATTCGAATGTTATCACAGTAGAGGGTTTCAGATATTTGGGCCAGCATGGTTTATTAATTACACAGAACGTAAGTTACCTTTATAAATTAAGGCGTAGAGGCAACTTCTGCCTTTGGTTGGCCAGAAATTTCTGTAAACGCATTTAAATTCCTAAAATTTATGAGAAATTCCGAATCTACTAAATGAAAGCAAGGATTTCAGGAGAACATGATTAACAATTTGCTGTCAGAAGGAAAACTGCGGAAGGAAAGTGGGAAAGATTTTTCACTAAGGCTCAACATAATATGAGGAGGAAAAAATGAATGTAATTTCCGTTTACCCTGGTTATAATTCTGGTATTGTAAGAATTCTCTTTCTCTATTTACGTAATTACGTATTAGATTATTGTATTGTATGAAATCCTGTTATCACGAAGACAGAGTATCAGAGAGCATAAACAATAAACATAGGAAAGGTTGTGTCTGATCATGAGTCATTAGAAGGTTTTAGCGTAGTGTGCTGCAACCTAGCGGACACATGGTGCCTTCGATTCGCGAAAAGTTACCTTCAGTACTCACAATCAGTTGCAGTTGATTGATTTCGTTTATTGTCTCATCATTTACCTATTAATATTTATATTTCGTTCATTTATTTACCTATAATATTTTTTACGTGTCCAATTAGGGCATCATTAAAACAATTAATTTGGCCTCGTTAAGTGATACGTTCATCTTTGATACATTTTCTTCAAATGATCTAGAAAAGTTATTTTTTTGGAGCCGTAATAGTTTTCTCTGTTTTTATGAGAAATCGAGGATTTTTTATGTATTAATATTTCGGTACTTAAGTAATGGATCATTATTTTTCTTATGGATCTTGGATTTTTTTCGGGGGGGGGGGGGAGGAAGCACAATTTTAGATGTTTTAATTATTGCAAATTTTAACATACTCAGTTAATAGGTAGTAAATTAAATCTGGGACTCATTAAAATTGCGCTCACCGCTGAGCGCTTCTCTAATACCCACGTATTAGAACTTTCCCGCTTGTTTTATTTATTTCTAATGAGGAGTGGTTTCGGACATGGTTTATGAAACGTAGAAAAATGAAAAGGGGGTGGGGGGGATTTGCCCAAATTTTCCTTTATAGGCAAACATTTTGAAAATATTATCTTTGATTTGTCATTTAGAGTTGCCGAAACGTATCATTTTCATAATATGGAATTCATATTTCCTTGGATTACCAAATGAGAAATTCGCCATTTTGAAGTGGAATGCATAAGCCCAAGACATCCTCCAGGACTGATTTTGGACCGGAAAACAGAATTTAACTAATTTTTGGGGTTCATCAGGTCACATATGGTGCCTAAAAATTAGCTGAAATTTTACGATTTTTACAGAGTTGAACAGGATTTTTAGATGGCCGCCATTTTGAAAATTTTGGTGACTAAGTTTTGAAATTTTAGGTGAACCCTCTTCAAGCTTACACTAATGCCTGTGCAAAATTTGGTGGTTTTTCAACCAAATTTAGAGATGTTAAGAGGTTTTGAGCAGCTAGATTGGGGTTTTGACACTCTGTGGGACGGGGGCGACCGCGGCGGGCGGCTTCGTTGCCGCTGACGTCACTGGCGCTTTATTCTTCTCATTCACTCGCCACGGCCAGAGAACTAACGAGCACACCCCATATTTCTCACCCCCACATAGGTCTGTTCGATAGAAATTCGTCCAAATTTCCTGCGATGTTATTTTGACTTTTGTTGGGGCGTTGGGACGAAACGGGTGGGAGTCAAAATCCCCGAAAATGGAGTAGCATCTGTACATAAGATTAACATGATAAATGATAGAACCTTGATGCTCTTATTAATTCTATTACCTGCATACAGTACATGGCAGGGGCCAAAGCTTTTCGAGCGTCTAGCGCTCATCATCAGGGCACTTGTACATAGAGGTGCGTATATACAGTAAACAGTACAGTATATAGAGTAAACAAGTAACATAACAAATAAACATTAAGTATCAAACTACATCATATACAGATATTATAGTAAAAACAGCGAAGGAACAGTTTTAAGCTGTTCGAGTAACAAAGGAGAGAGCAAGTTTACGAGTGATAAGAGTTGTCTACGTACTGCATGGAAATTTAGGAGCATATCAAGATAAATCACAGGTGAACTTGAAACGGGAAAAAGGTAATTAGTGTACATACCTGCTCATAGGGAGCAGCAGTAATCAATTAATGCATTGGAACAGGTGTCTAGATCAAGTTGCACCTGTTATAAAATAAAATTTTATTGAAATCAAATTGCATAATTTCAATATTTTCGTTGCACTGTGACTGTGCTACTTGGGAGTTAAGTCCGCCGAAAGTGTGGCTGGATCAACCATACGTCTAACCAGTGCAACTACTCTCATATCTGGCGCCAAAATCAGTGTAGATGGGATTACTATACTTTTCTTTCGGTGTATGTTTTAGTTAAAATTACTAAAATTTGGAATGTTTTGTGCCCAACAGACAAATTAATGCACGGTTTAAGACTTAAAATGTAACGTCGGCAACAAAAATGCTTGCCCCTACGCGTCGCTCTCGATTGGGAAATTTAATGTGAGAGAGGAAATGGGGAAGAAACGAGAAGAATAATAGATTGACAGAGAAAAAGAAGAAAACGAAGAAAACGAAGAAGAGGGAGGAGGAAGGAAGAGAAGGAGAAGATAACTAACTCCAAACTGAAGACTTTTGATAAAAAGCCTCAAAGTTTGCACTAATAAATTACTTTAGATTGCACTCACCCAAGGAGTCTCTAGGAAGAGGAGTAAGCTAAGGCCAATAATCGCAAGTGCACAGCTGAATTTCATTATTCCTACACGCGGTGAAATTTTTTGCCGAAGAAACGCTAGCACTTATCCTGTAATTTTCAATCGAATCACTTTCGACACAGGTTTATCGGCTTATATATGTAACGGAGATAGTTCTGCCCCCCCCCCCCCCCCAATTAATCTATTCTCCTCCTTTTTTGTACGCTGTCCTCATTCCTGCAACCTTCACAAATCAACCGTATTATTTACCTCAAACGAATGAAAACGTGAAACGAAGGCTCAATAAGCGTCGCCCGAAAAAACAAATTTCAGTGCCAATTTCATAGCTGAGCGTTCGGTCGCCAAGTTGGAAAAGTATAATGAGACCAAGTTCCCTCTGTGACCCTTATCTTGGCCGATTCGTGGCTTGTTAGAATAGTTGTACAAATATAATTAATCATAATAATAATTAATGCCGATTTTTGCATTCGAATCTCTTGACGAATGACGTGATGAAATGATTTCCAACCGTGCACCACTTTGACATTTTTCACTTAAAACGGGGAGTTCTTGTTTGGACAGCTGCGCACTGGTCTTCCTAGCCCCCCTAAACTTGGAGAGAATCGCCCGCCGGGTGTTTTAACGCGGTTTTATTTGCAATTCATGGTTGGATTGAATGAACGCATACATGCATGTGCTTTATCCTTGCAAACAAAATTCGTTGACACCAAGGCTCACTGAAATAGGTCAATCAGTGGCGTGGCGTGCTTTGCGATACATCGATTGATCTGCCATTTAAACCTATGGAAAAGGATCGATTAACAGGCTGTATGCAAACCAACACCTCAATAATCGATCCTTTATCATAGCTTCAAATAGGGAAATATCGATAATCGATCATTCACGCCTCGCCACTGAGGTGAATCTATTAGGGCGATCTACAAAGCCCAGCAGAGAAAATTCCACTTTGCTGGTTGAGTTTTGGGTCACGTACTCCAATTAATTAAGAGAATCGCACTGAAAAAAAATTCTCGGCGTTTTTACCAAGGTCCGTTGGTACCTTTACCATATCACTTTTTTACCAATTATTGGTAGTTTTACCAAGACAGACTGGTAAGCTTACCTAAAAACCGGCATTTTTACTGTTTTTTTAGGTAAGAATACCACTTTTATACCAAAGGGTCTCCAAAGAGAACAAAAGAAGGATCTACAACGCGATTGTCAAGAGCATAGTAACCTACGGGTGTGAAGTATGGCCGATGAAACAGCGGACCCGGGAGGTTTTAGAGGCAACAGAGATGGACTTCTGGCGTAGATCCGCTGGTATTTCCAGAAAGGATCGCGTCAGGAATGAGACGGTACGGGAGATCATGGATGCCAAACAGACCATCGTGCATGACATTATGACAAAACAACTCATTTGGTATGGTCATGTCCAGAGAATGGCAGGAGACAGGTTGCCGAAGAAGGTCCTTGATTGGGTTCCTCCTGGGAGAAGACGCAGAGGGCGCCCAATGAAAGGTTGGAGGGAAGGGATTGAAGCGGAAATGTTTAGGTGCTCAATCCCCCAAGATTTGTGGTTTGAAAGAGAGCAGTGGAGGTTAGGAGTCGTAGAGCGCGAGGGAGTGCTGTAAAGCGACTTATATGTATGTATGTATAACACTTTTATTGGTAATCAATTCCCGGTAACTTTGCCATTTTATCTCGGTAATTCTACCACAGTCGATAAAAAATATCGGCGTTTTTACTAAGGTCCAGTAAAATTACCGAGAAAGTTCAATAATTTTACCGAGATTTCTCGGTAAAATAACCCATTCCATAAATGGTAATTTTACCAAGAAAAAACTGGGATCAAATAGAACCCTGAATTCTTGGTAATTTTACCCTTTCAGGCCATTCTGCCATCGGCAAATATTTTTTTTTTTTTTTTTTTTTTTTTTTTTTTTTTTTTTTTTTTTTTTTTTTTTTTTTTTTTTTTTAAATTAGCAACTCATGTAAGACAAACTCTCCATGCAAAGATAGGGAGCAAATACATTGACAGGGCTGCCACCTTATTTGGGGACTCTAAAAGTGAAAACACGGCAACACTGCAAATGTATTTGCTCCCGATCTTCGCATGGAGAGTTTGTCTTGACGTAGAGGTGGACTCTCAGGATAGCGAGGGATATCCCCTCCATTTTGGCCTCAACTTGAGAGCTTTTTTTAAGCTTGGGAGTTGATTTCAGAGAAAACCAGTGGCACTATCGTGTTTCTCGCGAACTTTTACATAATAATCAACTGTCAAATCTCAAATTCCTCACACATGCAACATCTCCATTCCGTCATTCGTTCCGATGCACAAGGATGAAAAACAAAAGTTTCGGACGGATATAATATAAGGATATTGAATCCTGGCGGCGCACAATGGATAGAGTCACCGGGAGAAGCCGGGCAAAAGCTGGAAACTGGTTTGGAAATGGTTTTAAAAGTGTTCCATTGGTTTTTACGCAAAATTCTCTCCAATGAAGCACCCTGCACATTGTGACGATATTGGCATCAAAATTGCTGTTTTAGTCGAAAATTTCCTGTTGGCACTCCCGTATGACTTAGAGTCCCTTATATAGGGAGAGTTGAGGCAACGCGGCTTGTGAATGTCACAAACGGAAATAAATATTACATAAATCGAACGTTTTTTAAAGTCTTTGATCAACCCATTCCCGAATTTCTATCTCCGTTCCCTCGCTCATTCCATTTGTTCCTTGCCGTACCCCCTATTCCTCGGTCCCTTCCAGTTTATAATCTTTGCGATCGATGAAAATTTAATCTTTATTCTCGTTTGTGACGCTGTGAAGGCCTAAAAAACGGGAACCAACAGAGACAAGAGACCCTCCGCTGGCCTCTCGGCGACAGGTGGAAGCTTTTTTTTCGGGGATTCAAAAATTACTTATGGACAATAGTAAGGGAGCAACATTCATCACTCCTTTTTCGGCTGTTGACTTACCTTCATGGTGGATGATGAGCCCTGAATGACGTCGTACACCCAAAAAGTCTCCCTAACTTCGGCTTGTTTGCAAAACGAAACTGCCAATACGTTGTTGAACAATTGGACGTATTTCTATCAAACGGAACTAAGCGCCAATTTGAGTTCCTTTTGAGGAATTTAGAATCCCGGATAGCGCGTTCTGTCAAACGGACCTAAGCGCCATGGAAAAGCACTGCGAGTTTAGGACGGAATAAGCCCAGAGACAAGAGACCCTCCACTAGCCTCCTAGCGACAGGTGGAAGATTTTACTTTCGGGGTTTCAACAATTCCTTATGGACAGTTATCAGGGAGCAACAGTCATCACCCTAATTTCGGCTGTTGACCTACCTACATGGTCGATGATGAGCTTCAGGTGACGTCATGAGCCAAACAAGTTTCTCAAACGTTGGCCATTTTCGGCTTGTTTGCAAAACGAAACTGCCAACACGTTGTTAAACATCAACCATGTTGGTAAGTCAACAGTAGAATGCTGAAGTCCCGAAAGTAAAAGCTTCTACAATAGCCGAGATACGAGTGGAGGGTCTCTTGTCTCTGAATAAGCCGGACGCCCGATTCCGCCGCCAATCCAAGGCCCCCTCTACCCTCCTCACCCTATGGCGCTTAGATCCGTTTGATAGAAATACGTCCAATTGAACATGACCCATGTAGGTAAGTCAACAGTTGATCGATGAAGTCCCGAAAGTAAAAGCTTCCACCATGGCCGAGATACGAGTGGCGGATCTCTTGTCTCTTGGAACCGATCAGAGATGGATTTGCATTGTCTTTACTCTCAGTATAAAGGGACTCTATTTCCTCTGTGCGGCGATGGCGATGGCGATCGCGTGATGAAAGAAAGTTGAACTTTTAGTTCGCAAGTCGCAACTCTGACAGGAGACTGCAACTCACAATGAGTTCGAAAGAAAGCGGGAGTGCATGCGAAGCGCTTCTTGTCTCTACTCGAAAAGTTTCGAGTGGCCTAATCGTTTCAAAAAAGCGGGGAGCGCTGCACCGATTCCTTACGTATGACTCCCGCTTCAATTAACTTATCTGTTAACGTGCTCCGTCCCAGAGGCGAGGCGTGAATGGTCGATTATCGATATTTCCCCATTTGAAGCCGTGGTAAAGAATCGATTATTAAGGTGTTCGTTGCGGACACCCTGTTTATCGATCCTTTTCCATAGGTTTAAATGGTAGATCAATCGATATATCGCAAAGCACGCCACGCCACTGCTCCAGTGCTCCATCTCCTCTATCCTTGAGTTTACGTTTTCGTAGTCTTGTCGCGTGTAACTTGAGCCGCCCTTAACAAGCTTATTCATAAGTTTCGAAGTGGGTGAATCGACGAAATCAGTCCGATGTATGTCTTCGTTCGCGGGGAGTTCGCTTTTTTTCTCGTTCGTTTCCTCGGAATTTTGAAAAGCTTAGATGCTCCACAGCAGCGGCTCTCGAACTGGTCGTATTTCTGCCAAACGGAACTATGTGCATTATGACATGAGCCCTGTTTTACATATATTCTTGTGGGTCTCAGGGCTCATGTCTCAAAGCACATAGTTCCGTTTGGCAGAAATACGTCAAACTGTGGTTCGCAGACCATCCCTCGATCATGAGTAGCGCACCGATAAGCAAGTTTGTTTCAAAATAGTTTTGTTTTGATCTTTGATAAAATTTTTGCCTAAAAAGCAGTTAAAAAATGCTAGTATGCAATTTAAGAAAATAACTTGAGCAATTTCAGTTTATAAAAATGCTTCCAAATGAAAAACAAGACGACGGTTCCAACGTTAAGACGTTGGAGAGCGTTCACCGTAGCATAGAAGCAGAATAGAAAAGGAAAATATTATACTTCAAATTCACAAATCTTCTTGCGATCACCAACAACGTATTGTAATTCAGAATTACAGCAGTTCGATCTAGCGGGGAAAACAAAAACAAAAACTCCGATGTTAAAATGTAAAAGTTGTTTTGCGCGAACGGAAGAGATCGCTGCGAGACGCTGTTGAACTAGACGAGGAGCGTGACCTAGGAAACATACATATTTACAAGAAATGTCTTGTCATCATAGAGTAAAATACAGAAGTCATTTCATGTAGTGAAGGGGTGCTTTGTACCTAAAGAGTTTTTGAGAACTACGAGGACAAAAAATTTGAATGATCCTTGAAACAGTCATTAAATAAAAGTACGTTGCAGAGTTTTAAGAAGTAAGAATTTTAATTTCCAAAGGACAAGACTACCAGGATTACATAAAGTGGACAAAATAGGAGAAACAAGGTAGAAACGGTAACCAAAAAAAATTGAGAAAATAGGTATCGCTTCCCGCCATGAAAAATGGCGCCGATACCCATGGAGCAGCGCGGGCCTCACCAATGATACATAAGTAACACAGCCGATAGAAAACGACGAGAAAGAGCGTCCACTACTAAGTACTAACGTGGTGAACGCTCAAAAAAACATGTTTTTAGAGATGAAACATAGGGACATTTAAAAATTTCCCGCTGGAAAATAATTTCTAACGTCAATTTAAAACTCGACAAATTGTCTGGTAATTGATCTAAGGAGTATTTCAAAAATGATTTCATGAAACTGTTTTCTAAAAGCCTAAAAAAAATAACTTTAAATACGTGCGTAACTCGATGTATCTTTTAATGACTTCCTTCGTTTTAAACACGTTTTTAAAAAGATCAGTGTCGTTGAAAGATAATGTCAAGTGCTTTTAATTATTTTAAAACAAATCAATACCAAACGTTCTGAAGTCGGGTTTGAGTCGTTCGAATTTTTTCCCCTCCTAAAAACCAGAAAAAAGGAAGAGAATGTTGGAACCCAAGAAAAAGTTTCACCCTACAGGTAAATTTTCTCAAATATTATGTAGAAATTAAGATCCCTTTTATTTGCGCTTGACGACGAAATTTTTTCATTCAAAACCAATTTCCAAAATCAGAGGTGTCTTTTCGAAAGAACCAGTGGCGAGGTGTGAATAATCGATTATCGATATCTCCTCATTTGAATGTATAGTGAAGAATCGAGTATTAAGGTGTTCATCAAGAGCACCCTGTCTTTCGCTCCTTTTCCATACGTTTAAAACGCAGATCAATCGATGTATTGCAAAGCGCGCCTCGCCAAATGGACTGCATTTTGCAAGCAGGAACTATAAATTCCGGCCCGGTTTAAAAACAACATATGTGCCATTACTTTCCCTATGCACATAAGTGTTTTTTTCAGATGAGCCAGAATTTATAGTTCCAAATTGCAAAATGCAGTCCAAATCATACTTCGGGAGCAATCTTAATGGAACTGCATTTTGCAATTTGGATCTATAAATTCTAACTCATCTGAAAAAACACTTATGTGCATAGGGAAACTAATGGCACATACATTGTTTTTAAATCGGGCTAGAATTTATAGTTCCTAATGGACCACTAGACAAGGTACGAATTTCAGCATTCTGATACATGTTTCTTAACCAACATTTCACGTTAAGCACGATGCGCACAACGAAAATTACCGAAATCAACTCCTCACAACGATTTTTAATGATTCTTGATGCGTTAATACAAACCACCCGCTCATGAAAACTCAATGATCTACGTGATTCACATCGCGCGCTAAACGTTATTATGACAGTTTCTGCGATATAAAAATCTGGCAACCTCAATCTTGACGCTTTGGCTCAGCTATAGCAAATTGCGTATAGTTTGAACGACACATGGTGGGAAATGAACATTGCTCGATTGAGAAGCTTGCTGAAACCGTTGCAGTGCGCGATTTGACTCACGTAGAGCTTTGAGTTTCTTGTGAGCGGGCAGTTCAAATTCCTCGTAGCCAATGTGAAATAAAAATGTTGATATTTCCGTTTTGAGTTGGTTTCAGTCATTTTCGTTGAGCGAATCGTGTTCTACGTGAAATTCTGGTTAAGAAACATGTATCAGAATGCTTAAATTCGTACCTTGTCCTTGTCCAGTGGTCCATTGCAAAATGTACACTGAAAAAAAATTCTCGGAGTTTTTACCAAGGTCCGTTGGTACATTTACCATCTCACTTTTTTCACCAATTATTGGTAGTTTTACCAAAACAGACTGGTAAGCTTACCTAAATACCGGTATTTTTACTGTTTTTCTCAGGTAAGAATACCACTTTTTTTGGTAATCAATTCCCGGTAACTTTGCCATTTTATCTCGGTAATTCTACCACAGTCGATTAAAAAATATCGGCGTTTTTACCAAGGTCCGGTAAAATTACCGAGAAAATTAAATTGAAAACATGAAAATTACCAATTCCATAAATGGTAATTTTACCAAGAAAAAACTGGGATCAAATAGAACCCTGAATTCTTGGTCATTTTACCCTTTTCTTAGTAAATACACCCAAATTTTTCTTCAGTGTAGTCCAATTCATTCACCCGCCCTTCGGAGTCGCTTTCCTATTCCGCGTCTCAAAGTTGAGGGTTGCATCCCCTCCCGTCCGCGTCGCGAAGGGTGAGTGTGGGGGAGGGGGGGAGGGGGGGGGCTAATCCAGCGAAAAGGAGTCGCGTATACAAGATGCAGTGTCGTGGGCCTCGGTTTAACAATCAATGCCTCGTGAAGTAATGAAAACGGGGCAGATATTGATGACGAAACGGAGCCCGCGGTAATTTATGAAAAGCTCGGTGCAGCTTTTGCCACGTTGCCGCTCCGAATTCAGTTTCTGTAAACTGAATATGCTCTCAGACGATTTTGTACGCATTTTAACCCTTTGTTGGGTTGCATACCCTGGAGAATACCTGCTACTCTGGTATGAGTATATGCTACTCTGGGTTGCATGAAAGCAACAGATGTTTTTTTGGCTTTGATCCTCTGCGGCATTAAATTGCGCTGAAGCAACACATGGTTTTTGGAGAGGATTAGAGGTCTGATCTCCAAAGTTTGAAAAAAAAAATATAAATTGGAACTTAATCTATCCTATAGTCCTAAAAACGCTGTAGAATGTAGATTTTATTTCTGAAATCGGTGACTGACTCATGCAACAAAATGTTAATTTCAAATCTCTGAAAATTTCAAGGACAAAAAAGTATGAATGTCGTCAAAAATATACGTTTTATCCAGTGAAATTTGGCAACTCTCGAATTTTCATACGGCTTTTCTCTTTGGCACGGCATGGCAGTATACACGGAGAAAAAAACTTCGTGCGTGGGACCCGAAGTTTAGGTCATATGGATCTCTGAAGTTTTCAGATTGAGCATCTGAACACTTTAGATCTAGTTGTCGAGGTTCGAATAACACATCTGAAACTTCAGTTCTTACATCTAAAGTACTTCAGATGTGAGAACCGAAGATCATCGGATGTGAGAACCGAAGACTCCAGAATCCGAAAACTTCAGAGATCCATATGACCTAAACTTCGGGTCCCACGCACGAGGTTTTTTTTCTCCCTGAAGG
This sequence comes from Bemisia tabaci, assembly GCF_918797505.1. Lineage (NCBI taxonomy): Eukaryota > Metazoa > Arthropoda > Insecta > Hemiptera > Aleyrodidae > Bemisia > Bemisia tabaci. Next base: position 21,362,284 of record NC_092802.1, on the reverse strand, counting down.
GTTGCATAAATCTGTCTCACTCGCTCAGTTCGGCAACGTGCGGTATTCCGTTATGAATCACCCCTGGATGCACCTCATTGCGCGGCCCTTGGGCGACAGGGATAGGGGGGGGGGGGAGGCACAACCGCACCCCTTGGCTTGGCGCTAGGACTCACCCCCGTGGTGGAATGCAGCGTGGTCTGGATTACCATATAGATTACCAGGCTGACACCCACCCCACGGATCCGCTGATGAAGGGCAAGGGTATCCTCTAGAGATCCAAGTATAACGCGGCTCTGTCAGCACCCTATGATCCATCGACAAGGTTGCTCCCGGACATCTTCTCCGCAGTGGCGTGGCGTGAATTGCGATGTATCGATTGTTATGACATTTAAACCTATGGTAAAGAATCGATCATTAAGGTGTTCGCTGCGAACACCTTGTCAATCGATCCTTTTCCATAGTCTCAAATGGCGTAACAATCGATACATCGCAATTCACGCCACGCTACTGATCTTCTCCGGGCCCGGATCTCATTTCGCCAAGTCATAAACTTGTCGCGAGGCCCTGGAGTTTTATTATTTTGCACTGTTTTCATTTGGCCTTTCCTGCCGTGGTGGCGGAGAGAGCAGTGAGTGTCAAATTTTCGAAATCGAGTTTCCTCCGAAATTCGTCTTGTCTCTTTTAGATGAAATCACTGTAACAGCTAAAACGGCAAAATTCATCTCAAGATGATTAGATGGAGGCCATTTTTTGTGTCAAAGCGACGTGCGATATATCGCATCGATTAGCTCCATAATTTCAGCTCCTCGTCATTTGCCTCAAATTTTGAGATCGCACTTCTGTTGTCATGTGACTGAAGAACTCATGTACCAAATTTGACAAGTAAATTCAACGTAATAAGGGCAGGAATTTTTCAGAGGAAAAATATCGCATTCGATACTGATATCGAAACTGCACTCGAATGCGATATTTTCCCTCTAAAAAAACCACACCTTTATTACGTTGAATTTATTTGTCAAATTTGGTACATGAGTTCTTCAGTCTCATGACAACAGAAGTGCGATTTCAAAATTCGAAAAAAATGACAAGTAGCTGAAATTATGGAACAAATCGATGCGATATATCGCACGACGCTTTGACACAAAAAATGGCCTCCATCAAATCACCTTAATCGTTTAAAAACGAGACATAAGACAATAATGAAATTTATTTAACCTTTGAAAAGTGCCAAACTCAGGCCCGCATTGGCGGATTCAGCAAATTGGCAACATTGTCTTATCTCCATGTAAACCTATGGAAGTGTTTCGATTCTTGGAGGGGTCAGATGCTCCGACAAGAATCGATTATTTGACATAGGTGTAAAGGGAGGAAACCCGGTGTTGCCGAATTGCTGACTCCTCCTCTGTTCTCGGGGCGATAAATGTTCTGTACTTCATATTTTCCCAGGTGTAGGCATTTAACTCCACGCTAACAATGAGGTAGCAAAATCGGCTCAAAAATTAAATATTTCACAAAAATATGACTGAACAATTTGTATTCAAATTTTGTCGGATTTTTGCGTATAATGAACCGAAAACTCGGTGAAATTCTAAAGCAAATTCACCATCATCTCTTAGTAAAAATACAGTTCGCGGGTGCTAATTTTGCAGCTTTGTCGCGTGATTGCCTTCCTCTTCCAGGAAACGATTAAGCTTGATCGTGCTTAAAATGTCAAGAAAAACCCGAGATTTTTTCTTGTTTTGGTCTCGAGGAGTCAAAATAAAATATCGACCAACAGATCAAAAATATAGACATCGATTCGTTTGTTTTTCTCGGATGTCGGCCACCAACATAGGTCACAGGTTTTTTCATCGATATTGTTTTGATTTTCAATTTATTTTCCGACTGAAAATGACTCAGTCTTGAGTCGAAACGTCTTGGGTTTTTGGTGCTGTATTTTTTGCCTTGTTTCCCGTTTTTCTTCTTTTTTTTTCCTCTCTCATAAACCATAAACTGGAACTCGTTACCCCCGAAGACGAAAGAAAACACCCCCCCCCCTCCCTCCTCACAAATATCCAGGCGGATATCAATCAGGCAGGACGTCCCGAAAGCTGTGGCTCCGGGAGGTTTGGGGCCCGGGGTGTGGGGGAGGGTGGGAGCTTGGAGCTTCGCCTTTCAACATTTATTAACCGGGTAATTCGTGATACGGATCTGAGGGCACTCGCACTCCGACCCTTCATTTGCATATCCGCTCCCAACCCCCCTCCCCCCGTTCTTACGGGGGCGCGCAGTCGATCAATCATATTTAACTAACTGCTTATTGTAAGTATTGACAGTGTCGCCGAATTACCGTGCTAATCGGCCCGCATTCTACCCAGGTGGTGTTATTGTCGGTGTATGCGCGCGTGTGTGTGTGTGTGCTAAGTAACACGTTTGTACTCGAGTACATATATAAGGAGAAGTGTTCGAAACTTACAGGCGCCAACGCGCCCAATGCGCCTAAGAAATCGGTCATGGCGCCTAAAAAATGAAGGCGCTCCGCCAACGTGGCCCCTAAAAATCCCCCCCCCCTCCCCCCACAAGAAGAAAATCCTAATTTTTCTGTTAGGCAATTTTTTTTAAATTTCGACACGCGAAACCGGATTCTGACGTTTGACATCGCACTGAAAACAAAATCTCGGTGTATTTACTAAGAAAAGGGTAAAATTACCAAGAATTCAGGGTTCTATTTGATCCCAGTCGTTGAACAGCCGTCGAGCTCGTTGCGGGTGTAATGCCTTGCTAGGGAAAAACGCCGCATGAACATTCGAATGTTGCCAAGTCTATCGCGATTAATTGTTTATTTTTGAAGGTAGTTATGAATACTCTATTTTTAAATTTCCTGGTATTTCAGATAAAATTGCGACGAGAATATCTGAAAAATCGGAAGGAAAATGTTCACAAGTTTTCCCAGAAAATCCGTAGTTCATTAAGGTGCACTGAAAAAATATTCTCGGCGTTTTTACCAAGGTCCGTTTGTACCTTTACCATCTCACCTTTTTTACAAATTATTGGTAATTTTACCAAGACAGACTGGTAAGCTTATACTTACAAACCGGTATTTTTACTGTTTTTTTCAGGTAAGAATACCACTTTTATCGGTCATCAATTCCCGGTAACATTGCCACTTTATCGCGGTAATTCTACCACAGTCGATAAAAAATATTGGCGTTTTTACCGCGGTCCAGTAAAATTACCGAGAAAGTCAATAATTTTACCGAGATTTCTCGGTAAAATTACCAATCCCATAAATGGTAATTTTACCAAGAAAAAACTGGGATCGAATAGAACCCTGAATTCTTGGTAATTTTACCCTTTTCTTAGTAAATACACCGAGATTTTTTTTTCAGTGTGAATTTGGTAACGCTTGAGGGCTCATGAAGGGTTTTCCCTTAACACGGCAGTATAGCAATTCAATTTCACGTAGCTCGGACTGTGCGCTGCGGATCTTCTTTTCAGTGGCGTGGCGTGTTTTGCGATATATCGATTGATCTGCTATTTAGGCCTATGAAAAATAATCGATTAACAGGGTGTCCGCAACAAACACCTTAATATTCGATTCTTTGCTATACTTTCAAATAGAGAAATATCGATAATCGATCATTCACGCCTCGCCACTGTTTCTTATCTCAATTGCAATCAACATTGTGTGCTCTTCATATCTCATCCATTGTTTGCCATCTCGGGAAACGATTACGTCCGAAAGAAACATCCCTTCGGATGACGGGATCATCTTAAAGCAGTTCCAGAAGAGCGAATCCCCTTTGTTGACACTCTCATTTCTCATCTCGGCTCGATTTGACAGAACCATCCATTTCGCCGCCCCCTAGGAGGAGTGCCGACGGAGGAGGGGAATCGTGGAAATTAAACATTCGGCGAAATTTTTCCCCCGCACGCCTCACCGTCGTCGCGAAACACGTGTAAATTACCAGGGTTGCCACTGTTGGAAAAATCTGGAAAACTGCTTCTGAAAACAAAACAAAAATGGTCAAAAACTTTTAATTAAGAATTTTTAAAAAAAAGTATCTCCAAATTGAACGATTTTCTCTGTTCCAAACAATTTTTTCTGAGTCTAAGAATGGTGTTTTAAATAAAAGAAATTTAAATTTGTCATCGTTGATGTATTGAATTATCTTTGGATAAAAAAAAAAATCAATAAAAAAATTGCAGGGAAGAAACAATCTCTGAAAATCTTTTTTTAATTCTTAAAAAAACTGGTCTCCAATTTGAATATTTTTTTTTATTCCAAAATTTTTCTCTTAAGAGTTTAAGATAAATTGTTTTAAGTGAAAAAACGGTATTTTAATTCAAAGAAATTCAAGTTTGTCATCAATCATAAATTTAATTATCTCAAACTAATAAATAACAAAAAGTGATTCTTGCAGTAAATAAACAATTTTTGAGCCAGATAATTCTTTATCCTAACTTTTTTTTTTTTAATTAATCTTTTCATCACTACTAGAATTAGATTTGCTTCTGAAAAAATTGAATGTGGGAAACCTAGGCAATTTAAGCGATGAGTTAGGAATTTCCTCTGAAACCAATGCCTAATTCTTTGCTGAAGGATTATTCAACGGGAGATGTCCATGCTCGTTTTTAGTTATTTTAACGCGTTAAAGACTTTATCATGATTTTTTTAATTAAGTCGTGCGTTTGGAATCCCTTTGACAAAAACTGAAGGAATTTTGATGTTGAAGGAAGAAGCCCCGTTATAAAATGAACGAAAAGGAGTGTTAATAAGTGACAGCAACACTAATTGTCATCAAGTTAGTGTTAAGTGTCACTAGTGTGTCGATTTATAATGAACAATGTAATACTGTGACACTAAGTGCTAATGAACGTTCATGCAACACATTAATAACACTCCTGTTTGATTTTTTTAAACCATGTGGCACCCCTGCCGTAAATGATTTCTCACTCACAGCCACGCGAAAACCCCCAAAAACGCGCAATCACTTTCCACGAAGATCAGGTGTGATCGTAACTGAACGCTCGGCAGAAACCGCATTACTTCCCGATAGGGATTTCACTCACACCCGAGTATAGAGCATACCCCATCTTCACGGCAAATAGATACGTGTTCTGTCATAAAGGGCCCTTTTGTCGCGAGTAATGGATCTTGGCTCCGGCCCCAGGGATTACCGAGATGAGTCATAAGACTCCCGATCACGGATTCTGTGTTTTTGGGAGTGTGTGAGGGTGGTGCTGCGAGTGTGTGAGTGAGCGTCTCGGTGGCTGTGTTGGTGGGTCCCCTCGCTCAACAGTTAGTTCCGCCCTTGCTTTAAGTGCGGTTAACTACACAGATATGGAAATATTTCATCCCTGAGTGAGTGGGTTGCGGAGGACCCTTTTGTAGTTGCGTCCTGGCTGCGTGTCTTCGCCAAATCGCCGCGCGCACAAGGGGTGGTTATGATTTTATTTACGTCGTCCTGGAAGTGCATCACTTCCTTGAAATCATCATCGTGTATGAAGGATCATTTGGAAAAAGGGTATAGATAAGGAGAGGCAAATAGAGGAAGGAGTGGGCAATAGAGAAGGAGAGGTAGAATAATATATGTATAGAGAAATAGTATAATTAATGATATTTAAGTGCTGTACATACAAAACAGCACTTAAATATATTAAATTAATAGTTGTAAAGAAGATATTTGACAATCATTACCTCATTAGCAATAGAGAAGGAGAGGTAGAATAATATAATGTATGAAGCCCTTATTGGGCCCAAAAGGGCTGTTAACCTTCTAATTAAAAAAATGCCACTGCCAATCGTCAGATTCCAATATCAAACAAAGATGGCCAAGAATATTCATAAATGAGCGTTCTTCCGCAATCTTGCACTTATTGCTCTCTTCGCTATCACAACAGTCAAGAGTACCTTTACCAAGAGTACGAACATGTCGAAATATGAAGCTCTTATAGGGCCCAAAGGGGCTGTCAACCTTTCAATTCAAAAAATCTCACTGCCAATCTTCAGATTCCAATATCAAACCAAGATGGCCAAGAATATTCTTAAATGAGCGTTCTTCCGCAAACTTGCACTTACTGCTCTCTTCGCTACCATGGCAGTCTAGAGTACCTTTATCGGGAGAGTACGAACATGTCGAATTTTGAAGCTCTTACAGGGCCCAAAAGGGCTGTCAACCTTCCAATTCAAAAAATCTCACTTCCAATCTTCAAGCCTGGATACACGCTCAAAAGTCCGTCAATTTCCGATCAAAATGATGACAAAAATGGCGGTCGAGAGTTATCTAGATTGATGGGTAAAATTAATTAAAACAGAGTGTTGATTGAACTAAGCATGAAATAAGCACGGTTGTGTGGAAATCAGACGACGGATGAGACTCACAGTTCCATCGTCTACCATCAAATGTTTGCAGCCCGCAAACGTTTGATGGTAGATGGTGCGCACCAGTCACCATTTGATCGGAAATTGATGGAAATTTGAGCGTGTATCCAAGCCTTTCAGATTCCAATATCAAACCAAGATGGCCAAGAATATTCATAAATGAGCGGTCTTCCGCAATTTTGCACTTGCCGCTCTCTTCGCTATGACGGCAGCGTGATGGTATCACTGTGCGGGAATTCACAGGGGTTGATTATTACACGAGTTACGCGCGACCCTCCCGTTGCGTTTATTCCCTCTCGCGAGCCCGCCCCCTTTGAGCGCGTGACGATTTTCATGCTCGTAACACTTAAAGAGATTGAGCTCCTTCGGTTCCGTGTCAACCCGAGCGCCATCAGTTCTTCCTCCTGATCACTCGCGTGCCGCAGCGCCACTTCACGCGCCATTATCGACAATCGATTCCGATACTCTCATTAATTTATTCCAATCGACAGTATCAGCTATGTTACATGCTAGGAGGCTACGTCCCCTGGCCGCTATGCGACCCGACTCCTGGATGGCGCTACGCACCCTTCAAGGCCCGCTTTACATGCGGGCCTAAATCAATAAATTTAGGCCGGAGTTAATTTAAGTACTGCCGTGCCACAGTAGAACGAGCCAATAGAGGAGGTCGGACATGAAATTTTTGGTTGAAATTACGTTCTTTGATGTTATTTCGTCAATAATTCAAGTTCAAAGGGTGTTTCTGAAAGTCAATTTCATGAAAAAACGAATGGAGCCACGCTTAAACTTTCTTGCTACATATTTTCGATAATATAAGCTTCCAAAGTTGTCAAATTTTGTCCTACTTTTCCGATTGACTCGGTCCATATTGCGTTCTAAGGAAAAACGCCCTATGAACACTCGAATGTTGCCAAGTTTCCCAAGAGATTAATTGCTTAATTTAAAGGGTAGCTCTATATACTTTTTCTTTAAATTTTCTGCGGAATTTTAGATAAATTGCGAATGAAAATATGTGAATAATTGGAAGGAAAACATTTACAAGTTTCCCCAGAAAATCTGTAGTTTATCCAGGTGAATTTGGCAACGACTTAGGGCTTGTAAAAGGTTTTTCCTTAACACGGCAGAATAGGGCAAGCACATCTGGGGTCTGCATCCTATTCTGCCATACTAAGAAATAATGCCGTATGAGCCTACAGACATTGCATAATTTTCTTTGATAAAATTCGCATCTTCAAGAGATGTTGTGAGTATTCTACCTTCAATTTTTTAGAGAATTTTAATCGCAATCAGATCTAGATATTTTGAAAATTTCAAAAGAAAATATTAACTATAACTCTCCTTAAAAATAGAGTAAACAAATAATGGGCTTTTAGCCGATTTCCTTTTTAATAATAAGTAAATTCAGCAGGCGTGCTTCAAAAAACTGTGCAAGAGAATGTTTATTTAAAAATTACCTTTTAATTACCTTTTTTAAAATAAGCATTCTCTCACACACTGTTTCTCTAAGCATGGACTGAATTTACCTATACTTAAGAGAAAATCTGCTAAAAACTCAATCCTTGTTACTCTAATGGACCAGTAGACATGGCACGAATTTCAGCATTCTGATACATGTTTCTAAATTAGAATTTCACGTAGAATACGATGCGCACAACGAAAATTACCGGAATCAACTCCTTACGAAGATATTTAATGATTCTTGATGCGTGAATTCAAACCACCCGCTCATGAAAACTCAATGCTCTACGTGACCCACATCGCGCTCAAAACGTTATCACGACAGTCTCTGCGATATAAAAATCTGGCAACCTCAATCTTGATGCTTTGGCTCAGCGATAGCAAGTTGTTTATAGTTTGAACAACACCTGGTGGGAAATGAACATTGCTAGATCGAGAAGCTTGCTGAAATCGTTGTAGTGCACGATTTGACTCACGTAGAGCTTTGAGTTTCTTATGAACGGGCAGTTCAAATTCCTCGTAACCAATGTGAAATAAAAACGTTAATATCTTTGTTAGGAGTTGATTTTGGTAATTTTCGTTGCGCGAATCGTGTTTTACGTGAAATTCTGGTCAAGAAACATGTATCAGAATGCTTAAATTCGTACCTTGTCTAGTGGTCTATTATGAGTTGCCGATAACCCAATAATTTCCTCAAAAATGAATCGTCTGTTGTATCGGAGGATATTTCGCAATGGTGGGGGTAAAGTGGTTAACACTCTAGAGGTTATCCTCTTAGAGAGATGGGCTAGTTCCATTTTGTTGGGGCGGAACAGGTGCCAGTTGACGCTCAGCGTGAGACGATACCATTGAAAAGGAGCTTTATTTCTTTCTCAACGTTCCGTGTCGACTAGAGTTTTGTTCCTCAGCGTTTCCGAACCCTTATGACACACAAGACACGCGAGGGGGATGCGGAAACGTTACAACACGTACCCTCATTCCGCGGATGGAGGGTCGCATGAGATCCAATCACCCCACAAACGGTAGTGGCCATCAAATTAATTTCAGGGCCTTTCAGGTGGATAACAATTGCCGATTTCATTCAGGTGAAAAACTTCACTCGTACAAGGATGCCACATTGAAACCAATTTCTATCCTTATTTGACATGGAGTGCTTTTTAAGTAATTTTTAGGGCGCCATGCGTCTGACTACACTGAAAAAAAAACTCCCGCCGTGGGAGCCGCAATTACGGGCTATATAGACATACCGTCCGTTCCGGGCTCAAAGGCCGAAAATTCCGGCAGCTGGAGGCGTAGCTTCGATTGCTCCGGGTTCAGAGGCCGAAGCTACGGCTCCAGCAGCCGGAATTTTCGGCCTTTGAGCCCGGAACGGACGGTATGTCTATATAGCCCGTAACTGCGGGTCCCACGGCCGGAGTTTTTTTTCAGTGTACGCTATCGTGAGGACAAATTTTTGTTTCCCTAAAGAAAAAACGTAACTTTATTTCAATGTTGCCAAATTACGTCGTGCGAATTGCGTTTTTACCTGGAGGATCTTCGACTTTAATAACTGAAAATTCTATCAATTTTTCGCCTGATCTCAAGGAAAAATCAGGGCAATTTTGGACAAATATCGCACAGGTACATTCTTGTGAATAAATACAATTTTTTTTATTAACGTTTGCAATCTTGGAATTGGGCGTGATTTATTAATTGGACGCATTTCTGTCAAACGGAACCAGAAGCAGGTGAGAAAGAAGGGGTATGCTCGTTAGTTGAGGGGAGTAAGAATGATTGGGAACTATAAAGCGCCAGTGACTTCAGCGGCGGGGATGGAGAAGACGATCCGAGCCATCCGAGTCTTCAACTCATGAGCCCTGTCCACAACGCTCTTGTCACATACCCATGGCTCATGAGTGCCGCATTCAGTTGGCACTTAGTTCCGTTTGACAGAATGTAAAATACCGCTATCCAATTTCTCCAAAGGTAATCACGCCCACTTTTGCATTTTTTCTAATGCACACTGGAAAAAAAAACACATTGGATCTAGAGTCCAGACTCTTGAAAACATTGACAAGGAAAAGGACTCTTGATTCGAAGTCAAACAGCTTTAAGCTTAAATCAGAAGGAAATCCGCTTAAATTAAGAGGCTTGGTTCTTGATTTACGCTTAAATCTGATTGAATCAAGAGTATTTTTACTTGTCGATGTTTTTAAGAGTCTGGACTCTAGATCCGATGTTTTTTTTTTTTTTTTTTCTTTCCAGTGCAGCTTTCTAGAGCACACCCCATCTTTATCACTCGTCTGTAGGTCCGTTTGTCAGAAATTCGTTTAAATGAACTATGCCATTGTACTTTTCTTCAATCACGATCAATATCTCGAACAATTTGGCACCCTCAGCGCAACACATAATTTCAGCTGTTGGCACGCGATAATATGTTGCAATTACAAATTGATTTCAACGAGCAGGTGGGGGAGAAGGGCCCGGTATCCTTATCTTCCCTATCAACCCTGCTAACGGATGTATTAAGTTGCACATTTAAGGGGGTCGCGCAACAGGTGGCATGCGGCCTCCCTTCTTAAGATGTCTCTAAGGAACCTCCTAGTCCCTCTTGTTTTACTCATCTTGCGAATTTCGTCTCGTGCTGAAACGAAATTAGTATTTTCTGATCGTATTCCCCAGAACTACATACATAAAGCCGCTTTTATAGCGCAGCCTGCCGCTCTGCGACGCCCAAGAACTACAATTTCCCAGAACTACACTGGAATACACTGGAAAAAAAACACATTGGATCTAGAGTCCAGACTCTTGAAAACATTGACTAGAAAAAATACTCTCGATTCAATCGGATTTTTGCTTGAATCAAAACGAAATCCACTTAAATTAAGAGGCTTGGTTCTTGATTTAAGCTAGATTCTGATTGAATCAAGAGTACTTTTTCTTGTCGATCTTTTTATGAGTCTGGACTCTAGATCCAATGTGTTTTTTTTTTCCAGTGTATTATGACGGTGTCCAACGATAGATCGGAGATCAATTTTACAACCATAATCTACACAGAGAGAAATTTTAACATAAAAGTTTGAATAATACGGGAAGTAAAACACGAAATAACCTAGCCTTCGGTTGACAATTTCAAGAGAAAATGTCAATCAGTTTTCTTGAAAAACTTAATAAAAAACGAGTGGTGAGTACCGACGTCACAATTGGAGGAATGCATTTTCCCAGTCTCTCCATTGTTTCCTGCGCTAAATTCATCGTTAACTGTACCAAAATCAACACAAGATTTATGTTGATTCGTGTGTCATTTCCTATATTAACCAAAAGTAACTTTTTTTGCTCATGACTTCATCCGAAGTTCATCATTTACCCAGTAGGTAGGTCAACTGCCAAAAAAAGTTTGATGACTGGTGCTCCCTTGTAATCTTCCATAAGGAAGTGTCGAATCCCAGATAATAAAATCTTATACTCGTCGTCAAGCGGCCAGTGAAGGGTCTTATCTCTCTGTCGAACCATTCCTTCCAGTAAAAATCCTTCTCTCCCTCCAGCAAAATTTCGCAACATACCGATTTGCATTTATAAAACTGCATTTCGAAACCTTTAATTTTCAAAAAGTTTTTAATAAATTAAAGGCCGATTCAATCATCCCTCCTGACGGGTGCATAATTTGCATCCCGTTTACAAAGCAAATAACCCGATCCGAACGAACCAGGTTCGCAGGAAGGGTTGAGGATGGAGGAGGGGGAGGTTGCGGCGAGGCAGAGAAAATATTGATATCATAACCGGGTAACGGAATAACAGAATAATGGAGTAACAGCTTTATCAGGCCTCAGAGCATATGTCGCCCGGGCTACGGGCAGCGGTGACGTGTGTGCCGCACCGCAACAAGGGGTCCACCAGAGGGCGCAACCCCCACCCCCTCACGATCTACCCTCGCAGTGTTGCCATTTTGAACTAATCTTCGCTCATCAATCATTGTGGGGGCGTTTCTGGCGAAGGTGGTCTCTTGAACAGGGTGGCAGGGTGGCAGGGTGGGGTGGTTAAATTGTAAATTTAATTATAAGTTTATTCTTCTTTATTAAAATTTGAATTAGCAAATTTAATTATAATTTTGAAAATTATTAGTTTTAATTTAACTTAAAATTTTAATAAAAAATAAATAGAATAAAATAAGATGATAAAAATAAAAATCTTAATAATCCAAATTTAATAAAATTGATGGTATATCATTTTACCCACCTACTAAATACCAATATAGCAAATAAAAAAAGCTCAAGTCAAGCTAAAGTCAATTGAAATGAAAGATTGGAACTTATAATGAAATATTTTATGAACTTTAACGAGGCTGTGAAGTATTTCATGTTTCTCAGGGGCTAGAGTATGCAACCCGCAACTCCAACACACAAAAAAAAAGAAAGTCACAATTTTTACATTTTGCGGAACATGAAAAGGAACCCGTTTTTTTCAAGATCTCTCATAAATTTCTGCATTTTCATGAAATATATCTCGTGAAATGTTAAAGGTTTTTCTTTCATGAAATTTTGCCACTCTGCTCTTGAAGGGTGCAGGTGTACAGCATCCCTCCCTCGTGACAAACCGCTAAAAAGTAACTTTCACAAATTCTTAATCTAACAATAAGTGCAAAAAATGTTCTACAGAACCTTTTCGATATTTTTTAAAGTAAAAACGTCTGATGATAAGAACGGAAAAGACCCCGGAAAATTCTCTCTTTTAAAGTTATTTTCCTCATTTTTCCTAACATTTTAAGTATCGATCGAATAAACTACGGTAGATACCCAGAGAATTCTTCACACTCTATATTTACTTAAATTTTACTCCTCGTAGAGTTGATCCCCCAAAAACATACGTTTCCTGGAACATAAATTTGATCCGTTATTTCCAAAAGTTTTCTTTTTAAAATCGACTGCTTTTTGAAAAGTTTTGACGATGATTGACACCAAAGCACCAGGGCTCCTTCCCTCTTTTATGTCGGATTGTTTTTTTTTTTTGTTTGTTTTTCTAAAAAAACCAAAAAACAAAAACTCTGCTCTATACTCAAAAATGAGATAGCATTACGAAATCCAAAGCACCGTGCAATTCACAAGATCTCACGTCGGCTCAAATTAAATTACATGAACCCTTACCAAATGAACATATCTATGCTAAAAGGAACTATATGCATAGGAATTGCGTGTAACATAGTTCCTTTTAGCATAAATACGTCCAAATGATCGAGGATAGGAACGATTCCGCTTGAGTCGAAAAAAACCCTCCCGCAACAGGCTGACGCAACATTTCCAGCTCCCCTTGAAGGAAACGCCGTAAAAATACCAATGGCCACGCGGTGACGTCACCGCAACACTTGCACCACCGCGGCGTGGCGGCATCCCTCGGCGGCGCGAATGATGAATATGCAGCGCTATTCGAGGCGACCCACCGCCGGGAGGGGTGCGCAATGCGTAACGCGGGCTCGGGCTTAGGGGCGCAACTTCTCTAATCCAATATGCTCAATGACTCCGCATACTACCACCCAGCGGTGCCGTGCTTTCACTCTGTCGCGATGGAGTACCGAGGTATTTTTAAAGCAGAGGGGTAGGTTTGGTATAGAGGAACTGGGGTTATTCTAAACAGGGTGTTTACTGTACGGAAAAAGTACGGATACACTGAAAAAGCACGGATTTCGGAAGATCGGGTGTAGAGTACCTATATAGAGAGAGTATGGACATGTCGAAAATTTTGAGGTTAGGTAATGGAGCTCTTAGACCCCAAAAGGGTAGGCAATCTATGAATTCCAGAAATTACCTATGAAATTATCCAGAGTGATTTATGATCACACTTGTTGGGAACTGTCGTTGGTAAAGCACGTATTTGACTTGGTTTTTGCGTAAACTTACTCATTTTTGCGGAAGAATGCTTACTCATGAATTTTCTTGTCCATTTTCGTTTAATTTTGGAGTCTAAAGATTGACAGTGACATTTTTCGTTTTCAAAGGTTACCTACCCTTTTGGGCCCTAAGAGCTACATATTTCGAGTTGTCCATACTTTCCCTATATAGGTACTCTAGTCGTGTGTAAGCCCATTACTCGATTTGCGACGTCGCAGACTTCCTGTCATACGTCATTTTTTAAACGGGAAACTACTCAACGGCAATTCTTTAAAACTGCCCTGATTTTTCTTCTCTGTGCGAAGAAAATTCTGCATAAACTTTAAGGAATGATGTCAATTTGTTCTTTAAAAAAATTACATAGAGGCGGAGATTTTCAGACAGCGCAAACGAGATATGTGATTGCGGACTTACGCCGTCGATGTTTACAATATGATTAATCCAGGCCCTAAAACTAAAATATGACCAAAATCTAAGACCGTTATGATGAAGTAGTGATGCCCCTAAGATAGGGGGCTATGTGGAAACATATGAGCAATATGTCACTATGTGTCCATTATGTTACGATAGAGACATAATCTACTCACCCGGTACTTACAGAATATTAAATAAAAAACCCAAGTTTAGAGACAAATTTTTATGGCTTATGGAGGCGATAATGTTTAAGGTATACGACTGTGAATCGACCCTTACAATCCATACGCATACACCGTTGTTCTAGAGTCCCTTTATACCCAGAGTTAAGACAACTCGATTATGAGCTGACTGGCAGCCGGCTTTGGCTGGCCATGGAGACATAAACGAGTGCACCCAAACGAACGATATTGAGGGATAAGGATCAGGAATCCTGCGATGTCTGTCATACAAAAACAACACCATCAACAAATTGATCAATTAAAAAGAAAATGAGATTGGTTTTTGAATAATTTCTTAATCTATTTTCATTTTGGACCGATGGAAATAACGATTTACTCTTGATAAACCACAATTAGGTAATATTTTCATTATTTTTGTTCACATTCGAGTCACCGCCATCTTAGTGCACTCGTTTGTGACTCCTTGAGCGAGAACCAATCAGAATTGAATTTTTTTTTTTAGGCCACTTTCAGCCCAACCAAAATTGAGTTGTCGTAACTCTGAGTATAAAGGGACTCTACGTTGTTCCGCAACACTCTCTGCGATGATGGAAAAACCACCCTGTGCCGCCCGGAAGCGGCAACAGCGCGATATTGCATCCACTTGCTGCTTCTTCTCGCCGTGGGGTGCGAGTTGCGCACCTCTTCCTCCGCTTTTACGCCCCTTACAAGACCCTCCCAACATCCACCCCCACGATTCGTTACAGCTACTTGCACCGCTGCAGAAGTGCAATCATTCATTCAGCACCATTGCCCTCCATCAAATGAGCATCTTGCTCGCTCAACTGTTATCAGAATTTTCACCTGCAGGATAATACTCTGCAGTGGCGTGGCGTGCTTTGCGATGTATCGATTGTTATGCCCCTTAAACCTATGGAAAAAGATCGATAGACAGGGTGTTCGCAGCGAACACCTTAATAATCGATTCTTTACCATAGGTTTAAATGGCATAAAAATCGATACATCGCAATTCACGCCACGCCACTGATACTCTGCATGGCAAGTTGCCACCAGATGAAGGGTTATAACCTTTTTGAGAGTATAATCTGCAGTATTCTCTTTATATCGATGGCCTAGGCTGGAAATTGTTAGACATTTTTTTCTTATTTATCTTTCTTCGAATGGCAACCGCTACCTTGTGTTACGTAAAAAGAGCATTAAAAATTTAGAGTATACATATTTTGGCGCAAATTAGATGTCATTAGTACAACTTGTTGCAAAATTACGGCTTGTCAGCCGCTCAAGGCGGAACAAGCTCTTGAGAAGTCTTTTAAAACCGGGATAGTTCTGGAGCTTTTTCCTAACCCCTAATAGTTCGTTTGCAGGGGGTGTCCATCGTCAGGAAAAATCGGAAAATATCAGGAAATTCGATGTCATTAGTAAAATTCAGGAGAATCGGTCATGGGTCAGGAAGTTCTACGAGTCTCAAGAAGTTTCAATCACTTTTCCTCCTTTTTATTCATTTCATCAAACATGTTGATTTTTTAAATCAAACGATTGTCAAACGCGCATAAAATCAGAAATCTCGTCTAAAATACCAGGAAAATATCACGAAACCCCAAAATAAAATTTAGTAGACACCCTGGTTTTTGTCGAAGTTCATCACCAATTTTACCAACTTTCTATCATATTTAAGTTGACAGCCTCACAATGATAGAGCACTTGTTATTTTTCCGAGAAAAAATCCGCATCTCGAAAAGAGTGCAGCAAAGACAACAGGATAAATCAGGAAAATATAACAATAGCCCAAAATTGAATTTTAGGAGACACCCTGGTTTTCTGTCGAAATTCGTCGCCAATTTTGCCAGCTTCTCCATCATTTTTTAAGTTGACAACCTCACGATGATAGAAAGCTGGTATTTTTCCCCATCTCAAGAAGAGTGCAGTAATACAAAGAAAAGGAGCGTTAATTATAAGTTGACATCCATCCAAGTTAAATAAACCAAGTAACCGCAAGCTATCCATTAAAAATAATTATAATCATTAATTTAAGCAAAACATCTTTAACCATGAAAATAAAAAAGGAGGTAAGTAATCAAAAGATCAGAAAAATCATTCTTCTTGTTCCATCTGTAATTTTAGGAAATAAGTTATCATGATTTATAGAATTAAAAATTTTAGTCCTAAAATTAGGATGAATCTACACATATAGCCTAAGTTGAATGTATAGAATAGAATAAATGTAAGTGTAACTAAAGAGAAAATTACTTGAACCAGATAATACCCTATTGTTGCCTCTCTAGCTCTATATCCTTTTCCTGACAAAAGGAAGTTTTCCTTTAAAGTTTTTCTTTTTTTAAAATTTTAAAAATTTCGAAATTCCCGGCAGCCTGACAACACGGACCCGCGCGGGAGTCCTCTCTTCCCGGTCCGCGATCGACTCAGCTCTCGTTAACGAAAACTTGTTTTGAGTGACGGGCTTCTGCCGGATCCCTGCTTGGAGCTGCCTCGTTAACGCTGTCTGTACTCGGCATTAAAAACACTGCGGAAGGGACGCCCGACGCCCGCTTGATTCCTCCGTGCGTCAATAAACCCCCGTCCGACTGACACCATATCCCCTCGTTAAGGGATGAACTCGCGGAACCGATTCGCAAGCCTTTATTACGTGGGCGAAGTCTCCGTCCGAAGGAAGTTCGATTTTGGCGCGGCTCATTCTTCGCTTCATTATCCTCCTCGGGATGTGAATGGGTTCGTTTTTGATCGAAAGCGCGAGAGACGGGTGCTTGAAGAAATAAGGAGGGAAGTTCGACTCGGAATTATGGACTGGCTTGGCTATGAATTGAGGAGATAAGTAGAGAAGTTTTGACTCGTAAATATTTGACTGGTTTAAGTGACTGGAAACTTGGTTTACAAGATTTTGACGCTTCTTTTCTTTCTTGAGATGGGGAAAAATACCAGTTTTCTATCATCTTAAGGTTGTCAACTTAAACATGATAGGGAAGTTGGCAAAATCGGTGACGAACTTCGACAGAAAACCAGGGTGTCTCCTAAAATTCAATTTTGGGCTATTGTTATATTTTCCTGATTTTTCCTGTTGTCTTTGCTGCACTCTTCTCGATATGGGGACTTTTCTCGGAAAAATAACGAGTATTCTACCATTGTGAGGCTGTCAACTTTTAAATATGATAGGAAAGTTGGAAAATTTGGTGGCGAACTTCGACGAAAACCAGGGTGTCTACTAAAATTTTAGGAAAGTTTGGAAAGTTTCGGGGAAAAATTCAGGAAAATCTCAGAAGTTCCGGGAAACGATCGCACAGATGGAAACGTCGAATTATGGACTTCTTAGGCTCAAAGAGGTAGCCAACCCTCTAACACAAAAAAAATTGAAATAATATTAAAATATTAATTGAATAAATAAATGAATAAAATAGTGCATTCTAAGTACGGCAACTGCCATCCTTCTCAGGGTGACATCTGTACGTCCCAGCTGCCCCTCCCCACTCGTCCAGGGACCTATTCCTCAGTTTATGGGCTCTCGCTGCCATAAAGTCTCTCCCTTCCCTCGCTCCCCTCCCCCAACCCCTGGATTATCGCAATCCAATCAGCATCGTAAACCTAGTTTCGCTCCGCTCCGTCGGTCTAGCCCAAGAATCGGTGACTTGTCTCGTCGAGCGCCACGCGCTAGGGGTTGCGAGGGTGGGGGTGGGTGTCAGTGGCGATGAGCTCTCGATATTTTCCCATTTGAACTCATGCTGAAGAATCGATTTTTAAGGAGCGCCCCGATAATCGATCCTTTTACATAGGTTTAAATGTCGGATGAATCGATTCATCGCGACGCGCGAGGGTGGATGCAGGATGCGGCGAAGGGGAAAATGAAAAAAGTAAGCCGGGAAGTTTGATTCGGGCTGATTGCTTTAACTGCGTCAAGTGTTTTTAACGTGATTAGTCGCACTATCTTGATGCCGGCACGGGCGATGAACTTTATGGGACACGATGTCGGGTTAGTTCCGTCCGTTCGGATAACTCGGTTGTCAGTATCGCAAATGAAGGAAGGGAATTTTATTTCTAAGAGCAGCCCAAGACAATGATAACAGTGGAAAAACAAGGATGAAAAACGAGAAACAAGGCTAAAATACGCATTTAATGAAACCCGAGACGTTTCGCATCAAAACTGAGTCATTTTCAGTCGGAAACAATAAAAATTTAAAAGAAAAAACGAAAAAAAACCTGAGCCCTACATGGTGGTTGCCGGGATCTGAGAGAAAGAGAAAATTGATTTTTAAATTTTTATTATCTCCGACTGAAAATGACTCAGTTTTGAGTCGAAACGTCTCGGGTTTCATTAAATGTGTATTTTAGCATAAGAACGCAGCAGAGGGCCATTATTAACTAGAGGGAAGAAGGCACTAAGTGGCCATTTTCCGACGGGCATTTACAGTCACCATCTTGGATGACCCGGCGACTTAGGGTTAAATGGGAGCTCAAAATACGCAACTTTGAGCTCGTTTGCGTGGCTTAAAATTCGTCAAAAAAATCGGGGAAAATTCCTGTTAGCTATGTGCACTCTCTAGTTTTCAAAAATGCAAGAATCACAAATTGCTAAAGAATTTTCATCGTTCATGAAAAATATAAATCTTGAAATTTTATGTGAAATATTTCATAAAATTTCAGAAATATATGGAAGATGTAGGAATATATTCTTCGAAAATATGCATAACTCTCCTCAAAAATAAACATTTCATGGGAGAAAATTTGGTAACTCTCGAATGTTCATGCGGTGTTTTTCCTTAGCACGGCAGAATGGTGGAGTCGATTAATTCGAGCAATCGCGAATCTTGAACTTTGTGCATCACGAATCTGCAATCTGGAGCCGGTCCATGCGTGGGGTCTACGGCATCGTCGATGGCGCGGGCGTCGGGACGCCGCCGGGGCCGTCGACCGGGGAAGCCGCCCTTGTGCCGCTTCCCTGGCGCCGGGAGTGCGTCGGTCGTCGTCCCGACGCAATTTAACGACACTTCCAATCAAGTTTCCGCGACGAATTTCGCGTCCCCCCTCCCCCCGCGCACCCACACCCGCAACGCTCGATCGCCCGCGTATTGTTTTTGTTCTGTTGAGTCGAGTCCGAAAAACGAATGCACCCGCGGTGCCAAGTTGCGTCCGTAGAGTCCATAGAGTGTAAGTGGGAGAGCTGGCGCCATTTTTAAGCGTTTTCCAGGTCCCGAATATTGAGACTCCTGTGTCACGCACCGGGGGGGGGGGGGGGGGGGACACATTGGATCTAGAGTCCAGACTCATGAAAACATCGACAAGAAAAAATACTCTTGACTCGATCAGATTTTTGCTTCGATCAAAAGGAAATCCGCTCAATTAAGAAGCTTGGTTCTTGATTTAAGCAAAAATCTGATCGAGTCAAGAGTATATTTTCTTGTCAATGTTTTCAAGAGGACTCTAGATACAATGTGTGTGTTTTTTTCCGGTGCGTGACACAGGAGTCTCAAAATTCGGGACCTGAAAAATGGTTAAAAGTGGCGCCAGCCACACTTACAGATTTTTGCTTCGATCAAAAGGAAATCCGCTCAAATTAAGAAGCTTGGTTCTTAATATAAGCAAAAATCTGATTGAATCAAGAGTGTTTTTTCTTGTCGATGTTTTTAAGAGTCTGGACTCTAGATCTAATGTGTATTTTTTTTCAGTGCGCCGGATCACTTTTTTTATATATAATCGATTTTGAGCCTGAAAAATGTTTTCAGGCTCAAAATATTTGTCCTTTTACCTTGATTTTGAATGTAAGAAAATGTACGACAGCTTGATTTCAAAACAGAATATTCTCCGCTCATTTTCCCCCCGGAACGTTGGAATAACAAGTCACTTGGATCCAGAGTCCAGATCCAACCCCTTAAAAAGTAGAACAAGGAAGATTACTCTTGAAACAATCGGATTTTTGCTTGGATCGAGAGAGCCAAGTCTGCCAGCCAAGCGGATTTCCTTTAAATCTAAACAAAAATCCGATTGAATCGAGAGTATTTTTGCTCGTCAAATTTTTTAAGAGTCTGAACTCTGGATCCTAGAGACTTTTTTCCTGTGAGTGCAACTTGGCGGCCGGTGCGTTCCTGTGAACTCGGTCCCAATTTACTCAGTGAAACGAAAAGTTTTGGCCGGGATAGATGAACCGAATTAAAATTTTCGAAACGAATAGCTTTATAAACCCCCTCCCCCCTCCCACGCCACGCAGATAGACTCCTTTTGTCTTAATCGCGTCCAATTACAACAGAGCGCTTCAAATAATCCAAACGGAACGACCCTCAACAGACAGGAATTCAACAATCCGGCCGGATCAAACGTCGACTCTCATCACCCGTAGCGCACCGAGAAATCCGTTAACTCCCGCACTGCACGCGAGACAAGAGGGTTACCGGACCAGCCCCGTCCCCAGCCTCCCGCGCTGACGAAACAAGGTTACTATTCCGCCGGTCCCTCCACCCTCGCATCCCTCGCGCGCCCTTCCCTCGGCCCCGCCAATGATTCACCCCCTCGTCCCTTATCTCCGTGATTATAAGCTCCTCGACACCCCCGAAGGGAAGGGGGGGGGGGGTCGCGCTAACCTACAGCTCCCGACATCCAACAACTTCTCTCCTCTGTTTAATTGGATTTTAAACTATTTGTTTATCGAGTTTCGCCGTGCTTCCGTCGTCCGGTGTTGCCGGTTCTCCGGAGGTTGGACCGGAAGATTAGGGGTGAGCTAAATCATCGTATGGTTGGTGGGAATGGAGATGTTGCATGTGTGAGGAATTTGCGATTTGACTATTGATTCTCATGTAAAAGTTCGCGAGAAACACGATGGTGCCACTGGTTTTCTCTGAAATCAACTCCCAAGCTCAAAAACAGCTCTCAAGTTGAGGCCAAAATGGAGGGGATTTCCCACGCTATCCTGAGAGTCCACCTCTACATCAAGACAAACTCTCCGTGCAAAGATAGGGAGCGAATACATTAGCAGTGATGCCGTGTTTTCAGTTTTAGAGTTCCCAAGTAAAGTAGCCCAGGTGTAGTATAAGTGGTAAGTAGTTCCATTTTGGCCTCAACTGGAGAGCTTTTTTTGAGCTTGGGAGTTTAGGCTTAGATAGGCTTTTTAATACTTTCAAACTTTGTAATAATTTAATTTTTAGCCACACAGAAATCATAATCACACAAAAATCGCGGATCATAACTGATGACTCATCAGTTATGAGTAGTGTTTTTACGATACGATCATGAGACAAATGTTTTCAAGGTGGATAGTAGCAAACGACGGTCCGTGCAGAGGTCTAAATTCGTCGTCTGCGCTTGCAAACCGAGAGTAAACAAACGTCAACTTATCTGACGATACCTCTAGGTAATAAATATACTAATTAACGGCAACCCACGAGAGACCCTTTAGCGAGTCCACCATTTTCTTCCTCAGTCTATAAGAACCACCCACTTCAACCACTAGGATCGTTCCATGCTCCCTATGTCTCTTTTGTCTATCGCTTTGTCTATTAATCTTAGCAATCAGCCTGCTAATGGAACTTGAGGAACCAATGACGGAATTTGAGACAAATGCCCGGAGAAAGGACGCGATCGATAGCCCGAAAAATGTTGTAAATTCGAAAGAACTTATCACCCGATCGGACTCCCCCAAAGCTGGAAGCGCGATGAACTTTCACGGCTCCGCCAAGTGCCGCAGGGCCGTCTGGAGGGACCGATAATGCTGTGCTGACGTCACCAACCCCGCCGCGCCACCCCGGTGACAATCGCTCCCCGGGGATCGGACCCCTTCGAATCCAACTTCTTCAGCTTCTTCACCTCCGCGCCTTTCGATAATCGATGCGGCACCCGATGAGCTGAGTCGCCGAGAAAAATCTATTGTTCACACACTCCCGGGAAATGTTGGTGGTTCTGTTCTGCCGTGCTAAGGAAAAACGCCGTATGGACTTTCGAGAGTTGCCGAATTTCCTTCGATAAAATGTTTATTTTTGAGGAAAGTTATGAATATTTTTTCTTGAAATTTTAAGACACTTTAGATCAAATTACGAGCAAAATTATCTAAGAATTTGGCAGAAAAATATTCAGAAATTTTCCTGAAAATTAGTGATTTGCCGGAGGAAAGGCGACGCCCGAAGGCTTATGCGGCTTTCTTCCTTAGCACGGCAGTATTGGTCCGTGATCGCAGGCTCCCGTAAATTGTCAACACCGAGTTCAAGCCGGAATTGGACCAAGTTTGACTGAAAAGCACTGAGTTGCGTCACGTTCAAAGAGAGAAGTAGAGGTTTTAGGCTTTATTCCTCAGCCAGACTCAATGCTAAAGACAATGTTGAACGCCAGTTTTCACGTTCAAGTAATTTTTTCTTGACTTTGAATTTTTAAGAAAGGAAATAATGTGCGACTTGTTGAACCTGAAACTACGCCATACTCATTGTCATTTTCCCCCAAAAAATTGACGGGGTGCGTCTCTTTTAAACCTGGTTCAGTTTTTTAAGCTTGTCTGTTGTGACAAAATCAACACGGTTCGACCCATGGCCACTTAGGGCCGCGAATTTTTTGAGTCAGAACCGAATCCGATGTATTGTCTCGCCAAAACCTTGTGTTAGTCCCCGAACCCAAATTTTATATAATTATAACGCCCATTTTATGTGGCCCTTAGATTTTTGAGAGTGCAATGGAGCCCTTGGGTCAACTGAGACATACCTACCTTTTTCTGCCGCACTGAGGGAAAACGAAAATGCCGTATAGCCGCTCAAGAATTGGCAAAATCCCCTGATAAAGTTTTAATTTTCTGAAAAGCAATGCTGTTTTTTTTTAATTTTTCATAGAGTTTTGATTATAACTTAATCTAAGTATCAAAAAATTCAGACTAAAAATGGAGAATTCAACGTAGAGAAGGGATGGGTCGGAAATTCTCAAGAAATACACTGAAAAAAAATCTCGGTGTATTTACTAAGAAAAGGGTAAAATTACCAAGAATTCAGGGTTCTATTTGATCCCATTTTTTTCTTGGTAAAATTACCATTTATGGAATTAGTAATTTTACTGGACCTTGGTAAAAACGCCAATATTTTTCATCGACTGTGGTAGAATTACCGAGATAAAATGGCAAAGTTACCGGGAATTGATTACCAATAAAAGTGGTATTCTTACCTAAAAAAAAAGTAAAAATACCAGTTTTTAGGCAAGCTTCCCAGTCTGTCTTGGTAAATTTACCAATAATTGGTAAAAAAGTGAGATGGTAAAGGTACCAACGGACCTTGGTAAAAACGCCGAGAATTTTTTTCAGTGTACCCTAAATTCAATTGAAAATTCCCGAAAATAAGTCAAATTAACAATACGGGAGAGGTGGGGGCGTGGATTACCCCCTCTTGCCCTCGCCCATGACGCGCCAAAGGTTATTCAATTTCAATGTCGTTTAAATGCAGACGATCGCAAAAGGCATGGGAGCGTTTGTCGGCTTCGCAATGGTTCGCCCCGTGCCGCGATGCATTAGCATAACGAGACTTTAATCGAATCATGACCATTACTTTCTACATCCTCCCCTTTTTGTTGTTTCATACGCTCGCCTATAGTCAACTTTCACTCTCACGTAAAAATTTCCAAGTGTCGCGGCATGAGAATCGCGGTATCACATTGCTCGTTTTCTTCCATTCATTTTTTGTCTTTTATCCGGAGCTCTCCTAGATTCTAGTGTTGGGGGGGGGGGGTGTCAAAATGTATACAAAATTATAAAGCCAAACGGTACATTTATTTATTTACTTATACACATATGTATAATTTATAGGCAATTAGTAATCACCGGCAATTTATCCACAAATGTATCAAAAATACTATTAGTCTTAAACTAAAAGCTCGACGAAGGTCAGTTTCTAATTTATCCTATCCAAATCACCGTCATTTTCACTGTTACTAATTATGTGTTATTTCTCTCTTATTTTTTAGGTAAGTTCCAGCACCTCAATTAGTCCATCCGATTTCAATATGTCTGCAGTGAGTAAAAAAACTTCAACCGTCGGTTGCTCAATGTGCACCGTAGTATGCTCATTTCTTTGCATCTTGCATGACTAAATGTTAACAATCCTGATAGAAAAATGCATAATATTCATCAGAAAATGAATAATTTCATCATTGTTTTACCATAATTTCAGGCTCAGTTTCTACGTATCCATCGTACTTTTTCTGTTTTCGATATTCGTTGAGAGGCGCTGCAATATCTGCCGCTCTACACTTATATGAGTCCGGCTGTCAGTTTCGAGCCGCAATTTTAAAAGAATGAAAAAACTCATCAAAAAAAGAAATTTAAAGTATACTCAATTGAATTTCTGTATCAAGCACAATCTATTCTTGAAAAACTTGCGCTTTGACTCTGTGGTCCCTAAATGGAAAGACAATAATTCAGAATGAAATGGAACGGATACACACAATTGTTTTTAATGAAGCGAATTACTTAACGCTTAATTAGTGCTGAAATATAATCATTATTTGAGTAATTTAATCAATTTAAATGTGCACGATCATAATAAGAATAATGTTTCACAATGCTTAGAGACTTGACAACATGCTATTACTATTTGTGTCGCAGAATACAAATACGAGCACGGTATAAAACCAAAAATTGATATTAACCAAAAATGAACAGGAAAAAGCCCTATCTTAACCATTAGTGCAACTAGTAGTGTGGATTTATACAAATATAGTATGTTAAATTTGTGGAATAATATGAAAACAAAGTATGATTAAAGAGAAATCTACTTTGCAACAAACAACTATTTATCGTGTCAATATACATATTTAGCTTAAATTAAAAAAAGAGTCGAATGTTTTATGATTCCATTTAAAGGAAAAAGGACCGCAGTTCTTAGAGACATTTTTTTCGGAGGGAATTCCATTTTCAAGATGAGACCTCATGCGAGGCATCCGGGGTGCCAACTAATTTTTTCTTTTCTTTTTTTTTCATGTTATCTATTGTTTTCTCTGCAATCACTCCTTTCTTGTGGAAAATGGGGTCAAAAAGCATGCATAAACGACACCGGGTAAGGTCTGAGTTATGCCATTATCTTCGAAGCCTGCGTAGTGTATAGTTCACATTTTTGAACTTCTTACTTCAGGAAGTATACTACAGCAAGAAATAATTGAACGTAGATGAGTCCAGTCCTTTTTCACAACTCTACCCAAGACTTAAAATAGACCTCTGTTTTGTGATACAGTCTTCAAACCGAAATAAACAAGGAAAATGACGTATTGTCATTTTTCTTTCACTCTCCAGAGTAGGCAAGCTACTATGTTGAGTTTATGGGTTTATCGTAGTCTTTCTATATAAAATTGGATACAGCGACACATTACAGTAGCCATTTTGAATTTCAATTGGAGTCGGGGATACCCCGTCTGTTTTAAATTATGACTTTGTCGTAATATACCTTTATGGAGCGTTGATAATTGTTAGGAGCGGTTTCTGTAAGGTGAATCCAGGGTTCGATATGGGATAATTCAAGATAAGAGATAGCGCCACCAGTCACCACTGAGAATTTCACTTTCCTTCAACGATTACTGAAATAATATTGTTCAAATTACAAAAAGCAGATCCACAAGATATAGATTATTTTTTGCTTGATTTTTTGAGCCAAAAATATTGGCAATTAGAATTACAAGCGCAGAGAAAGTACGGCTGAAACTTTCAGCTCAGCCGCGGCGGCCGAGCGCGCAACCGAATCCCTCATGTTCTGTCTCTCTCTCTCTCCCATTGCCGCAATGGGAATTACTTTCCGCCGTAGTTACGACTTTATTTTTGGGAATTTTGGGAAGATTTTTTTACTGAGTGTTCCTCAAGTATGTTGCTATATCCCCTGGATCCCCAATCTTGAATAAGTATTACGGTTTTTATTATTTTGGCAAATATATACGGCTATTCTGAGCAGCGCGACGTGGTGGCCAAATCGCGAAGTTCCAAGCCTGGATTCACCTTTAAAAGGGCGGTAATCGAAAAAATCACAAGCCCTGGGTTTTTTTGATCACGCAGGACACTAGGTTTTGTGAGTTTTCAGACTTATTGTTCTTCTAACAGAAAACCAATACAATTAGGCTCGACTGTCAGACTTTCCAACGGACGGAAAAAATGAATTGATGATTACACAATTTTGTAGTTAAAAAAAGTTTCAATATAGATTTTACACTAGAAAAAATGCATTAGCTTTCCGCTATTGTAAAATGTACTTTTGAAGCATATCGGACATATTTTTCAACAATTTAATTGTTAAATCAGCAATCTATTTTTTCCGTGCGTGTTCGTCGTGGCGTCAGAGTTATTTTGCATTTGAAACAACTCCTTCTTCGCTCCAGCAAAATTTTGAAGCGGACCCACCAACACTCAGTTTTTCCCATAAAGATGAGTTCAATGGTAACGCTTCAGTATTGGAGTTTTCATAAATCACTGCAAGTGAACAGCAACTTCCAATAGGAAAACAATGAAACTCACGAGAAGTCCAGCCCCTAGACAGATAAATGCGATTAGCAAATCTCGCATGGTAAAAGGCCTCACGGAGCTCAAGTACCTCCTTAAAGTCTCGTTGAAATGAGTCACCGTGAAACGTGACGTCCCCTTTCGCCATAACGGAAAGTCCCGTCTCAAAAGATCGTGTTAGAAGTCGATTGAACTCTTCACGAGCAAACATGTGTTTTGGTATGAGATACATCATCGGGTAGCTGATGAAGCATTCTCGAATAGCGTGGAATTCGAAGACTCCCGGGTAGGTCTCTTACAGCCCTATTTCGCCCCACAATCTGAGTGGGTGCCCCTACCAGGAATGCATCTGATGCCAGCATCGCTCCCATATTTTTAAGCACGGTTTCTACCGAAATTTTGAATTTTGAAATTTTCATGAGATCATTGCAGAATCTACACCCGACCGATTCACCTTCATAATTTATATACGAAATATTTTGAAAGTAACCTCCAAATGGAAGTTCGGAAGCGTATTCCATAAATTCAAGGACGACCTCGTTACTGAAGAGAGAAACTCTCCACGAGGCGCTCTCTAATCCAATCGAACTTTTGGTCTTTGCTCAAAAATTTCGCATCCTCATCCAAATGTGGCGACTGGATCAAGAGATCCGACTCAGCGAGCTCATGTATCGTGTCGATGTCAGCGTAGCGGATGAGAGTGCTCAGGAAGGTCACCATCCCACTCTGTAGCAATGTGGTCAGTATTATCGCTCCGAACGCGAATATTATAAACAGGATCTTCCCGGACATCAGCTTCCCGAGCAGTAATCGCG
This sequence comes from Bemisia tabaci, assembly GCF_918797505.1. NCBI lineage: Eukaryota > Metazoa > Arthropoda > Insecta > Hemiptera > Aleyrodidae > Bemisia > Bemisia tabaci. The sequence continues at coordinate 21,334,769 of NC_092802.1, read as the reverse complement.
GTTGGGAGACACACAAGAAGTATCGGTAGATGGTCAGGGTGGTTGAGAGGCTCTCGTACTGGATGAGCTCGTATTCTGAATATAAATGCGCCAACTGCTGCAGCTGAAACCGTTTGTGGAAGTAGTGCACGAGGAGGAATGTCGTCGTGGTAATCAGGAAGCACACCCAAAGCTTCAGGCTGAAGCATTTGAAAACGGTCAAATACTGAGGCTTGAAACCCTTCCGCGGTACGAAGAAGCAGAAAGACCCGAAATTGGTGACGACGGTGTGGTCATAGTTTTCGTAGTTCCTGGTTCTCAAGCGAGGAGTCGCATCGATCATCATGAAATCAATGTCGTATTTAATCGCGTTTTTGTGCTCGGGTAGATCCTCATTCATCTTATTCGACGGAAGAATAAAATTCAATCCCTTTCGGCGTTTGGCCAGCTCATCGAGTACATTGAAGACGGGCTGTTTCCACTGATTGTGCCCTGTTTGTAGTTCGAAAGTACTCTCGGAAGTGTCAATACTCAGTATGCGTAACGTTTTCCGGTTCAGTGACCGCCATTCGAAATTGAAGTACTTCTCACCTTTCGACCCCTTGAAGACGTGGGTCCTGTTGAAAAACGAGTCGTACCAGAAGCATTCCGCCCTCGTGCAAATCACAGTCTTCCGTCCCTTGAAAATCCTCCAAATCAATCGGAAAATGAAGGGTAAGTTACAGCTCAACCCCTGCTCTTCCACTTCCGATCTATTCCCTCGCGCATCAGAGAATACCACGAATATCAAGTAGTTATCTGGGTTCCAAATTTTATTGAAGGCTCCGTCCGTAAAATCCAGCAATTCTTTCTTTAAAACACTCCCGTTTTGTATATCTTCATCATTCACAGTGATGAATGCATCGCAGGGTCTGTGAAAATCTCTGAGAGCGGCACCGGAGTTAGAATCATAAAATATACAAATATTTGGGAACTCTGATTTTTGGCGTACAGACTGTGGACCAATGTAATTGTTTGCCATCAGTCGCTCTGTCGTATTATTTGTGTTGTAATGACAGGAGCTTGAGTATCCTCGCATCGTGTTTAGCATGACGTTCACGATGTCACTGCAATCGTTCACGACGAATACTATATTTTTACTGACTTCATCCATCATAAAGTTACTGAAATCAGACCGATTCGTCAGTATGGTGGTCATTGCGTTATTGTGGAGTTGTTGGACAAGTTGGGAGCAGCAGGTATCTCGACCTAAGTTTACGATGTAAGATAGCCGTAAGTGTGAAAGTCTTAATGTGTTTTCACATACCTGGATGAGGAAAGAATCGTCACTAGTTTGGCTCTCTACCGTTATTTTGTCTGCGGTAGCACCACACGAAATCCAAAGGAGAATTAGCGCAATTTTAATCACATCCATCAACCCGGCGTGAATTTCGGATGATTTGGAACCAAAATTGAATATTTTCCTGGAACCGCCAAGGAATTTTTTAGCCCCGCTGAGTATGTTACAGAAAATTTTACCTTGCATTCTGCAATCACGCAGTTTATGAAATGCACTTACTTGGATAAATTCAGCCATCACATGCTAAAGTATCATTAGACAGGCGTGTTGTTGTTGCAATTTTGAATGTAATTCTATCCTGCTCTTCTATTTCAACAACTGACATTCTTACATTTTTGTCCATGACCCAGTTGGAATAAAGCAAGGTTTACCTCAAAGTCCTACAAAGTCTCTTCGCCAACTGGGTCATCAGGAAAAACGTAAGTACTGTTTGTTGGAATGAAAGAGAGAGAAAAAAGTGAATTTATAATCTTTCTGTCGAACAGCCTGTCTATTTTTATTATTATTTTTTGTATACTAAATTGATTTCATTGAACGGAATGCAGTTGATCTACGCATCTTGCGAGTCAGCCCGCAGACCGTAATTTTTTTCCCTTCGCCTGGATGTCACCAAATGTGGCAACAGGGCGTTCATCTGAATATCGATAAGTGTTGCGCTCAGCCCCGTTCGTGGAGTTTGAAGAGTCAATTGACGTTTGGAAAAGGCTGGCAAAAGACCCTCCTTTGTTTTAAATACCCCTTTTCTTCGACCCCGGACCTCCCCTTCACCCTGTTTAAGTGCACAATCAAAGCTTTCAGCCACCGATCGGAAAGAGGGAGCGCTAAAAAAAGCGGAGCTTTGTTATTGTTATTTTTCAAGTGCACATTAAGTGCTTGGAAAGCGACCCGTAGGCCCTCGCAGTAGTGGGTTTTTTCTCCGAGGACTTGAAAACAGCCGTCCGTAAAATCGGTGCGGTGATCAAGAAAAATCAAAACTTTAACGATGTATGCAGATTTCGCTAGTGAGAATAACATTGTAGGACGAAACTCCACGCGCAAGTTTTGTGGCAAGTTTCAACACACACTGAAAAAAATTTCTTGCCGACATTGTCGTTCTCCTATTAAAATTTTACGAACGATCATTTATGTAAATAGAAACTCCTCAGTGTTCCAGAAAAGAAACTTTACTGAAGTTTTTAGTCCACGTGTTCACTGCAAAAAATTTTCTTGAGACATTATCTTCATTCAAAGCGTCGTTTCTTTTCTACAAATTTTGGTTTATTTGAGTAAAATCAGTGCGAATATTACTCAATGTCAGTTTTTTTTTTAGTTAAAGGAACGTTGTTTTGTTATTGTTTCACTAACTCAAACTTAACGATACCAAAACGACACTTTTTTAACTATAAAGACTGACTGTAAGTAAAATTCGCACGGATTCAACTAAAAGAACCAAATTTTGCATTAAGTAGTATCGTTCTCCGTCAATAAAGTGATAAATGAGGGGAAACTTAAGTAAAGCGAAATTTGACCGCATTTTGCCATTTGGAACTGAAACCTCTGGCTTAGTTTAGAAACAACGTATACACCATTAGTTTACCTATGCTTATAGGCGTTTTCACAGATGATCCAGATATTTTAGTTCCATATTGTAAAATAGAATCCAATTCAGGTAGGACGATTCGTCTCTGCCTGGCGAGGAGTACGAGGATTTAACCCAATGCAAGAAGTATACTGCGATGCTAAGAAAGAACGCCATATGAACATTCGAGAGTTGCCAAATTTCCTTCAAGTAAATGTTCATTTTTGAGGAAACTTATAAATATTTTTCCTTGAAATTTTCAGGGGCTTTAGGTAAATTGCGAACAAAATTATCCGAAAAAATGGAAGGAAAATATTCATGAGTTTACCAGGAAATTCATGTTTTATCAAAGGAAATTTGGCAACGCCTGACGGTTCATACGGCGTTTTTCCTTAGCACGGTAGTATAACCAAAAAAAACAAAGCGCAACAGTTCTTGTGCTCGGACGAAAACTCCCGGAAAATCGGCGCGGCCATCCATCTCCATTATCGGAGCCACAAAATTCAGAAAAACACGGCGATAAAGTGGAGTAACAAATCGTTGGGTGAGATTTACTGATAAGGAACAGTCTCGACTCGGCAGAGTGCGCTGTTCTCATTTGAATTTCAAAGCACTCGCCAGCTTGAATAATGCCGCCGTGTCCATCTTTTCGTTGCTCCTCAGACGTATGGGCGTAACTCAGTTCCCACATGAGCCCTATTTTACATGTGCAGCCATGCTTTCCAGGGCTCATGTGGAAATATGGAGGAGTGAAGTTTTATCCGGAATAAATTGCTCCGACAAGATGCTCTGATAAAACGTGAAACACTGCCTCTTGGTCTGCGGTTTTTTTTTTTTTTTTTTTTTTTTTTTTTTTTTTTCACAAAGCGAGTCGAGTTTTAGTATAAATGCGTACGTTTTAAGCCAAGAAATGTGCGTATCCGAACCGCATACGTATTCAACGTAAAACGTTGACGTAGAAACACGTATCATAGTCCTTAACGCACCGTGTGTCGTCCATAGGGGTGATTGCTGAAATTTATAGACGAAGAAGGCAAAAGGGATATGGAGGAATGCCATTGGTTCGAATGGATGGTTCTTATAGACTAAGGGAAAGCATGATTGACTAACTATAGGGTCTCTCTTGGGTTTGCCGTTAGTTAGTCTATCACCACCTTCTTTGTCCATTGCAACTCCCCACTTCCACCAATTGGATTATCCCTTTTGTCTTCTTTTCTCTAGCAACATTTCCAGTTCCCCTTGAAGAAAACGCGTCGAACAACAATGGACAGAGGAGGTAGGTGTAGGTAATAGACTAACTAACGGCGACGCAAGAGAGACCCAATTAGTCCATCATTTATCCTCTTCCTAAGAGAACCACCCCTCTCAACCAATAGGATCGCTTCATACTTCCTAAGTCTGCTTTGTCTATAGCTTTGTCTATCAATTTCAACAATCAGCCCGCAGTGGTTCATTCTTTGAACTCGTTCTAGCATTTTTTTTTCTGATACTGAATATAAGCATAATGATGCAGTATTGAGACTATGACACTTACAATACGTATTTCGCCTCAAAGCGGACGCTTATATTGCCGAGTATCGTTACTGAAGCCGCACAGTGGATCGAGTCAGTTAGAGAAGTCGGACATGAAATTTTTGACCAAAACTGCGAATTTGCTTGTTTAATTCGTCACATTTTAAAGTTTTAGGGGCGTTACTAGAAGAAAATTTCACGAGGAAATCAATCGAACCATCATAAAAATCTCAGAGTTTTGAAATAACGGAGTTGTAAGCTTTTAAAGTTTCCAAATTTTGTCCGACTTCTTCTATGGACTCGATCCACTGTGAGCCGTAAAGATTATACTCGCGGGATAATCTGTTTAGTCAATCCTCGATTCTTTCACGCTCCGTTTCCTCAGAAATAAAGTTGACGGAGAAAAAATTATAGCCGTGATTATTATTTTTCTTATTCATTTCGTTCTTTCCTTCTTTTTCCAAGGGGAAAACTTGTTTAAAGTCTTCCTTCGTCCTTCTTCTGGCATAATCATTAAAAATAACTGGGTATTTAAAATACTTACAAATTTACAACGACGGTTTCGTTTCAATATCAGTGAAGTTTTCAGCCATTACATGCACAATTAGCTTGGAAGAGGGTCTCCTCACCCTCCGAGTACAAATAAATGAGGGGATTGGAGAATAAGGCGCATATGTGCAGTTTTTACTTATTTCGAGAAATACGTGTTTGAAGAATCGAATTACATGGATCCTTATGGCGGAGAGAAAGTTCAAACTGACTTTTTGATGCTTAAAATTCGGAATTTGGAAGCGAACTTTTCACGGAATATACATGTAGACTAGTTTTACTTGAGATCATTAATTTCTCAATTTTTTCAAAAACTGCACTAATGCGCTTTTTCCTCCAAGCCCCTCAAATGTAGGTTAAATTCCTCGACAGCAAGGGTTTGTTGCATACAGAAGAAACAGTTACTTGGGGTGGCTTTCCTGTGGTAAATTCGCGCAAAAATTACATCGAGTACATTAAAGAAGCAAACAAACATCGGGATATCGCGTACAAACTCTACTGAAATACTGATTTCCTTTGACTTTCACCCAAAAATGGAACGATATTACCTAGGCGTCCCTGAAAATTTCATTGAATCCTTTACAGTTGTAAATAGGCAAACGCAAAAAATGCATCGTTTGATACGATCACGGTAATGCTATGCTTCGTCATATTTTTTGTTCGGACATTTTTGGTTTCCGAAAGAAATTTTTCAAGAGTTTCCCGCCGCAAATCCCTCCGCTTTTAAGCGAAAGTTGAAAATGGACCTAATATTTTAGGATTTTATCGAATATTTTAATTTTTATTGACTTTGCTGTAGATTAATCGCTGTATCTCTTTTTCCGCACATTTTCATTTAGCTTAAAGTTCGATGCGTCAAGTTCACATTGGTTACCTCTCTATTCCAAATCCCCGCTATCTCACGTGTTATTTTCTTTCTTTTTCTTTGTCCAAGTTTAACGTCGCGTCATTTGACGCCCGACTTTCCCGCATCAAGTCACCGCTCCTGCCGCGATCTCTCGTATATTTTTATGCGGGAAAAGTTACCAAGGTCCATGCATTTGGTCGTAATAGCACGCGATGATGATTGTATGAACTTTCCTCTACACCACTTTTAAGACGAACTATCTTGTGTCTGCGTCCCACCCTCGCATTGATACTTCGTGGATGTTTGCTTTGCGGAGGGTCATTAATCATACGAATAGGTGTCTCGCAGAGCTTTGAACTTTATCGGTCTGGAACTTTGATCATGTCGTGGACCTGATAGTGCCCTCTGCGTTCGCAATGTAGTCAGCTTTAGTTTTTCTTTCTTCTCTCTCCAATATGTTGTCCCCTTTTTCTCCCCCTCCCCCTTGTGCGAGGAAAAGCGAGAGCTCGTACGATCCTGATCGTCAGAAAGCAAGCCTTCCGGAAAGGATCGAGCTTCAGCAGATCAAGCCACAAATTTTGGGTGCCAGATGCTCGTCGGGACGCCTGGGTTCGGGCGCCAACACACTCGAAGTGCGTAATCAAAAATTGATTTTCCTGAGGTGAGGACAGGTTTTGCAGGAAGGAATAATGAGAGCAAATTTTAAACGTACTAGAGTCAATTTTTATTGACAAGAAAAGAAACTACTTTTTGAACACAATTACAAACTTAAAAAATTCTCAAGACAAAAAAAATTAAAACTAAATACGAGATCAAAATTAGGACGATTGAAGGTGAATGTTGTTGATCGGATTGACTTTTTAAAATAGGTACTTTGAAAGGAACGGAAAAGGGGACAAAAAGGGTTCGAACTTTCGAATGAATTACTCTTCAATTATTTATTTTACCTTAAATCTCCCAAACAACCGGTGCTACTCACCACGTGCACTCAATCTTGAATGGTAGATTTAGGATACGAAATAAATATTTTCCAAAATAAATTCCAATAACAACCAAAATCCCAGGTGCTACTCAACACGTGCACACTTGGAAATTGATCAATTATGAGAGATTTATTTTTCATGATTAAATTAAATTAAATATAATTAAATTAGATGTGCTTCCGAATAAGAATAAAATTCGTTTAAATACATTTCAACAAGAGATTACTAAGTAAAAAATCCATGCTCATGCATTTATTCACCATAGGAGCTACCCAGAAATGGGTGCGTCACACAAGAGAATAAATGCGATGAGAAACCAAGCCCTCATTTGCAAGCGTGCTACTCACCACGTGCACAGCTACGCAAATGAAGGGATCCGAAAAATCGGACAAGCGCTGCGAGGTACCGGTCGGGACCCCATCAAATTCATTTCATCTACCTTCCGCATGCATCGACCAACTTCATTCGACTTCAAAAAGTTAAATATACAATCAAATAAATTCATTCTTACATCAAATGATTTGCCTAAATTAGCTTTGCGACTTTCTTGAGTAAATTTGCTGAAACCAGTTAATTAATAAAGCAAAAATAATAAAAAAACCGACTTTTTTCAGGAGTCTGAACGACCGAGACGTCGTGCACACGCTAAACAGCTGTGTAGTCGGGTCCGGATCGCTCCGCGAGAGCGCTCGAGTGGCGCGCGGCGGCCGACCGGTGTACTACGGTATTCCGCTACTTCACCGTCCCTACAGAGTGCGCTACTGTCGCCATCACCTGCTACCGTTGTAGTCATCGAAATTTTTACATATGATTAAATACTTATTCGAACTTAAGTGACGGGAAAAATTACCGTCACAGATACCCCCCCTCTTAAAGCGAGCGGCAATCCGCGACAAAAATAATTAACTTGAGAAATTCTTTACTTACAGACGAATTACATAAAAAGAATGAACACATTTCGTAAAACAGCAGGAAAAAGAGAGAATGAACACATTAATTAATAATAGACCTGATACACATGACTTGAAACGTACATACAATCTTGATACATTTCTTGTTTTTTCAACAAAAAAAAAAATTCTTTCGTTCAATCTTTAGAAATTCTTGGAAATTTGCCCACATTCCAGCTGAAGTGGTGAGATTCTGGGGTTGACAACTAATTTATAGCAAAATCTCTAAAACAATTCAAAAGGAATTCAACTGACCTTATTTTTTCATATATCAAGAAATAAAAATATAAAAATTTATCAGGGGAAAAACACAAAATTCGGACTCGTCAATTTACCTAGGAGGGAAGTTTACGAAATATTCTGAGAAACATAATAAAGAACATTTCCTTTGCATAAAAATCGAAGAAAATTCAAAGTTACATAATTTAGAAACACCATATCTGATCTGAGTTTTAGATGATGACTTTAAGTACTTAATCCTTACTGAAATAGTTTGTTCCAAATGGTTTTAGTCTTCCATGTGTCCGGCTTCATTTGTGAGAACGAATCTCTGTGAACCATGTAAACAACAAATCTTGGTGATTGGGGTTTCGCAAATACTTCGCAGCAACCAAACATAGCTCAACTCGAAAACCTGTTTGCAGAGTCCTCAAAACGGGAGATTGGACAACACCTCTTGGCTAGTCAAATCCATGAACCTAGCAACTCATATGGTGGCCAATTCTTAATTCCACACAAAAAAATCGGACTCCCAAACTACAAAACTGAGTTGAGACACTGGAATTACAACTGGAATTTCCCATTGCTCTGTAACTTTGTCAGAATCCACTGAACCAAAGTACCACAATCACACTTCTCAGATTTGTCAGGGTCACTGAAGATTTCCACAAAGCTGTTATTCCAAATAAACCTTCACCGAGGACAACATTCCACGACTTTGTAGGTAAACCCTAAACCCTACTGAAATCCATCTGATCCTAGAACTTACTATTCAGGATATTATTTTTCAGACTAATATCAGATTTAAAGAACAAAATGGTACGGACTTAAAAGAAACTGATCGAAAAATAACTTTAAATGTCATTCTAAAATTTGCGAATTTAAAAATTTGAGGTTCATTTCTACATTGGATCTGCAATATATCTTACAACCAAGAACGGCCGCTGGGAAATCGCACCAGTTCGGCACACAACAAAAAAAATTGCTCTCCTAACAACAAAATAAATGAAACCTACTAAACCGCATGACATCTCAATACTGTCGTAAGACAAAAAAAACATCCGAAAAATCCTTCAAAACATAATGACAATTTCAACGACAAAAAACATAAAGTAAAAAGGAAAATTGACAACAGTACCGAATATTTAAAAATCAAAGAACTTCCTGAAAAATTTTGCAAACCTTCTCGAATTCAATACTAGAGTTGAATATAAAAAAACATACCTATTTGCCAAAATAAAATAATGCTCTAAAAATACTATGAATTTCCAAATAATTTCTTTCACGTCAGCTGAATTTCTTTTCTTTCAAAGAAATAAAATAGTAAGCGTTCCAAATTTCAGAACAAAAATCAACATTAAATTCGCGAGCAGCTACCATTGTGCTACTTCACAAAATAAAACCTTAATAAAGATATCTAATAAAAAAAAAATGACTACATACAATCGAATTTCAGTCAAACTACTAAAACATTTTCTAAAACAATTTAGAAATCTCAAAAGTTCAATAATACGTGTGGAAAACAGTGGAAAGGAATGAAAAATTTGGGAGTGGTAATTAAAAAAAAAAAAAATCAATCCGAAAAATATCATAAAGTAAGTAGAATAAAAAATTGTAGCAAAGTTTGTAAAACGTTTTCTTTTCTTTCAAAACATTCAAATTTGTCTCGAAAATTTTCCAAAAATTTCCTGTCCTTCAAGAAAATAAAAGTCATGACACACAGTCAAGACAAGTTCCAAAAATTCGAAACAAGTCGAAAAAAAGTCAACCAAGTTGAAAAAAGTCCCAGTTCGGGCCGACACTTATTTGTGGCGAGGAAAAGCGAGAGCTCGTACGATCCTGATCGTCAGAAAGCAAGCCTTCCGGAAAGGATCGAGCTTCAGCAGATCAAGCCACAAATTTTGGGTGCCAGATGCTCGTCGGGACGCCTGGGTTCGGGCGCCAACACACTCGAAGTGCGTAATCAAAAATTGATTTTCCTGAGGTGAGGACAGGTTTTGCAGGAAGGAATAATGAGAGCAAATTTTAAACGTACTAGAGTCAATTTTTATTGACAAGAAAAGAAACTACTTTTTGAACACAATTACAAACTTAAAAAATTCTCAAGACAAAAAAAATTAAAACTAAATACGAGATCAAAATTAGGACGATTGAAGGTGAATGTTGTTGATCGGATTGACTTTTTAAAATAGGTACTGTGAAAGGAACGGAAAAGGGGACAAAAAGGGTTCGAACTTTCGAATGAATTACTCTTCAATTATTTATTTTACCTTAAATCTCCCAAACAACCGGTGCTACTCACCACGTGCACTCAATCTTGAATGGTAGATTTAGGATACGAAATAAATATTTTCCAAAATAAATTCCAATAACAACCAAAATCCCAGGTGCTACTCAACACGTGCACACTTGGAAATTGATCAATTATGAGAGATTTATTTTTCATGATTAAATTAAATTAAATATAATTAAATTAGATGTGCTTCCGAATAAGAATAAAATTCGTTTAAATTAATTCCAACAAGAGATTACTAAGTAAAAAATCCATGCTCATGCATTTATTCACCATAGGAGCTACCTAGAAATGGGTGCGTCACACAAGAAAATAAATGCGATGAGAAACCAAGCCATCATTTGCTAGCGTGCTACTCACCACGTGCACAGCTACGCAAACGAAGGGATCCGAAAAATCGGACAAGCGCTGCGAGGTACCGGTCGGGACCCCATCAAATTCATTTCATCTACCTTCCGCATGCATCGACCAACTTCATTCGACTTCAAAAAGTTAAATATACAATCAAATAAATTCATTCTTACATCAAATGATTTGCCTAAATTAGCTTTGCGACTTTCTTGAGTAAATTTGCTGAAACCAATTAATTAATAAAGCAAAAATAATAAAAAAACCGACTTTTTTCAGGAGTCTGAACGACCGAGACGTCGTGCACACGCTAAACAGCTGTGTAGTCGGGTCCGGATCGCTCCGCGAGAGCGCTCGAGTGGCGCGCGGCGGCCGACCGGTGTACTACGGTATTCCGCTACTTCACCGTCCCTACAGAGTGCGCTACTGTCGCCATCACCTGCTACCGTTGTAGTCATCGAAATTTTTACATATGATTAAATACTTATTCGAACTTAAGTGACGGGAAAAATTACCGTCACACCCCTTCTCTCTCTTCCCCTTTTCCCTTCCCTCCTTGCTCTCCCCCTTTCCCAGTGAGGTCGTCCGGAGAGCTGAAGAATATTATTAAAGTATCAAAGGAAATCGAATTGGACTGCGTTGAGCAGAAAGGAGCCAAGCCACATCAGCTATTGCCAAATTTAAGGGGAAGATTCAATTTTTTACATGAAAACAACGCGACATGTGTAAATATTTGTGCAAATTTTCTTCATAGTACGATGCTAATTCGTTAGAATTTTCAGAAGAATCCGCACAAACATCCTATTTTAAAAAATTAAATTGCCCAGTTAAATTCGGCAACAGCTGATGTAGCTTGGTTCCTTTCTGCTTAAAGCGGTCCAATTGTGTTTGCCCAAAAGCTGTTAACCTTGCTCCTTCAATTTCGGCCAACGGCATCGTGATCGGCACGAGGGCTCAAATATCTCAAAAATGCTTCGCAAATCATTTTTTTATACAGCACGGCAGTATTGTCGGCTGCCTTTAGTTTGTCTATCACTTATATCTCCTTTGTCTATACATCCACCCGCTCACCAATTGAATCGCCCCATATTCCCTGTGTCTTTAATGTCTATAGCTTTGTCTATCATTTTAAATTATCAGCCCGCTGCGGACCGATTATTGAACTTGATAGGTGAAGATTTAGACACAGAAAACAAAAAGGGTATGGAGGGATCCTATTGGTGGAAGTGGGTGGTCGCAAGAAACAAAGGCAGAAGGAAATAGACTAACTATTGGCAACCCTCGAGAGACCCCATAGTTGGACTGAGTTAAGCAGAAAGGAACCAACCCACACTTTGGAAAAAATTGAGTTATCAGTGGTTTTGAACTCAACCACTGCTCTACTATCTATAGCCAAAAATTCAAAGTTTTTGTTGAAGCAAATTTTGCAGAAATTGAACTTGAAGTTGTATCTTTTATATTGAGTCTTATGCAGGAGCCAAACTTTAAACCTCTCTTTCTCGGTTCGATCTCGATGTGGCTCGTTCCTTTCTGTTTAACTCCGTCCAGTTAATCCATCATTTTCTTCCTTAGTCTATTAGAACCACCCATTTCAACCAAGAGAATCGCTCCTACTCCCTATGTCTTCTTTGTCTATCGCTTTGTCTATCATTTTTGATAATCAGTCCGCTGCGGGCAGATTATTGAAATCGATAGACAAAAAAGACATGGGAAGTATGGAGCAATCCTATTGGTTGACATGGTTGGTTCTTATAGACTATGGAAGAAAATGATGGACTAACTGTCGGGTCTCTCGTGGGTTGCCGTTAGTTAGTCTATTACCCACCTCAATTGTCCATTACAACCACCCGCTTCCACCAATAGGATCTCTCCATATCTCTTTTGTCTCCTTTGTCTGTAGCTTTGTCTATCAATTTCAATAATCAGTCCGCTGGTCAGAATAATAACACAGGGTCGATTAATTCGGCAACCGGCAAGTTCAGGACTTCCTCCGCTTCCGGGTGACAACCTCAAACCCTTTTCTCCGAGCTTATAAAGTTTGACGGCCGCGAGGACTTTGGCGTTGCGCTTTGTTAGGAACTTTCATAATTTGTAGACTGGAACTTGAGTTGTCGTTGCGGGCGCCCTTAAATCACGTTTTATCTGGGCGTCATGCAAACCGTAATCGATGGCTCTCGAAGTTCCTCCGAGTATGCGTGTTTTTTGAGGGATCCTCTGTCGGAATGGCGCGGTGTCTGGCGGTACTAGGAAAAAAAGTTCCGTATATAATCAACACTTATAACTTCTTCGGTCCATGTAAATGATGTTTAAGGTCACAGACTTCGAATCATGGTTCAGCTTCACAAAAACACATTGGATCTAGAGTCCAGACTCTTGAAAACATTGACAAGAAAAAATACTCTTGATTTAATCGGATTTTTGCTTGAATCAAAACGGAATCCGCTTAAATTAAGAGGCTTGGTTCCTGATTTAAGCTAGATTCTGATTGAATCAAGAGTACTTTTTCTTGTTGATGTTTTAAGAGTCTGGACTCTCGATCCAATGTGTTTTTTTTCCAGTGTTACTGAAATTTGGTTCCCATGACTAACAGGCGGATCCAGAACGTCGAACAGGGGGGCGGGGGGCTTCCCCTAGAAAATTTTTGAAATTTTAAAGCATCCAATATCCAGCTCATATCATTTTTTTCTTGATAATCGTCAAATATAAGCGTCATTCCTTCTTCTTTCTTCCGTTCCTTTCTTCTATCTCTTATCCCTTTTCCTTCATCCTTTTTTTCAGGTGAAATAGGGAAGAGGGTGGGGGGGGGGGACACGCCCCGTATGGATCCACCTATGCAGAGGAAGACTCGGGATCATCGGGAAAAATTGAAGTAATTTCCGAGTCATAAGGAAGTAGCAACCCTAAATAAGAACCAGAATACAGCCCTTTAAGATCGCAGAGCGTCCACTACCGGTTTGGTTTGCATAGTGGCCCGAGTGGCGAACCCTTTAAAAAAATATATTGTACCAGAGGCATGAGATCTACTTTCGAATTAAAATCGCGACAATGAACAGCATCCGTTAATATAATCACACTCTTCGTAATTCTCGAGCCCAACACTGATTCACAGGTGAATTTAATACGTAGATCGTAATCTTCCCGTTCCTCCCCCTTGTTTCCACCCCTTCGAGAAGGGTCCGCCTCCCTGGGTGTAAAAATGTACGCCGGCTATGCTCACTACTTACACAGCCCTAGCTAAAACCGCGTCAAAGGGGAGAAAAATACCACACGCAGTACTCCAAGAATCCCAACAGGTGTGTCCGCTGCCGCCGCCGCGTTACAACTCTAATCAAGCGATTATCTCGTTAGTGGGTGAGCATAATCGGCCTTGATTAATCCCCTCCCTCTTGGCCCTCCCCGCTATTGTATTCGGAGTGGAGGAAGGGGGTAGGGGGTAGGATTCGATAGCGAGGATGCCGCGCGAGTAAAGGGTCGATCTTCGATAGGTCGGAAAGGTGCGATCGGATTGCGGTGAGCCCCCGAGTTCAAATATTTACCCGTAGCGCGTCATCTTTGAGATGTTAATCTGCGCTAAACGGTGAACGGTTGGAGCGCTGTAATTGGCGCCCTGATCCTGCACGGCGCGCCCTAATTAGCGTGTGATAGAAATCGGTGGGTTGAAACGGGGCGGGTTCTTATCGCCGGGATCAGAAAATAATGTGACCTGAGTGTAAGATTTTTTTTCTTCTTATTTTTTCTAAATTTTTTATCACGAGTCATTTGTATTTGTAAAGGTAACACATTTGCGTCGTGATTTAAGGAAAAGGGAGGTCTCCCTCAAATTTGTTTGTCGTTTATCAGACGGAAGAACATGATGGGTTTCTAGGCAAGGTTAGAGTACCTACACTGGAAAAAAAACACATTCGATCTAGAGTTCAGACTCTTAAATACATCGACAAGAAAAAATACTCATGATTCAATCGGATTTTTGCTTAAATCAAGAACCAAGCCTCTTTGAGCGGGTTTCCTTTTGATTTCAGTAAAAATCTGATTGAATCAAGAGTATTTTTTCTTGTCAATGTTTTCAAGAGTCTGGACTCTAGATCTAATGTTTTTTTTTTTTTTTTTTTTTTTTTTTTTTTTTTTCTCCAGTGTATAAGAGAGAACGAGAGTAAGTTAATGCAACGATCTAGAGACTATAGATAGGGTGATCTAGAATGATAGTATGAAGCATAAGTTGAATACCTAGAGATCAGCCATTGTTGTTACTAATAACGCCAACGATCCAAAATTTGTAGTTGTGACTGCATCGTAAACATGTTATCGCGATTTACTAAAAAAAAACTCCGGCTGTGGACGTGGAAGCCGTACTTACAAGGGCTGTATAAACATATACTGTCCACTTCCCGTGTTCAGAGGCCCAAAGTTCCGGTTATAACACCCGGAGCGGTCAAAGCTACGGCTCCAGAACCTGGAACATTTAGTCTCTGAGCCCGGAACGGACGGAATGTCTCTATATACCCCGCGGCTTTTTTCAGTTTTATAATGTTTTGTGTTCGTGTATACTTCCTTTATAGCGTAAATATAGGTTCAAGTTGGAGTTCACACCGTAATTTTAACCGTTTTTTTTTTTCTTTTTTTGCTTTTTTTTCTGAGCACACTGCCCACTTCAAAATATTACAAGGACTCGGAAGGGAGTACATTAAGCTTTACGAAAAATGCCCTCGCCTTCTTAATCCTCGTTCTAATGCATGTCACCCTCTAATACAAACCAGGTGCTCAGCAGTGGCGAGGCGTGAACGATCGATTATCGATATTCACCCATTCGAAACTATGTTATAGAATCGATTATCAAGGTGTTCGTTGCGGACACCATGTTTATCGATCCTTTTCCATAGGTTAAACGGCGGATCAATCGATATATCGCAACGCGCACCACGCCACTGGTGCCCGGACCCGAGTCCAAATCAAATAAGCAGGGGGAAAAAACACGCGCTTAATTTAAGCCACCTTCCATTCCGCTCCGCAATAATTCAGCCGCTCTTATTAGGATTATGACAAGTTTCGTGTAGCTTATCATAATCTAAAAAGCATAAAAATGTTCCGCGCTCCGCGTGTGTGTGCGTGTGTGCGTAAATAAACAATATCCGCGGAGAGGAAATGAGTCGGGGGATGCCCGCCTCCACTAAAGGAGATGCTCTGCGATAAATCGATTGTTCTGCCATTTAAACCTGTGAAAAAGGATCGATTCTCAGGACGTTCCCGACGAATACCGTAATGATCGATTCTCTAGCGTAGCCTCAAATGGCAAACTATCGATAGCCGATCGATAGCTCGCGCCACGCCGCTGGTGAGGAGGAGGAGTTTTATTAATCCACGCGAAAACACAACACGGTTAATGTTGCCCAGACGGTCCTAATGGATCCTGCCGGAATCGATGACCTGTTTTTTGAGCGATTTTTGCGTTTATGGGTAGTGACGGGAACCAGCGGGCAGGTCTGCCGTGCTAGGGAAAAACGTCGTATGCGCATTCAAATGTTGTCACATTTCCTCTCAGAAAAGATTTATTTTTTATGGAATTCGTGAGTATTTTTATTTGAAATTTTCGGACATTCTAGACCAAAGTACCATCAGCATTTTCCGAAAAATTGGAAGAAAAGTACAATGGAAAAAAAACACATTGGATCTAGAGTCAAGACTCATAAAAACATCGACGAGAAAAAGTACTCTTGATTCAATCAGAATCTAGCTTAAATCAAGAACCAAGCCTCCTAATTTAAGCGGATTTCGTTTTGATTCAAGCAAAAATCCGATTGAATCAAGAGTATTTTTTCTTGTCAATATTTTTAAGAGTCTGGACTCTAGATCCAATGTGTTTTTTTTTCCAGTGTACTCACAAATTTTCCCGGAAATTCGTGATTTTTCAGGAAAAAACGTGGCAACATTTGAAGGCTCATATGGCGTTTTTCCATGACACAGCGGAGGCATCCGAGCGACCGAATCTTGATTCGAAAATTAAATCGCAAGCTAAACGCGGAGCCATTTTATTGAACGAGGAAAAATAAGTGCACTTGTGAATGACCTTATCAGTTAAACTTGCCTCTCATTTTTACACGTATAAAATGTATATTATATACCTCCCTACATCATTTTCACATGCACATCTAGGGGCCAGATTAAAGGGGTGGCCACATGGACCACGGCCCATGGCGGCAAAATTAGGGGGCCGCAAATTTTGCAATTTTTTTAAATGCAGGTACAAAAAAATCGGATTCAGAAAAAAATTACAAACAAGAAAAGGTGACAAAATCTCTCATTTCCTGAGAGTTCATTAATTTCTAATTTTGTCGTATTTCGGTGATACAAAAGACTGCGCACCTTTAATTAGTTAAGTTAAGAGAGAAACCAAACACGTAATTTGGCCCTGGAGCGGCGCGGCGCAGAGAGGAATGATGACGAGGACTTGAGATGAAAAGGAGAAGCCCTCGGCGCGGCGGTCGGCATGTAACACATATTAGCGCCTACGAGACTGCATGAATACTTCACGCATTGCGTCAAACACAGTACGGTCAACAGCGGTCGGCGCGGCGTGAAACGCACAGTGCCTATAAGACTACATGAATACTTCACGCATTGCGCCAAACACAGTGTGGTCAGCGCGGCACGGCGGCGGAAGTTAAAATTATTAAACCACATTTATGTTTGTTCTTTCATAATTTTTTGGTTCATTTCTTATAAATGGAGGACCTTGTCCACACAGAGACAGGTTTACGGAACTTAACTTTCGCGCAAAGTTCCGGAACTTTTGCTAGTAGTGTTGATAGGGCTTACGCAAAAAATGTGTCCAACACGAGTGAACGCGTCTTATGCACCCTTCTCCCTCCGGCACGTTCACTTGATGGTTTTTTTAGTAATGTTTCAAAATGAATGAGAAGAGGGCAGCAAAATACAGGCGGCTCATGGGCGGCAAGTAGGTAAATCCGGCTATGGCACATCTTCATCATTTTCTACTTAATTAGCGCACAAGTTACACTTAGAACAAAGCACAAAAACATAGCCCGAATATACGAATAAGGAGGAGATTTAATTAAAATATGGGTAAATAAGGCTAAAAAATTATTAAAACACTAAAACACAGGACGTTTCGAGCTGTTACCAGCTCATTTTCAGCTGCGAAAAACCTAAAAACAAGTAAAAAATTGAGTGGCGACCTGACCCCAGCCGTTATCACGTAACCACTGGAATTCAGCACCGAACATCCGAGGCAGACATAGTGGCCACCTACACACCAACCAATGTGGAAGATGGGTAGGCAACCCCTGCTCCTACACATCTGCCCGCGAAACACGAACAGATGACAGACGCGCACTTACTGAGGCCACTCCATTGAAAAAAATTGGTGATATGCAGCCCCTAAACCTTCCACGTCTGCTCGGAAGTTGCATAACTTGTCTCTTTCTTTCACGATATGGATCATTTCCAACACACCCCTGGCGAAGTCTCTAGGCTCAAACCCCAACACTTTCGGATTTTCAAAATCAAAGTGATGGCCATGATTATCCTCGTGATGATGTAAGGCTGTTTTTTCCGCACGATTATACCTATGACCCGCAATCCTTTTCCGTAGAAACTGTTTTGTTTGCCCAACGTAGCCAATTAGGCAGTCCTTACACTCTAACCTGTACACAACACCCCAACGCTGATCAAGGGGGCACTTAGACTTTAGCTGTGAAGACAGAAATTTTAGGTTATTGTAGTTAGAGTGGGCTACGGTAAAACCAAAACACTTGAGGATAGATGTTAGATTTTCTGACAAAAGCGGCACATAGGGCAAGGAGACAATGCGGGAGAAATCCATAGTTCCCTTAATCCCAGTGGATATTTCTCTTGGTGTTGTGGAAACTTCCCGCAACACTTTTGAGAAAACACCGTCGATGACCTTTAAGGGGTAGCAATTCTGTATCAACAACTCTTTCCCCCGCTTCATGGCCTCCTGTCTAAAGCGTTGGTCATGCAGACAGCCCCACCACACGACGCGCTAGATTTAATGCAACATTTTTCTTATATGTTGAGGGTTGGACAGACAAGTAATTTAAATATCTACCAGAGGCTGTAGGCTTTTGGTACCATTTACAAAACAATTTGTTACCCGAGCGAATAACAGTCATATCTAAGAAATTGAGGCAATTATTTTGTTCGACTTCCAAGGTAAATTGAATTGACGGACACCACGAATTGAATATGTGGAAAATGTTGTAGATGTCATCCTTATGGACCACAAGGTACAGATCATCTACAAATCGCCGGTAAAAATGAAAAATGAACAATACTTCTTTGAACAATGAGGTTTCAAAGGTTTCCATGACAAGGTTGGCTAAAACGGCAGAGACACTACCTCCCATCGCCAAACCTTGAACTTGTTGATAATACTCTTCCTCAAACTGAAAAACAGTTGAGGAAATGCAAATTTTAAGCATGTACAAAAATTCATTTTTAGGGATTGAGCAGTGGGCCTTAATTTCATCCCATCTCTCACTGACACACTCGATGGCCAGGTCAGCTGAAATGATCGTGTACATCGAAATCACGTCGAGAGAAATCAGTCGATGGTCTTTAGGAATTTCCATACCATTTACCTCGCGGAAAAAACGGAAAGAGTCCTTTACGTGGAATTCTGATCTTCCAACTACTTTACCCAGAATGTTACTAAAAAATTTCGACAGTTTATAATAAGGAGAATGGATGGTGCTAACAATAGGGCGTAGTGGGTGTTCCTCTTTATGGAGCTTGATAAGGCCATAAATTCTCGAAAACACCAGCTGACAATGTTCTCAGATTTTCGGCTACTTTACAGGAGATGTAACCGCTTTCCAACCAGTGTTTCACTACGGTGTTATTTTTGCCCATTTGAGCAGGCACCAAAGATCTTTTAATGCATTTATAAACCGAAGTCTCGCTCAATAAATCCCTCATTTTTTTAGAGTAACTATTACTATCAATAATTACCGTCTTGTTTGATTTATCTGCCGCTATAACTTTAATATTTTTATTCCTTTTGAGAAACAAGTGGGTGGCAATTATGTCACGTTTCAATGACGCGGTGAAAAAAACATTCCTTAAATTTGTTGACAGAAGTTACACTTAGATACTCAGTGTTACCCACTCTTTTAATTTCGGAGTAATAGTTCCTGATAGCCTGACAGACCAAACCTCTAACTTTGTCAACCAAGGGAGGAAAATTCCGCAGCTTACTCTCGCTATTACATACAATTTTTTCCAGTGGGATGGCTTTGAAACAATTTGTTTCATTACCGACGTTAAAATACGGAATTGAAAACATGGGGCCGAGGCAGAGCACCCTGTATACATGGTCAGGAATATCAAAACAAGGAAGGAAGTCAGGAATGTCAACAACATCACCAGGCGGAATGTACATTTTCGGAATAAAAGTACTGAAACGCTTTGTAAAAAATTTCGAGCTCTCTACACTGTGGCTGCGGCTGCTTACAATGAAAGGTTTTCTTCTTTTTTTCAAAGAAAAGAATCTTGGGTTGAGAATCTGTCAACCTTTGATATTCCTGACCATGTATACAGGGTGCTCTGCCTCGGCCCCATGTTTTCAATTCCGTATTTTAACGTCGGTAATGAAACAAATTGTTTCAAAGCCATCCCACTGGAAAAAATTGTATGTAATATCGAGAGTAAGCTGCGGAATTTTCCTCCCTTGGTTGACAAAGTTAGAGGTTTGGTCTGTCAGGCTATCAGGAACTATTACTCCGAAATTAAAAGAGTGGGTAACACTGAGTATCTAAGTGTAACTTCTGTCAACAAATTTAAGGAATGTTTTTTCACCGCGTCATTGAAACGTGACACAAATTGCCACCCACTTGTTTCTCAAAAGGAATAAAAATATTAAAGTTATAGCGGCAGATAAATCAAACAAGACGGTAATTATTGATAGTAATAGTTACTCTAAAAAAATGAGGGATTTATTGAGCGAGACTTCGGTTTATAAATGCATTAAAAGATCTTTGGTGCCTGCTCAAATGGGCAAAAATAACACCGTAGTGAAACACTGGTTGGAAAGCGGTTACATCTCCTGTAAAGTAGCCGAAAATCTGAGAACATTGTCAGCTGGTGTTTTCGAGAATTTATGGCCTTATCAAGCTCCATAAAGAGGAACACCCACTACGCCCTATTGTTAGCACCATCCATTCTCCTTATTATAAACTGTCGAAATTTTTTAGTAACATTCTGGGTAAAGTAGTTGGAAGATCAGAATTCCACGTAAAGGACTCTTTCCGTTTTTTCCGCGAGGTAAATGGTATGGAAATTCCTAAAGACCATCGACTGATTTCTCTCGACGTGATTTCGATGTACACGAACATTTCAGCTGACCTGGCCATCGAGTGTGTCAGTGAGAGATGGGATGAAATTAAGGCCCACTGCTCAATCCCTAAAAATGAATTTTTGTACATGCTTAAAATTTGCATTTCCTCAACTGTTTTTCAGTTTGAGGAAGAGTATTATCAACAAGTTCAAGGTTTGGCGATGGGAGGTAGTGTCTCTGCCGTTTTAGCCAACCTTGTCATGGAAACCTTTGAAACCTCATTGTTCAAAGAAGTATTGTTCATTTTTCATTTTTACCGGCGATTTGTAGATGATCTGTACCTTGTGGTCCATAAGGATGACATCTACAACATTTTCCACATATTCAATTCGTGGTGTCCGTCAATTCAATTTACCTTGGAAGTCGAACAAAATAATTGCCTCAATTTCTTAGATATGACTGTTATTCGCTCGGGTAACAAATTGTTTTGTAAATGGTACCAAAAGCCTACAGCCTCTGGTAGATATTTAAATTACTTGTCTGTCCAACCCTCAACATATAAGAAAAATGTTGCATTAAATCTAGCGCGTCGTGTGGTGGGGCTGTCTGCATGACCAACGCTTTAGACAGGAGGCCATGAAGCGGGGGAAAGAGTTGTTGATACAGAATTGCTACCCCTTAAAGGTCATCGACGGTGTTTTCTCAAAAGTGTTGCGGGAAGTTTCCACAACACCAAGAGAAATATCCACTGGGATTAAGGGAACTATGGATTTCTCCCGCATTGTCTCCTTGCCCTATGTGCCGCTTTTGTCAGAAAATCTAACATCTATCCTCAAGTGTTTTGGTTTTACCGTAGCCCACTCTAACTACAATAACCTAAAATTTCTGTCTTCACAGCTAAAGTCTAAGTGCCCCCTTGATCAGCGTTGGGGTGTTGTGTACAGGTTAGAGTGTAAGGACTGCCTAATTGGCTACGTTGGGCAAACAAAACAGTTTCTACGGAAAAGGATTGCGGGTCATAGGTATAATCGTGCGGAAAAAAACAGCCTTACATCATCACGAGGATAATCATGGCCATCACTTTGATTTTGAAAATCCGAAAGTGTTGGGGTTTGAGCCTAGAGACTTCGCCAGGGGTGTGTTGGAAATGATCCATATCGTGAAAGAAAGAGACAAGTTATGCAACTTCCGAGCAGACGTGGAAGGTTTAGGGGCTGCATATCACCAATTTTTTTCAATGGAGTGGCCTCAGTAAGTGCGCGTCTGTCATCTGTTCGTGTTTCGCGGGCAGATGTGTAGGAGCAGGGGTTGCCTACCCATCTTCCATATTGGTTGGTGTGTAGGTGGCCACTATGTCTGCCTCGGATGTTCGGTGCTGAATTCCAGTGGTTACGTGATAACGGCTGGGGTCAGGTCGCCACTCAATTTTTTACTTGTTTTTAGGTTTTTCGCAGCTGAAAATGAGCTGGTAACAGCTCGAAACGTCCTGTGTTTTAGTGTTTTAATAATTTTTTAGCCTTATTTACCCATATTTTAATTAAATCTCCTCCTTATTCGTTACACTTAGATCGACATTATAACTCAACTGTGGATAAGTTTTGTGCCCACTTTGCGCCGAACTAACCCCACAGATTTTAGGACAAATTGTTTTGGCACGAGTCTGAATAACTACTAAATTTGATTCGGTTTCCTCATTCTTTTTACCGTTATTCATTTTATTTTTGCCGAATGAATGCCTCGTCGGCCGATGGGAGAGTGCTGTTCGCCGTCAAGACGTCCTCTATTCGGTTGATTGCTTCCTCCTGTGTAAAAATAAAGTGATTCCGCGATAATTCGGTCAATTTAGATTAGTTATGTTTTATTTCTCACTGATCATTGTGTCTCCCACCCAGTTTCTATGTTTGAATGCATACCTTTCCCGACTTCATGCATGGATGGGGATAGGTAATGAATGATTATGGATGAACTTCATTTCAAAGTAACAAATCTGTGTAAGATTTCTGTATAAATGCACCGATCTTATCGAACTATGGTAAGTTTGAAGTCGTTATCATGCATACTTTTTCCGTAAAAAAATAAAATGTGGGAGGGAATAATTAAGGGAACGAATTAGGCAGTCATGCAGGGTGACTTTGTCAAAATCAATCGGATTTATACAATTTTTTTTTTTTTTTTGTGCAATTTCCTGAGATCCATCAAATTTCTGCGCTACCTAGTGAATGTCCATCTTTAAGAGATCAAATTTTGAGACTTTTTTATGCTCGAAAAGAATATGAAAAATGGAAGGAAATGAAGAAACGTAAATCACTATGGGTCAGTTGCGCCGGTCACATAATCGTGTTTTGATGCTTGATTTTTTTAGATCAACTAAATAAGAACTGTCCGAACAGCAACTTTCTACGTTCAGTATTAACCAAGATACTGCGCTTCGAAGAATTCGGATTATTACGTCTCACCGCGGTAGTGACACCCTTGGTTTCTTCCACCTTGCTTTCTTCTGAGTTACACGTTGAGCAAGCAGTGCAAATGTATGCCTTATTAATGAAAGCAAGGTAGGAGAAACGAAGTGTGTCATTGCCGCAATGGATGACGTCATAAACCGAATTTTTCAAAGCACAATATGTTGGTTAATACTCTGACGTGATAGCGAAGAGAGCCGCAAGTGCAAAAATGAAGTTTTGAAAATGGGCCTAGAAGCTTCTGAGTGGAACATTTTATTAAAAGAAGCCTCGGTTCTTTGTCAAATCGCAAGCGATCAACCGATTGACTCTTAGAAATGATTTGGGGGATTAAAACTCGACCGATTTTATTATAAAGTACACGAAAAGGTAAAATTCAGTTTCATGTTAGGTTAGTAATACGCAAGACAGCCGTAAGTGCTATCTTCTGCGTGCTTTTGAAGAAAACTCCATTTCGAAAATTTTGCACTTACGGCTCTCTTCGCTATCACGGCAGAATATGTTGGTTAATACTGAACGTAGAAAGTTGCTGTTTGAACAGATCTTATTATTTTTAGCTAATCTACAAGAATTAAGCATCAAAATACTATTCTATAACCAGCGCAACTGATCTAATAAGCTAGCACGGGTTGGATTTATCCATCCGACTGAACAACTTTTTCGCAATTCTTCGATCGATCGAATATCCGCGATTGCCGAGTAAACTGCCCAACGTTAGGAGAACAAATTTAGGACCTCCCGCCTCCTCAGGCGGTGCGGCGTTGGAGAGGCGGGGGAGATGTTGTCTGGATAGCACGCTGGGCCGTGATGGGCCACAACACTCACAACAGCAGAACACCGCAGAGTCGAGTTTCGTCCGAGTATTTATCGGCCGTTCCGCCGAATAAATCATTAGACGGCTAATACGATCTCGTTAGGGGCACAGCAACACGTGTTTTCTTATTAATAAGCCACGCTACAGCCTCAGTGCCAGGTTTAACCTCCACGTATTTTTATTGTTATTCTGTACAAGGAAACGAAACAAGACGCCCTGGCCAGGGTGGCATGAAACGTCAGAAAGAAATGAAAAATTGGAACTTTCAGTGAAATATTCTTGAAATTTCAAGATTCTGTGAAATATTTCAGGAAATTTTAAGAGTCTGTGAAATATTTCATGAAATTTCAAGAGTTTGTGAAATACTTCATGAAATTTCACGAGGCTGTGAAGTATTTCATGAAATTTCACGAGGTTGTCAAATATTTCATGAAATTTCAGGAGGCTGGGAAGTATTTCATGAAATTTCCTGAGGCTGTGAAATATTTCATGAAATTTCCTGAGGCTGTGAAATATTTCATGAAATTTCACGAGGCTGTGAAGTATTTCATGAAATTTCACGCGGCTTCGAAATATCTCATATTTTTCAGGGGCTAGAGTATGCAACCCGCACGCAAAGACACAAAACTAGAAGAAAGTCACAATTTTCACATTTTGCAAAACATGAAAAGGAACCGATATTTTTCAGAAATTTCTGAAATTTCATGAAATATTTCGAGATGTAATTTTTCAAGGAATTTTGCCACCCTGACCGTGGCCTGTAACATTACATAACATACACGGCAAAAAAAAATTCTTGAGATATTATTTTGACTTAAAGCGTTGTTTCTCGTCGAACAAATGTGGTTTTTTTTTTAGTTAAATCAGTGCCTATTCAACTCATAATCAGTTTTGTTTAGTTAAAAAAGCGTCGTTTTATATCGTTAAGTTTGAGTTAAAAAAAAAAACGATAGCAAAACAACGTTTCTTTAACTAAAAAAAACTGACTTTAAGTTAAATCCGTACGAAAAAACCAAATTTTGTCTACAAGGAACGACGCTTTAAGTCTAAATAATAGCTCAAGAAAAAAATTTGTCAGTGTTTCGTTAGCTAATGTGAGACCGCGCATCTCTATTGCGGTCTCCAAAGTCGAGAAAAAAATATTGATCATGAAAATGATCGTAAAACTTTGTGCCTAACTTGGAGTCCTGCGGTGGAACTAAACTTTCAACATCTTTTTTTTCCGTTAAATCTTAATGAAACTTGGTGAACTCGGCACATTTCTCGATTCAATCCAATCATTCTCTTTTTCGAAAGGTACCTACTTCAGTCCTAACATTACTTTCGTTATGAATTAACTCGAGGATTTTCAAGCCCTGTTTGACAGCACTGTTCCGGTAGAGCGATAACGGAGCCCCTCTCAATAAATTATTTGCCCACGATGCGCATCCAATCCCATTATTGTTTCAATATTTAGATTTCGGGTGAAAAATTTAATTTATCTCGTATTCATCCACTCTCCACCTTTCCCCACTAACTGACCCGCGGTTGAGAAAGAACTTTTCTTCCTTTTTAAGAGGGCGATGTTTTTTTTAAGATAGGAGCGTCTATGATATCTGTTTTTTGCAACGGAACCCGCATACTAAAACTTGAGATCGTACACTTCTATAAAGACACAAATAGAATCAAAATGAAGAATCTCTTATTTTTGTAACTCATTCGTCACAAGAAACTCAAACTTTGGGATAATAGATTTTCTGTTTAAAATGGGTGTATATTTATATTTATGCTCAAAAGAACTATAGGCAAATGCAGTAAAAAAAAGAACTATGTACATCGGATTTACTTGCTCTATAGTTAGTTTTGTCTTCAATTAATTCGTACAATGCACATAGTTCCTGTTAGCATGAACACGTTCAAACAAAGCCGAGTGGATTGGAATGGAAAACTTTGAGTAGCTGAACTGAAGAATTAAAAAAAAATGTAGAGGAAAAGGAGATTTTCCTGTCTCGCTTTTTAGATTTACTTCATAGAGAAATATAAAATTGGAGACTTCAGATTTTTCTGGTCTTAAAAACGAAAAAAGAAAATTTGAGGCTCAAAAGTAGTCAAAAGTATACAAATAAATTGACTTCAATTTGGGGGCTGGGGAGGGGGGAGAGGAATGAATGATTTTCATTGTGTGAAAATCTACTAACGATCATTTTTAGTGTCCTCATCCACCAAATCGCCGTGCATTATCTGAAACACCTGATACGCGCGGTCGTCATCAAAAAAGTACATTGCGCCTTCAATTTCGGCCGACGGCAATATAACCCACACAAGAGCTTGAATAGCTATCTCACAAACGCCTTGCAAACTATTCATCACTGAACATAGCCATAGAGTCAACTTTTGTATCTAGAGTTCAACAGATGGGACCACGTCTCATGAAGATTTGAACCGAGAAGAAGAGGGTTTGAGTTTTGCTCTTTTATATATGACTCAATGTTAGAGCTCTTCGAATAGACATTCGAATATTACCAAATTTACCCCTAGAAAATACTTATTTTTGAGAGATGTTATAAAAATTTCTGCCGTGCCAAGGAAAGACGCCGTGTGAACTTTAAGGCGTTGCCAAATTTCCTTTGACAAAACCCCCATTCGTTGCTAAACTTGCGTATATTTTTCTTCCAATTTTTAGATAATTTTGTTCGCGATTTCTCCTGAAGTTCTTGAAAATTGTAAGGAAAAATGTTCATAACTGTCGTTAAAAATAAACATTTCATCGAAGGAAATTTAGCAACTCTCGAATGTTCATACGGCGTTCTTCCTCAGCACGGCAGTATAGATAAACGAACTATCTGAATGGGCTACCTCCGCTGGTGTGGGTGAGGCGCAGCATGCAACTATTTTAACTTTATGGATGTGCGTGAAGTATTCAAGAAAGTGAAGGCGTTTTGATGATCGACGCGCAGTTTCGCGTTTTTTCGTAGCACGGCAGATTTTCCCTTGAAATTTTCAGCCTTTTAAAATAAAATTACGAGCGAATTCCTCCGGGAAATCAGAATAGAAATACACCACAAATTTCCCTGAAAATTCGTGATTCGTCGGGAGAAATTTTGCAACGCCTGTTGGCTCATACGGCGTTTGTCCTAAGCACGGCAGCAATAAGCCCTCGCTCATTTTATAATCAAGTTAATTTGACATTCCGCTCTCTTTTGTCTGAAAAGCGATCCATTCCCGATGCAAACCGCGGCGAGGTTGAACGCAAAGCTCGGAGCCGGCCCGGTTATGAACCGCGGAAAACTTTCAGTTAATAATTCAACGCTCCGGTGGATTCCGTTGCGAGTGCGGCAAAGTTCAGACCGGCGAACAGCTTTCCAGAGTCGGAACTTTCCTGAAAAATCGCTGCTCCGTTCTGCCGAGCGAATTCAGGCGGCTAATATCATAACGCATTGTTACTCGCCTCATCTGGACTCGGGAGGGAGAGGGGATTAAACATAAAACCTGTGATAAAACGCTGCCAATCTCGTTTTGCGGTGGTTTGATGCCGCGTTGCCAAAATGTGCGGCTGCGGTTTTGACGGCTGAATGTGTTTTTTCGCGGTATTCCACGAGGAAATGAGGGATCCCGAATCAGAACTCTACCTTCCTTACCTCCTTAGTCCATTGCAACGGCCCACCCCACCAATTCGATCGCCCCATCCCGCTGTCTTTTATCTTTATCGCTGTGTCTATCATTTTCAATCATCAGCCTTATGTATGGCCTATGGCTTTTGGGTATGGGCAGAACGGCTTTGCGCCGGTTCTACGAGTATTTCCTCGGTTGGAGTTTGTAGGTTTTGATCCTCAGTGCTTTAAATGAAAAAAAGGAACAATATTGATTGTTGTTCTACCTACATGCAATACAGTTTTGGAAAAAAGGTTGGGGTGAAGGGGCGGTATGAAATCTGTTGAGAGGAGGAACAATTTACGAGAAAGGCGCTACTTTTTTTCCAAAAGTCTCGAATTAAACCTCAAAATAAATCGTAATTGCCCAAAATCGCATTTCGGAAAGGTCAACTTTCAAATGCAAAGGACTTACCTTTATCAAAGATACTCTCGCAAAAAGGACCCTCCTTCAAGAATATTTGAGGACTTATCCGTAACAATGGCGGATGTGAAAAATTACCTTTTCGAAACACATTCAAAAAACTGTTTTGGCATCGAGAAAATTTTGAGAAAATACTTGAAATGTGATCTTCGAGATCTGTACATTATGCCAGAGCCTATATATAAAGTCGCTTTATAACGCACTCTGGCGTTCTACGACACCCAAACGCCACATGTGCCTGTCCTCCCAGAGGTTATCGGGCAACTGACACCGCAACATCTCTTCGTCAACGCCCCGCCGCCAACCCTTTACGGGACGTCCCCGTCGCCTCTTCCCAGGTGGTACCCAGAGCCAGAGCCAAACATATTAAATTTTTGTGTGAACAAAACAGTTTTTTAAGCGTGTTTCTAAAAGGTAGTTTTTCACATCCGCCATTGTTACATATAAGGCCTCATTTATTAATATGTTTTGGCATATTCGCTCTTTTGAGTGCGTGCTGGACTCGACTAAGTTTTTTATAGAAAGTAACATTTTGAAAAAATTATGCAGACATTTTTAACCTTAAATTAAACGGAGATGGACTCGACTTTGAATGATCCTGACCTGAATTTTGCCGAGTGTTAAACGAGAGCTTTGGTTACCTCCAAAAGTTTCTGACCCTCGGGCGAGCCGGCCTCTATGTTGAACCCGCAACCCGCACTGCTTTGAGGTGCCTGAAAGCAAATAAATCGGCAACCGGCAGTGCTTTGTTCCTTGCCCACAGAAAACTCTGCATCCATCATTTCCTTGCCCTTGTCTGACATTGTGTGCCATGTGGTACAACAATGTGGAAATACAGGCTGGAGATTATGCACTACAACTCAAGAACAGGGCACGCCCTTTGATCAGACTACGATTATTGAAATGAAAAATCTCTCTGATGTCTACTGACAATAAAGTAATCTCTATGATAAAACTCATGTCTATAGGTGCCTGTAGATTCCTAAGTTACTAATTGAACAGGAATAGAAGCCAAGTAAACTGCAAAAAAAGAAGAAATTTAATAAAAAAAACGAGGGGCCGTGGAAAAAATTGGCAATAGGAGCTGCGTTTCAAAATACCATTGGAATTCTCATGGCTGGCTATAGAAGGCGATAGAAAATCAGAAAGCTGGCCGTAGAAAGGGAAGAAAATTTTAAGTTCAGCCGGACTATACGAAACGATATTAAATTACTGGCTGTAGAAAGGGTAGAAAATTAAAGGTACAGCCGGACTGTACGAAACGATATTAAATCAAACAGCTGGGCTATGGTTCCTATTGCCGGGCTATTCAGTTCCTATCGCCGGGCTATGCAGTTCCTATCGCCGGGCTATACAGTTTATCGCCTGGGTGTAGCTTTATCGCCATCGGCTGTAAAAGACCATAAGACATTTTATAGCCGGTTATAGAGGTTATAGGAAATCTTACAGCCGGCTGTAGGTCTACAGTATTTTGGAATACAGATCCTACTGAGAACACAAATAGTTTAATCAGTGTAGGTGCACCGCACCGTCGCCCGACGGGATCTTCCTTTTGTTGTAACGTAGGTTGGCAGTAAGTCAACATTTACTTATAACTTAAAATAACAAAATCCACTTGCGAAAATTTGAATCAAAAGAAAACTAACCCACAAAATAAGCGCAAACACGGATATTTCTAATTTTGTACGCTCGGATGAAAATATTGGTGTTCTCGTGTTATTTATTGTTAATATAAGAAGTGCACGAATCACAAACCAACACAAATTTTGTGTTGATTTTGGTAAAGCTTTCCGTGAATTTAGCGAAGAAAACAATGGAAAGCCTAGAAAACCGCATTCCTCCAATTCCAATTGCGACGTTGGTACCTATTCACCGTTGTTTTTTTTTTTTTTTTTTTTTTTTTTTTTTTTTCAACTTCAAGATAACTAACTAGCTGGCATTTTCTTTTGAAATCATCAACCGAAGGCTAGGATTATTTGGATTGCATTTTGCAAAAAGGAACCACTAGCATTGCAATGTTGCTTAGATCGTGCAACTTCTTTTGTCTTGGAGGAAAAACCCGATTATCCATTAATAGTTTCCATTTTACTCGCTAAAAACTGTGAATTTAAGACAAAAATTACCATCTAAATTTCATAGTTTTTCACGATTTCCGCAATTTTATTTCAAAGGATGAAGTTGCACAATCTTAGCACCATTGCAATGCTAGTGGTGCCTTTTTGCAAAATGCAATCCATTTTGTGTTTTGCTTCCCGTATTAACCAAACTTTTGTGTTGAAATTTCTCTCTGAATAACCGTAAACACGGAAATTTCTATCCGTGTATGCGAATCGGGTAGTGTGTTCGAGCTGTCAATGGCGCTGGGGGTTCGCGAGCGGGTGTCGGTTCGTTGCTGCCCGTTCCATATTCATGTTCAATTCATCAACCCGGTTCCCATTCCACCCCGTTCCGCGGCGTGTGTTCCCGTGCCGTCGGATTCCCGAGCCCGTTCCACCTGTGCTGCCGTGATAGGGAAGAGAGCAGTAAGTGCGTCCCGGAATGAGCCTCGAAACACATAAAAACATGTGTTAACCGTGGCTCATACAGAAATGCACTTCTGCTCTATTCGCTGTCACGGCAGTGTGGTGCGGTGGTGGTCGCCGGTGGCGAAACGCAAGCGCCGCCACTCGCAACTTTCCCGAAAAAGCTCCCGCGCCCAACTTTCCACTCTCATGCGTGGTGCTACCCTCACACGGTTGCCGAACGTGGCGTTTTATGACTCAGAATCCAGAGTAGAGTCCCTTTATACTGAGAGTATAGACAATGCGAATCCATTTCTGATTGGTTCTCGTATTTTAGGTCTTCACAGTGCCACAAACGGGAATAAAGATTGTAGTTTCACCAATTGCAAAGATTATAAACTGGAATGGACCGGGACGTTGGGGGTTCGGCAAGGAACAAACGAAATGAGAGGAGGAACGGGTAAAGGAATTTGAGAATGAGCCGATCAAAGATTACGAAAAACTGTCAATTTATGTATTTTTTATTCCCGTTTGTGACATCCATGAGCCGTGTTGTCTTAACTCTCTCTATAAATGGGCTCTAATCCAGAGTGAGCAGAAAGAATACTTGGATTGCATTTTGCGAAAAGGAACTAGGAGCATTCCAATGTTGTTAGGGTTTTGCAACTTACATTCTTTGCAAAAATTTACTGAAATCGTGCAAAAATTAAATTTACGAAGGTAATTTTAGTTATTATTCGCAGTTTATTTGGACTAAGGATAAAACTTGTTTAGATGGTCAGTAACATTTTTAGATTAGATTTTGTTTAGATGATCAGTTTATGTTGCCAAGGTACAAAAAATTGCACAATCTTAGCGACATGGAATGCTCCTGGTTCCTTTTTGCAACATGCGGTCCTTTTTGCGTTATACAGTCAAGAATTTCCATGTTTATGCTTACTTTGGGAACCTTTCAGGTTTTTTTTTCTTTTCGATCAGACCAATCAAAAGAACTTGGTAAGTCAACCAAATTTTTGGTTGAAATGACCAAAACCGTAGGTTACTCTGAGTCATCGGGGGATGAAAAACGTATCCTGCCGGACTATAATGTACATACTTACGCTAAGAGAAGTGAGATAAACGAATTTACTTATTTAAATTAAAAAAAAACAATCGGTTACTTTTTTCATGGTGCAGTCACAGAATCGCATTTTGATGCTTTTAGCTTACAGAGGAGCAACACATAAAACAGTAGGTTACTCTGATTCATCGGGGGATGAAAAAAGTATCCTGCCGGACTATAATGTACATACTTATACTCGCAGAGAAGTGAGATAAACGAATTTTCTTATTTAAATTAAAAAGATATCGGTTACTTTTTTCTATGGTGCAGTCACAGAATCGCATTTTGATGGTTTTAGCTTACAGAGGAGCAACACATAATAAGATCTGCCCCTCGCGTCAGCGGGCGCACCCACCCAGCTTGTTTGATTCATCGATTATCATGCCCGGAGTCGTTTAAAAGTGTATTAACAACTTAAATGCACTCCGCTCTTTTCCAACCCCTAAAAGGAGGGTGGGAGGGGGGCGAGCATCATGCCGGCCACGTGCACACTCGAGGGGCGTCGCCGATCTGATCGGAGCTCCCGTGTTTGTTTTAGTCCCTCAGCTTCCCGTTCGCAAGGGAGGATCGACGCTGTATGAACTTTCCGAGTTTCATTCAATGAAATACGTATTTTCTAGGAAACTTTTGCATATTTGGATTGCATTTTGCAAACAGGAACCAAGAGCATTCCAATGTCGCTAAGATTGTGGAACTTGGTTTACCCTGCAAATATAAACTGATCATCTAAACAATATTCATTTTTACTCTCAATAAACTGCACTGGAAAAAAAAACACATTGGATCTAGAGTCCAGACTCTTGAAAACATTGACAAGAAAAATACTCTTGATTCAATCAGATTTTTGCTTAAATCAAAAGGAAATCCGCTCAAATTAAGAGGCTTGGTTCTTGATTTAAGCGAAAATTCGATTGAATCAGGGGTATTTTTTCTTGTCGATGTTTTTAGGAGTCTGGACTCTAGATCCAATGTTTTTTTTTTCCACTGTATGAATTCATGACGGAAATTACCTTAGTAAATTCAATTTTTTGCGTGATTTCAGTAATTGTATTGCAAAGAATGTTAATTACACAATCGTAGCAACTTTCGAATGCTCTTGGTTCTTTTTTGCAAAATGCAATCCATTTATCCTTCAATTTCTTCAGACTATATCTTTTCGTGCAGTGGTCCCATTCCATGTCCGTCAAACGTTCCGGGCTCCGGAACTTTTTCATTCCAATTTTTCCTACTCCACGACCGTCAAAAGTTCCGGGATTCTTTTAAGGTTTTTCTAAAGTTCCGAGAAAGTTCCGGAAAATGCAATCAATCCGGAACATTCCGGAAATTTCAAAAGTTCTGGAAAAATTCAGGAAAATCTCAAAAGTTCCGAAGTTCGGTACCAGTTTCGGGAAATTGTACCAGTGTACCATTGTACCAATTGTACCAAACGGACCTGAAAAAGTACGGAATTTTTCTGTTGGGGGAGGAACTGAATTTCTTGATAAGGTACTGAAGAAGTACTGTAAAAGTACTTATTTTTGATCAGCCTGTTTTAGTAGACACCCTGCTACTGATTTATCGGTGCCTCCTAAGTAGAGGAGACTCATCGCGTCGCCAGAGTAACGAGAATTTTGGCAACGCGGGACCAGCCCGGCGCGCGCTCTTCGGGGGAGCGGGATGGCGGTCCCATGTTCCCGTTTTACAAGTCTAATGAGACAGCTCCTAAGTTTTGGCGTCAGGTTTTAGTCTTACATCAAATTCTGTCACCTGACGCCCCCACCCCCGCCCGACCCGCGCTGATAACCTGAATAACCCCGCGGCAGTTAAAAGGGTTGTCGGAACCGAAATTGATTGCATGTTGTTCCCGAAGACTTCCAAGTGGCAATGCAAGGTGGTAGGGCTAATTGAGATCGCGGTTTCGGGAAACTTCTCACGTCGGGGGTTTTTGCTTCGCTTTCGGGATCTATTTCGGTGCGGCAGACAGTAATGAGACAGTGCGGATCAAAGTATGGAGTTGTTTGGGTGTCATTCCTCTGGTTGGGGAGGGGGAGGGGGTAGATGATTCAATCTCAGATTTCCCGGAAGTGGTAATTAAGATGATTCAAGTCGATCGGTTTTTGAATGGGTATGACCTCTGATTGTCATAAAATTGTGTATAGGCGTATTTATGCTCCAAACAACTATCCACAAACGAATTAAATTATAAAGAAACGTGCATGTAGGATTTGGAAGCTCCTCTTTTGTCATGGGAACGGAGTTCCCCATGATATTAGAATCGTTCCGTTGCTTTCGCTATGGGATTCCCTATACCTCTGCGACCTTGAGCGTTTCGCCCAGTCTCCGATTTTTGGTTGATTTTCCGATGTATCAAAAACCGTTGTATTTTTTAGCCAATCATGTCTCTACGTCAAGTTGTGTTGATTGCTAAAATTCGCTTTCAGCGAGTTTTTTTCCATCTTGAGATGTCGTGTCTGACTGGTAAATCTGCGCAGAACCACGAAGTTCCGTTTTAGGCAAATTCTTTTTTTTTGGAGGTTCTGATTGGTTATTTTTCGCCATCAGTTTTCTGTTCGTTGTGCAAAAGATCGCCTACCTCGTGTTCTTGAGAAGCCGCCATTATCCCACCTCAAATTTGAAAAATAGAAGTAAAGAAATAATAACCATCGTACAAGGTGGAAAATAGTTCTGCAGGACTCGTTACGGATAAAGAAGTCAAAATCAGAGCTCGATTGATTGATTTAATTCATGGATACGCAAATATTGCCTTAGCTCAACTGCCGCGATCGGAATGCATAATGGATGAACCTCGAGACGCATTAAAACAGTGCGAACCATGGCTCCTACAGCAATGCGCTTCATATGCGCTTCATATGCGCTTCATATTTCAAAAGCAGTCAAGGTCTCTTGTGATAAGTCCCGCCCATTGCCCGAGTCTTTTAAATGCTATTTTTACTCTCGCTCCCGTGGAGCCGTTATAGCTTAGTTGACCAAACCGCCTCGTATATTTGTTTAAGTGCGGGCACCCGGCGATCGGGAGTTCGATACCCGACGATGTGAACTACTTTTTAATGGTTGTATTGAATGTTTTAGACTAATCATCAAAAAATAATTAATACTAGATGATAAATGTACGAACATTTTCTCGTGAGTTAATATGTTAAACAAAAATACTGGAATATACCTCCTTCATATAATCAGCCACATGTTCCCCCAAATTAATGACGTTATTTTCTTTTTTCAATAAAGTTAATTTGCATTCAACGTTCGTAAGTTAAGCAAAAAGTACCTATTGATACAAATAGAAAGACATGAAAATAGTATGTCTAACATTTCAGTTGTTTTTTTTTTTGTTTTTGTTTTCAATAAAACAAATTGACTGGGGCTAGAATCATCGTAGCTCTGAAGACAAAAGCTAAGTTTTTTTATACAGAAATACTAATATATTCATCCTTTATATAATCAGGGAGATGTTGACCCAAATATTGATGTATATTTTCTCTGTTCGCCCAAATTAATGATGGTATTTTCTTTTTTCAATAAAATTAATTTACATTCCACGTTCTTAAAGCAATATTTTCTCCAAAATTCAGCAAAAAATAACAATTTATACCTACGCAAAAAGTAAATAAATAAATAAAGCAACGACATGAAAGTAGTATAGGTAGTACACATCTAACATTTCGGTTACATCTATTTGAATGAAAAAAATGGCAACTTAGGAAGCACATAGGTCACTTATCGACGGTGAAACTACCAAACCACGTATCTCGGTTTGCGACGTCGCAGACTTCCTGTCATACTTTATTTTTTAAATGAAAAGCTACTTAACGTCCAGTCTTGAAAATTTCCGTGATTTTTCCTCTTCGTGCGGAGAAAATTCTGTGAAAATTTCAAGGAATGATATTGATTTGGTCTACTTCAAAAAAATAAAATGTGAGCGGAGATTTTTAAACACCGCAAACGAGATACGTGGTTTGGTAGTTTCACCGTCGTTATGATGCGTATTCGGGCATATGCGTAGAGTAAAAATATCATACTTTACGCCGAAAAAACGAAACTGAAAGTTAAATGCGTTAACTTCCAAAAACCATACATAATCCAACGAAAATAAATAATTGGTAAATAACAGCTTTCTTGTATGCAAAGAAAAAAATTAAAAATGTTAAAAAAGAGATGTCGACACAAAATTACATAGCCCCTTCAATTCTGAAGATACTACAAACGAACTGTACCTTAAAATTTTCATATCCCAGAAGCAAAAGTTCCCATGACGAATATTGCTATCGCTAGCGATTGCAAAAACCAACTTGTTTGCTTTTCTTTTTAATTTCGATTCGCACATATTTGCTTCCGGCATAAATCTGTCCTATTGAGTAATTAATGCAGGCAGAGTAATTAAAAAGAAACACAGGCTATCTGTATATTTGCTCTTTTTTTTTTTTTTTTTTTTTTTTTTTTTTTTTTTTTTTTTTTTTGTTTTTGTTTTTAGCACGGGCTTTAGCCTCCTTGGACCTGGAGATTACAGAATGTGTTTCAGTTTCAGTCCTGGATCTTATTCAATTTTTCTATTCACACTGTCAAAAATTACAAAAAAATTAATTCCCCCTTTACTGCATAAAATAGAACGTAAAATCTCGTCTATAAGTCATTCAATGGTGCCGGAGCAGTGCTCTGGCGACTCAGATTAGAACTTACTATTAGAATAAATGGCAGGACATCTTGCCCTGGGGACTTTGGAGGTTAAGCGCAATGATATTCACTTCCTCGTTTATTTTCATCACTAAATGTTTGGTCTGGTCTGCTTTTCTTTTGTCTGGTTTTCTAATAATAATCGGATAGCTCATAATAATTATGAACAGCAAATTTTAAATTGTTATTTAAAGCCTAACGATACACCAAACATTATCGTTTAAAAGTCTCTTTGAGGTGAATCGGTTATTTGATTTTATATTTGGTGCTTTCCCAAAGCATATTTTACCCTCCGCTAAATCTGTGCCACACAGAGTCATTATCTTCGTTCGGCGCCCGGGGTTTTAAACCGAATTATTTCGAGCGGGGTTTTAAGTATGTGACACTATTTCTTAGCCTGTCAAACGCCTGTTGGGTGATTGTGCACGGAGGGAAGCCCTTCAGTGACCGTGCGAGCCACCTATTTCATCGCTCCTTTGACCTATAGGGCGTATGTAGATTTCCACATGAACCCTGCTTCACATTTAAACCCATGCTTTCTGAGGGTCATGCGGGAGTCGAGACACACCTTTACGTCAGAGGAGGGACGATTTGCATGGTTGGTAGTGATTCGGGCCAAGAAAAAACCGACGAACAAGCACTTTTGAAGAACTAAAAGTTCCTTGAGTGGCTCGCTGCTTAAGAAAACTGTGCATCGGTAGCGGCCTGCGGAAAGATGAATTGCCGAAGGGAGCTCTTAAGGTGTTGTCAAATTTTGAGGAAAATCTGTTGATTATCGAGGCTACACTGGAAAAAAAAAACACATTGGATCTTGAGTCCAGACTCTTAAAAAAACATCGACAAGAAAAAATACTCTTGATTCAATCGGATTTTTGCTTTAATCAAGAACCAAGCCTCTTAATTTGAGCGGATTTCCTTTTGATTTAAGCAAACATCTGATAGAATCAAGAGTATTTTTTCTTGTCAATGTTTTCAAGAGTCTGGACTCTAGATCCAATGTGTTTTTTTTTTCCAGTTTAATGCGTCCACGTAGCCTGAAAAAGTACTAGGATGAATTACCGCAAAAGTTTAGACTCGGACGGTAGGCACCAGAATGCATTTGTGCAACAGTGATTTTGGGAAAAAACGCATCTCATTCAGGGTGCATAATCTCTGCCTTCTTCTGGTTTGGTTTTCTTACAGGAAAGCTATCAGTTTTTATTCCCAAGGATTGAAAGAAATGAAATTCCCATGATTTTAAGTTTAACGTCAACAATAATATTCAAAATTATAATGCGAAAATATTACCCAGTGTTATCTTGAAATATTAAAGAGAGAGCGGGATTTTTGAAATTCTCGAATCGATATGCGTATATTTGTAATATTACCGTCAATGTTTTCTGTTAACATTACACGTAGAATGAAGTGAATAAACTTCGTCCCGGACTTTGAATCAAAAGCTTCTTGATTTTATCGTAACCGATGTGTTCAAAATCGGCGCAACTTTTGCCACCTCTTTTGTTCTTCAAGGTCCTTAAGTTTCATTGTCTCTACTATAGTTACCGCTCTCCATGACATTTCTAGGTGATTATTTAGGATATTAGGACCTTTGATTCTGCGATTATTTTCTTTTTAATCAGCATTTGATCTTAACATTTTTCTTTTGTTCTGTTTCAGGTAAGTGTACTCCTCCTCAAAGGCCAATTTTTCCTCCGGTCGTAAGTCTCCTTTACATTTTTCTGTACCCTTCCTTCATCTAGAACTACATGCTCTTGCCTCCGCATATCTGAGTAGACTCTAATCTCTACTTCAAAGAGGTCATCAACCTCTAAAGAAGGAACACGATTCGTGGTCTATCATACGAAAAACCTGAAAAACCTTTGACTGCATCTTAAACTATAAAAAAACTTCCTTTCATAAATTGTATTTTTTTTTCTTTTTTTTTTCTTGTTGGTAGGAAATTTTATTTGCTTTTTTACAAATTGGAATGGGGCCCACTGCAGCCTCACCCGAAGCAAGAAGAATCGTGTTATATACAATTGAGGCACTTGGACAAATAGTAAAGGACACTATTTATCCTTATTCTAACATATTGTACATTTTCATTTTCTTATTAATATTAAATCAAAGGAAATCGCTCGTGTTTAAATTATCATGATCTAATTGTGTTTAATGATTTTAATCTAAATTACTTAAAATGCTAATGTTGCTTGGAAACTTTTGGGCTTGCTCAACTGAAATTTCACTGACTTTTTTTCCGATCGAGTGGAAAAATTGCATCGTTGAGAAGAGGAAACTCGTCTACCAAACTTAAAGCGAATATACTCTGCGCAAATCGACAACGCTCGTTTTCAACGAGGAATATTAGATGAAGTTCAGTGGACGGCCTGATTGGGTTAGCTTGGGCCAGCGTCGGCAAAGTTTGCTCGAATAGCTCCATTTTTCACACGTGAAGGAAGGAAAACGTAGCCGATTTCTCGGGTCTAGCAACGCCCCCAGATGCAGGGATTCGAACTTTTGACCGCTTCAGTGAGCTTCCTCAGAAGAATTTTAAGTTGATGAGTGCGCCATGTTAACGTAAAACTAGAACCGCATTTTTACACGTTAGGTTACAATTGGACTGCATTTTGCAATTTGGAACTATAAATTCTGGCTCCTCTGGAAAAACACTTATGTGCATAGGGAAAATAAGGGCACATACGTTGTTTTTAAACCGGGCTAGAGTTTATAGTGCCAAATTGCAAAATGTAGTCCAATTAATGTTATGTTGTTCATTTGAAATGATACAGAATGTAGCGGGTTGATTCTTAAGTCGTCATTGAGTGACCTTGATCCGCGCTGTATATTTCAGTTTTAATAAGAGTTGAAAGTGAGATAAGGCAGGAAATGAGGAGATGCGATGTGCCGGAGGAGCTCTGGTAGGATTGCTAATGGTGGCGGTTGGGTGTCGCAGAGCGCACAGAAGTGCTATCACAGCGACTTGTAAGTAGTAGTGAAAGTGAGATACAATAATTTTTCGGACCTCAAAGTAGCTCAAATTGCCATCTATCAAATTGAAGGAGCGAGTAGGAGGAATAGAAAAGGCGCTTATCTTTCAAAGAGTGCAATAAGTATCTCCAACTTGACCTATGCGCTGGTGGCAGCTGAGAGGTACTTCGACACTAAAGGGGCAAGATTTGAAAATCTAAATTAGATACCTTTAATTCTCGTTTATGGAAGTCAGTTCAGTTATTCCTCACATCAGGGAACAATTATTATCTATGGAAAAGTTCAAAATGATCCAAAATGTGGTGAGTATGTCTCCTCAGTCTACTTTCTCACAAATTTACAACCATCATTTTGTAACTCCTTGACTCTAATCAAAATAGGCACTCTAAACTTGAAACAAAGCAAGGATGAGCAAAATAAGTGAAATAGACTTCAATTACAATAAAGTAGTTGTTAATTTGCCCTTCCTCCGACCAACGTTTTACAAAGGGAAGTATTGAAAATGGCGAAGATTCTTGATAAACTAATCGATTCAAGGTCTCCAAAAACTTTAAAATATTAAAGTTTTTTTTTTTTTTTTTGAGTAAAATTAGAATTCAACAGGGGAACAGAGTGCTGCACTTTACATTTCACATCTTCAAGCGATTAAAATCGCCCACCCTCCGTGACTTTTCTAGTACCTGAGCGTCTTTCACCTCTCATCGCAGATGTTCGAAGCTTGTGTGCTCTAACCCCCACCCCACCTCCTCACCTACATAAGGTGCGCTTAACAAGTTTTCCCGCGGAACGTTGCCATATTTCACTATTTCACATCAATTTTCCCATAATTTCCTCTCAAACCCGGCGCGTTCCGGCAACATCCTCGACGCTTGCGGGGGTTCGTCGCCGAGACAAGAATTCGCTTTCTGCGCGCGGGTGGCCGCGGGCGTTTTTCCCGGCCGGAACGACGCTGCCAGATCGTGCAGGAAAAGCGCGATTGGACGTATTTCTGTTGGGAATTTGGGGTTCTTTTAAGGATGATTTGGCAAGTGCGCGAGTGTTGCACGGGAGCGCGAACTTTCCGTGGTAGACGTGCGAACTCACCCACAGGGCTTAAGATTTGGTCTCGTCGCGGTTCTTTCCTCCGTTTGAACTTTCTGTAGTTCACCTCGTCGTTTTGTGGGGTTTTGCTTGGAATTCGAGGATCTCTCGGAAATCAGTACACCACTAAACAAGGACTGAACTGGGGGAAAAGTCTCACTGGTAAAAAAAAACCTCTTGGACCAATGCCGCATTGCATTGACTTAAGAGTGCAGTTTCTTGTCACCGGATTTAAGAGTCTTGAACTCTTGTTTCAAGCGGATTTTGCATTGATTCAAGCGGATTTTGCATTGAAACAGGAGTCCAGACTCTTAAATCCGGCGACAAGAAACTGCACTCTTGAACCAAGAGGTTTTTTTTTACCAGTGCTCGTGTTTTTCTCGTTGAAATGTGAGAGTGTGAAAATCAACTACTGAACGAGATATAAATAATTTTTTTTAAACACTTCCGAATGAAATTGGCGAATTTGCCCGCAAATTTTTTATCATTTTATCTGAGAGTGTCTGAAGACCTGGTTTTCCAGTAATCTTCGTAATTTTTTTCTGTTGTGGTAAATGGTAAGGATAAATATATATTGACGGTGTAAGTCGGCAATCACATAGGTCGGTTTGCGATGTTGCAGGCTCTCTGTCTTACTTTATTTTTTAAACAGAAAACTACTCAACGACAATTCTTTAAAACTGCCGTGATTTTCCCCCTCTGTGCGAAGAGAATTATGCAAAAACTTCAAGGAATGATGTCAATTTTTTCTCATTTTAAAAAATAATTTAGAGGCGGAGATTTTCAGACACCGCAAACGAGATTTATAATTGCAGACTTACGCCGTCGATATTTAAAAGTAAGAATATGCACAGTAGGGTGGGACTTATTTTTTTAAATCGACAAAACCAAATGTTGCACGGTCTTAAATGGTTCTATGTGATAAAAAAACACGGTAGCCAAGAGGATTTTGAGAAAAAAAAATTTTAACCCGGCGCGCACAGAGCCTAAACATCGAGATTTTTCCAGTTTTTTTGGCATTTTCGCCGTACATTTTTGATATTTTTGCCAGCAACACGGATTTGACGCTAGATGTCCAAAAATTGGTACAAACCTAGCACATACCTTGCAGATTAAGGGAAAATTTTTGTTTTTCTCCTAGGTCACTCTCAGTTCGCTTGGTAATGCCGAAACTCTCCGCTCGGCAGCTCTAAAAATCGAAATTTCGCCGTTTTTTAACGTATAATGAACTTTTTGAGCAACCTATAATGGTAGTAAAAATCCGAAAATTTGTGGAAAGCAAGTCCATACCATCAATATGGAAGGGCAAATGTCAGAAAACTCCTACGTCTTTTATTTTCTGCCAAGCTGTGCCCATAATGGTGGAAAACTTGTCAAAAATAGCTCAATTTTGACCGTTTTTTCGCGTTCGAAAATTTATTGGACACCCTGTAATGACAATGAAGGTCCGAAAATTTGTGGAAAGTAAGTTCATACCATCTGTATGAAATAAAAAATTTTACTTGGTTCATACGTCTTATATTCTTCGTCCTGCGATACCCGAAATGGCAGCGAAAACGTCAAAAATACCTCAAATTGGCCGTTTTTTGATAATTTTTTGGAACACCTTGTAGTGGCAGTGGCGGTCCGAGAATTTGTGCAAAGTAAGTTCATACCCTCCGCAAGGGATAAAAAAATCTACTTGGTTCCTATGTCTTACATTCCTCGTTGTGCGGTGCCCGCAATCACTTCGAAAACGTCAAAAATACCTCAATTCGGCCGTTTCTTCAATGGCGAAATTTATTAGACACCCTGTAATGACACTGGAAGTTCGAAAATTGGGGAAAAGCAAGTCCATACCACCAGTATACAAGGGCAAATTTCAAAAGGTCCATAGATGTTTGATTCTTGGTCGCACGGTGTCTTCAGATACACAAAAATCGTGAAAAATACCTCCATTTTGACCGGTCTTTCGCTATTAAAATTTAATAAACACCCTGTAACGGCAACAGAGGTCGAAAACTTTGCTGAAAGTAAGATCATTCCATCTTCATGCAATAAAAAATTCTACATCGTTCCTATGTCATGCATTCTTCGTTGTGCGCGGTGCCCGCAATCGCATCGGAAACGTCAAATATATCTGAATTCGGTCAATTTTTTTTACCGAATTATTTTTGCAGACACCCTGTACGCTGTTCTGTACTGTGTAGAAGCGCTAGTGTTGAAAGAAAGGAATGGATACATTTAGGTATATTCGAAAATTTCGCCTCACTTCAGGGCGTCTAGCGACAACAATTATAAATTTAAGGGTCTTTGAAAAATTGCCGTTCCTTTCAGATGTATATACAACGTATATTTTACTTGGCACTTTTAAGAGTCGCTGATGTCATAACAGGGTGCCAAAAAAATTTCACACGCGAAAAATTGATCGAATTCGAATATACCTAAATGTATCCATTCCTTTCTTTCAACACTAGCTTCTACACAGTACAGAACAGCGTACAGGGTGTCTGCAAAAATAATTCGGTAAAAAAAACTTCACCCATCAGACGCGAGGAGTGAATGGTCGAGTATCGATATGTCCCCATTGGTAGCTATGGTAAAGAATCGATCATTAATGTGTTCGTTGAAAACACCTTGTTCATTGATCTTTTTAGTAGGTTAAAAAGGCAGATCAATCGATCTATCGCAAAGCACGCCACGCCACTGTCATTTATGCTTACTTTCTTCCCATAAGAACACTGGCGGATCTAGAAAATGGCAACATTGTCTTCCTCCATTTAAACCTATGGAAATGTATCGATTCTGGGAGGGGCCAGCTGCTCCGACTTGAATCGATTAAATAGCATGGGTTTAAATGGAGAAAATCCGGTGTTGCCAAATTGCTGCATCTGCGTCTGCCTAAGAAACCTCCCAATCTTTATAGTTGTTTCAAATCAAGATTTCCTAACTCTCCGTTGCCCCAATCGTGAGTCCTGAAAGAAGTATTCCGAGACGAGGGGCTGCGTTAAACTGGATCCCGGAGTAATTAAAGTTTTACGAGCGCGCTCGTGATTTACTTAAGTGGCGTTTCATTGAAGCTCAGTCAAGATATTTCAGCCAATTTTAACTTTATTTTAGCTGCTCCGCACTGTCGTAGTGCAAGCTTTTTTTCCTCCTCCGCTGAAATAAATTGCAATTAGGATTTCGCCGTATTCGCGCGGCTCAACTATCCGTGAAATTATGATGAACTGACGCACCTACACTTCGTCGAATTTAATTTGTTTGTATGGACCATTGTTGCCAAGTTCTGAGAGCATGTAGTATGTATATTTCTGTGAGGTGAGGTTGTAATAGGTCAATTTTTAGGATATCTCGCAACCTTACTCTTCGGGAGACGGAAGTCGGTTGCAAAGATACGTGCAAAGGTGAATGACACTTCATTTTCAGAATCGCACAACTTCATTCAGATGCTGTTGACCTGAAAAAATTTAGTTGGCGGAGTCTGTTTTGTATGGTTCCAATGATAACGATTCCTCAACTTGTTATGAAATTCGCGGAACTGGCAAGTGATTCTCTGACGAATTTTACATCAAAGTGGAAATATAAAGTTCTTGGAAGAA
Source organism: Bemisia tabaci (assembly GCF_918797505.1). Lineage (NCBI taxonomy): Eukaryota > Metazoa > Arthropoda > Insecta > Hemiptera > Aleyrodidae > Bemisia > Bemisia tabaci. The sequence continues at coordinate 21,290,658 of NC_092802.1, read as the reverse complement.
TCTGTCATTTGTGATCCCGCAATTTTTTTTAGAAAATTTAGTGAGAAATACAATTATACCGCTGATTTTGACCTGAATCAATTCCTGAGCCAGAGCATAGCTCCCAAACACGGAGAAAAATCTACGTCTGTATAAACCAATTAGTGGTTCATATGGAACACCACTATCAGTCGTTAATGAACTAATGATTCTCGGTTTGTGAATCATACTAAGGTATCTCGTACCATCACTAAGGTATATGTGCTATTGTTATAAATTGCCTTTACTACTATTTGTGGTGTTCCATGTGAACCACTAATCGGTTTAAAAGCCATAGCTTTTTCTCAGTGAACATCTTTAAAAATAATAATAATTTGTTTTCATATTTTTGTGTTTTGGTACGTGTAGTGTAGCCAAGTGTTAGAAATAATGTAACATTTTTTGGAAAAAAAAGACCGAAGCTTTTCGAAGTAAGCGCTTCATCAAATCATCAAAGCTTCGGTCAAATTTTATAATAAAATGTAAGTTTTTTTTTTCTTTTTTCAAAAAATGTTACATTATTTCTAGTACTTGGCTACACTACGCAGTACGCATACCAATATATTCAGTGCTATTACCTTTTAGACATTGTGTAATACAATGTTCGCTGAACTTGTTTTATTTCTTAATTTGTTTAAAAAAAAACCAAAAAAACAACAATAACAACAACGCTGAAATCTCAATCCTTTATTGCGCACAACGGGTGGAAGCTCAACTTGAATGAATGCTTCAGATCCTGCCGGAAACTCAACCCCAGGCCCGCATGGGGAAGCCCTTGAGGGACGTGGGACAGCAAGCCATCGAACATATTCGCATCTGAGATAAGTGTCGACATAAACACCCCATTGGCGAGATTAATCACACACGCACACCCGAGTAAATACATCGCCAGCGCACTCACACGATGGCAGCACGTAATCCCCGCATGGTAGCCAATCGACCATATTTGAACTGATCGAATGACACGCAGCACCGATTTTTCAGCCTAGCTAAGACGTATTTTCGAACTATCGGAAGTTGTCATGAGTTGTGTTTCTACGGCCATAATAGAATTTACATCGGCGAGAAAAAAAGTATCTGAATTTCAAAAGAAAATTTGCAATTATTCTTGAAGAATTAAAGTAATTGTCACCGATGAAACTTTCTAACATTTCAGTGAAATTAAGCCTTTCTAATTCTAACCACTTCAAATGGTAGGGTTTTGAACTGAGCGCATTCCGCTGGCAATCAGCAAATCTTTCATATATTTTACTAAATGTCAGATAATAAGATGGTAGAAAATTAGGTACTAAATTCAAACCATTCTGAAGGAAATCAAGCCGAAAATACTGAAAATTAGAATCAAAGCTATACGAAATGTACTCCAGTGCAAGGTTACAGAGAGAGACTGCTCTTAACGGAAAAAAAAATTCCCCCACGGGACCCGAAGTTCAGGTCATAATTAACTGGTGTCATTGACCACTGCAGTGCTACTGTTAAAGGCGCTCTGAGCAACTATTCCACTACAGAAGTATTGCACGGTATCGGATGAAATTGAAGGCGCACTAACGTACGTGAATTGACCGGTATCGCGTTTACCACCGTGTAAAGTCTTACTGATCGTCGGATATTGTATGTGGCTATCGTAGACCCATTGTTAAGACCCGTCGATTGTAATACGATTTAGTTTTGGCATAAATTACTCAAATTGCGGAAAAACTCTCATTTATGAACATTCTCGGCCATCTTAATTTAAAATTGAAATTTGAAGATTCGCAGTGACATTTTTTGTGTAAGGAGGTTGGCTGCCTTTTTGGACCCTAAGAGCTCAATCTTTCGACATGTTCGCACTCTCCCTGGATAGGCACTTCACACTCGGGTATCTTCCAAGCGGAGATAAGAGACCCTCCACTGGTATCTTGGCAATGGGGGAAGTTTTTACTTTCGGGACGTCAGCATTCAACTGTTGACCTCCCTAATGGAGATAATGCATCCAATTTGCCAGAGGAATTTGCCATTTGACTGCTGATTCTTATGTAAAAGTTCGCGAGAAACACGATGGTGCTACTGGTTTTCTCTGAAATCAACTCCCAAGCTCAAGAAAAGCTCTCAAGTTGAGGCCAAAATGGAGGGGATATCCCACGCTATCCCGAGAGTTCACCTTTACATCTAGACAAACTCTCCATGCGAAGATAGAGAGCAAATACATTGACAGGGCTGCCGTGTTTTCAGTTGTGGAGTCCCCAAGTAAAGTGGCAGCCCTGTCAATGTATTTGCTCCCTATCTTTGCATGTTGAGTTTGTCTTGATGTAGAGGTGGACTCTCAGGATAGCGTGGGGTATCCCCTCCATTTTGGCCTCAACTTGAGAACTTTTTTTGAGCTTGGGAGTTGATTTCAGAGAAAACCAGTGGCACCATCGTGTTTCTCGCAAACTTTTACGTAAGAATTAACAGTCAAATAGCAAATTCCTCACACGTGCAACATCTCCATTGTCCACACGGAAGTGTTGAGTCCCCGATTGTAAAAGCTTCCACTTGTCGCGAAAAGGTCAGAGGAGGTTCTCTTGTCTTTGCTTCCGATCGATCTTCAGAGCGTTTGCACTCCGACCAGACGCGCTGTGGATTTCCGACGCGGGTAACGCAAAACGCGTAAGTGACCGCCATAATTTCACCGTTTTAGTAGCCGCGTAATAAACGGGTAGACTAGTGTTGCCATCGTTTACCGAGATCGTAAAGTTCGCCCGTGAACCGGCGCACGGTGGATCGAAACCTGCAAAAAGTCGGACATGGGCGATTCTCACAAATAGTCATTTCATTGATGTAAATGTCTTCCCAAAGAGTTATATTTTATGATACAGGTATTGGTTTTCAATTTTTTAACCCCAGTTTAACGCACACAGCCTCCTAAAGTGGCTCAGGCGGCACTCGAAAAATGTTGCCTCACTCGGGACAAACCGTTCGCCTGTTGGTATTTCCCTCCGATAGATTTATGACAATTTCTGACTAAAGTAGCTTGTCCGCCTCCTTAAGTAGAATATATTTCACTAATAACAAGTTAAAATATCGCTATTTTTATAAGCGGTATTCTTGCTTAAAAGTACCCTCCTCAATACCGTAAAAATAATAATATAGCTAGACTTTTAACTAGCTATTTCAGCGTATTTCAGGGAAACCTTTGTATAGCAGTGTTAACTGATCCCTGAAGATTCATTATCAAGAAAAATTGGCTGCTCCAAAGTGCCCCTTTGGGAATAAAGCTTAAATGATTTTGAAAAAGTGAAGTTCATAAAATGGTGGCTCGAGAGAATTCGAATTTCACAGGTCTGTGGCGAATAAACAACGGGCATTTGATAGGTGATCTGTATGTAATTTTCAGTGCTGAGTCCGAAAATGACCTTGGTTTTTCTCCAACACCCACCGATTTTCCGGAAAATTGAGATTTTCCACTTAAATTGGACTTTTCGGGAAATGTGATTTTCCGTAAAACTGGTGCATGGTAAAGAGAAACCAAGGTCATTTTCGAATCCAGGAGACAAAAATACATGAGAAAACATGCCTTGCGTGGTTAAAAAAATGTCCACGTTGTTCCAGATAACGGGGTTTTCCTCTCAAATGTCCTAATCGACGCATATGATACTGATCCGTTTGTTTTGCGTCTGAAAAGACGGGAAAATTATATCAAATTGGTGTATAATGGAGCATTTTTCATCTACTACTTGATGCTAAAGTCAAAAATGGCCTAAATTCTTTTCTATCTTCTAACTATTTCCCAAAAACTCGCGTTTTTTGACATCGGATTTTTTTTTTTTTTTTTTTTTTTTTTTTTTATGTTTAATTTCTTCGGAAAATTAGAAGTTAATAGAGAAATTTGAGGTAATTTGAGCTTCAGCAGCAATCATTAAGCCGAAGAAGCTCCATTAGATACCTAAGTATAAATAAAGGCAGTGTACAATGGTGACTCGCGGGGCCCTTAATTAGGAAGGCTCGGATAATACATGATTTGTGTTGATTGATGTGTATTTGATTTGTATTTTTCTCTCATATTTTTCCCCCCTGTCATTTTCTTTTGTTAGAAAGCTAAAAAGGTGCCCCAGGAATGAAGGGGAAAGGAGATCCTCTGTTTTCCTCTCAACATTTTCGGATTTCTATTCATTCATTTTTTGGGGGAGAGGAGGGGGAATGGTAAAAGAGATGAGTAATATACGTTTTATATACGATATTTAAACATTTTACCGGAGAGAAAAGTCCATTGAACACTTAAAACTTCGATTGAAATGAGTGTAGAAAGTTTAAACTTATCTGTTGTTAAACAATATCTCTTTATTTATCTGAAATTGTGCCAAAATACATATCTAAACCCAATAATCAGGAAAATAGTCATCAAAAATGAAATCTGCGACGAAAAATACATAAGAATCATGTATCCTGATTTGTTTTATGAGCGCAAACACTACGTAAATGAGCAAACCAAGTCGCGTGATGTGCCATGTCCGGCCTGCCCTATGACTCGATCCACCGTGCGGCGGCGGCGGTCAGTTCGCACAGCGGGGTCGCACGCAATTTCCACCCTGTAAAAAGGGACGAACGCATAAAGTCGAGTGATAAAAAATTCGCGAAAGTACGCATCGCACAGTGGATCGAGCCAACAGGAAAGGTCGGACAAAATCCGGAAACTTTAAAAGCTTATAACTTCGTGCACACAAAACTTTGAGATTTTAAAAGCGGTTCCGGTGGTTTTCTCGTGAATTTTTGTACTGGAGGCACCCTTTAAAATCTAAAATGTGACGAATTAAACATCAAAATTTGAAGTTTTAGTCAAGAATTTCTCGTCCGATCTCTTTGATTGACTCGATCCACTGTGCGTCGTCGGTTATGTGTGATGGGTAATAAGCGAGTGCCAGACGCTCGAGGGTTTTCTCGATTTTTTCACCGAAACCGGCAGGAATACTGCCGTGCTAAGCAAAAACGTCGTATGAACCTTAAGGCGTTGTCATAATCCCTTCAGCACAAAACGAATTCACTTGGAAATTTTTTAATATTTGTCTTCAAATTTTTCAAAGAATTTTGTCTACAATTTTTTCTAAAATATCTGAAAATGTCAAGGGAAAATATGCATAATTTTTCTCAAATTTTACTGTTGTATCCGAAGAAAATTAAAATTGGCAACTCTCGAATGCTCATACAGGGTTTATCCATAGCACGGCAGTAGAAGCCATCATCGCGCTCCTAAAATCCAGTCGATTGCGAAAAGGTACGCCCCCTAAACGGCAAGCGGTACTGAATGGGTGTGTCGCGTCTTTTTTATTTGCTAAAAAAAATATTTAATTCTTTAATTTCTTTTAGTCTTTAATTTTTGTAAAAAATACAATTTCCAAGGGAAAAGTGAAGGAAAGAAAGTATCTTTATTATTATTTTTTTTGCGTTTGCCTTACATGAGGAAAGAAACCGATACACTGGAAGAAAGTAACAGGCTACGGTTTGATTATCTACATATATTTCTCGTGCTACTGTTTTTGATCAAGTCAATGTGTTCTACAATAAAAATTACGCCTACAATCAAGATTCAAAGAAGCATGTAATTGATTTATTCAAAAACATCCAGTATTTGTATTCCGGAAACGAATTTAATGGAAAATTTTCATCGATCGTTCAAACTAAAACATATTACGCGCATCCAGTTCTCGTAGTTTCAGGTGGAAAGTAATTTTTCTTCGAACGCTTGGACCGTCACATCCTTTTCTAGTAAGAGGCTCTTAGTTAACTTATCCTATCGATGTAAGTGCAGTCTGATTCCGAGTAATCTAGAACTTCAGCTCAAGGGTCACTCGAAAAATCCGCTTTCAAGATGCCTGTGACAAGTGGCAAACTCGAAGCTACAAATATTATTATCCTATTATTTAAAGAGTCATGTAGTGGGACGAGACTTGTTATGTCAATGTGTCAATGTTGAGCTTCGTCGTTTGATAATTTGTGCGGAAAGTCGGAAAATTGCGGAACAAAATAGACTGAACGTTTTTATCAAGCTCCGTCATTCATTTTCTCGTGCAGAAATAAACCCGAAATAGACCATTTTTCAAAGTTCGAGTTTTGACATGAATCTCTTCGTGCGTGAAAAGGAGAATGATAAATAATTTTGAAATTTGTCGAATTATTTTTATAATGATGCAGAAAACAAAAATAGACTAATTTCTCAGTGTCAGACATCTTGAAGTGCAACTCCACGCAAAAGAATAAAAATTAGAATATTTATCCAGTTTTGAGCCGGCTTGTGTATTTCATCGTTCGGGAAAAAAAACATAGACTTATTTCCTCCGTGTGGCAAAAATAGATCGATTTCTTCCGTGCGGCAAAAATAGACCGATTTCCTCTGTGCGGAAAATAGACTATTTCTCAACGTCGGAAATTTTGAAGTGTAGCTCCACGCAAGAGCATAAAAAATAAAATATCCATCCAGTTTTGAGCTAGCTTGTATCTTTCATCGTTCGAGAAAACAAAAAATAGACTGATTTCCTCCGTGCGGCAAAATTAAAAAAAAAAAAAACAAAACAAAACATAACAAAAAACAACAGTTTAAAATCTTTGTAAAATACACTAGAAACAGTCCAGTCCAATTTTGCCTTCTACCTTGTCAAGAAAAGTGCGTTCTTCCAACCATGACCCCACCACCTCACCTCACTCTCCTTCCGGCGATTTTCACGATATTGACTTCCGTTTCCGGTTTCCTCGACTTCTACGGCCACGGAACTCACAACCTCTCCATCCCCACCAGCCTAACGAGTGACGACGCTCTCTACCTAACCCCCTACATCGAAAAAGGCCAAATCGAGAAGGGCCAAACCCTTTCCGTCGTCCCTCCGATGCTCAAGAACGTCGAAAGCTTCGCCGGATACCTGACCGTCAACAAGGACTACGACTCGAACCTCTTCTTCTGGATGTTCAAGAGCCAACACGGCGACTGGACCAAGCGACCAACGGTCATGTGGCTCCAGGGCGGTCCCGGCGTCAGCTCACTCTTCGGCCTCTTCACAGAACTGGGTCCTTTTTCCGTCAATGCAAAACAGGAACTGAAAAGGCGGAAGTACTCCTGGAACCGGGAGTACAACCTCTTGTTCTTCGATCAACCCGTCGGGACCGGTTTCAGCTTCACGAAGAACGACCGGGGTTTCGCCCGGGATGAAACCGCCGTCGCGAGAGACCTTTACGAGGCTCTGATCCAACTCCATAAGCTTTTTCCCTCTCTCCAGAAGAACAAATTCATAATCTCCGGCGAATCCTACGCCGGGAAGTACATACCAGCCATCGGGTATAAGATCCACCGGGAGAACCCGAAAGCCACCATCAAGATCGACCTGGGTGGCCTCATGATCGGGAACGGGTTTACCAGCCCTGGTGATATGATGCACTACAGCTCGTATTTGTATCAACTCGGGTTGGTGGATGAGCAACTGCGGGCTAAACTTTGGAATATCGAGGAGGATATTCGGACGCACATCAAGGCTGATCGATACAACGACGCTGCGGATTTATTGAACATGGAGTTTGATGTGATTTTGAAGAAGACACGCCTGAGGAATCCGTACGATTTTACGGAGGATACGATGTTTGATGATTGGTCGATGGTGAAGTTCGTTGAGAGCGAGAAGACGAGGAAAGCGCTCCATGTTGGGAACAACGAGTTTAACGGTTACACTAAACCGTATGTGTTTTTGTGGAACGACCTGATGAGGTCGGTGAAACCGTGGGTGGAGGAACTCCTCGCGGCGGAGGTGTTTCCGATTATGTTCTTCAGCGGTCAGCTGGATGTCATCGTCGCGTACCCTTTGAGTTTGGCGTTCTTTGAGTCGTTGCAATGGCCGCAGGCCTTTGAATATCGCAAGGCTGAGAGGTGTTACTTTATGGTCGGGAATGATGTGGCTGGGTATTTCAAGACGGCGGGGACGTTCACGGAGGTTTTGGTGAGGAACGCGGGGCATATGGTGCCCACAGCCCAGCCGAAGTGGGCCTTTGAGCTTTTGGATAGATTCGTCAGCAATAGTTCGTCGTTTACGTGTTGAGATTTTTTGGACGCGCGGATGTTTCGAGCGGATGAAGTCTCGGCTTTGGAAACCGACGAAATGACGCGAAAGTTCGAGGGATATTTTACGTTGTGTGGAGAGACATTTGACCGAGATTATCAGAAAGGAACCAACCCACATCTTCGAAAAAATTGATTTAAGAATGTTTTTGAGATCCACTAATCTCCTGCCAAAAACTCAAGTCGAAACAAAAAATTAGTCAGCGAAAAAGTTTTAATTTAATTGAGACTTATGGAGGGATGAAACTTCAAACCTCTTTTTTCTCAGTTTCAACTTTATGTGGGTTGGTTTCTTTCTGTTGAAACTCGGTCCATTTGGTATATAGCCATTGGTTTTTGACAATTGTGGATTCCCTAGATTTAATAATATTCTTACCTCTATATTGGTGATCGATGTAAACAAAAAATACAAAGCATGCTTTTAAAAACAATTTTTTCCCTATTATGAAGTTGTTTGATTGCAATTTTTTATTATTAAGCGCTGTGTTCAAAAGCTATTTTTGCACCCAATTTTCGACATTAAAATAAATAGTTGTCTGGATAAACAGTCGCTTCTTCATATTATTCCTTTTTATAAAGAGCATAGTTGTCTATTTAGTAGAAGAATTTTGACTATGGTTAGTCTTTGGAAGCTGGATTTGCAATCATTATACCTAAAAAGTTCTACACAATGGAAGATAAGAGTTTAAATAGCCTCCATGGTAACCTTGAGAAGATAGAATGTTTTTTGTTCCAAAATTTTTGCGGGTGTGACCAAATTGCTTTTATAGCGGCAATGGACCACTAGACAAGGTACGAAGTTAAACATTCTAGTACATGTTCTTTAAACATACTAATTTCACGTGAAAGACGGTTCGCGCAACTAAAGTTCTTTGTGAAATTCTAATTTAGAAACATGTGTCAGATTGCTTAAATTATTACCTTGTCTAGTGATCCATTTTGAGTTCCACGCCGACCAGCGACCGCACCGTGTTTGGCGCAATGCGTGAAGTATTGTCCTGTCTTGTAGGCGCTGTATGCTTTTCGCGCCGATCAGCAATCGCACCGTGTTTGGCGCAATGCGTGAAGTATTCCTGCACTCCTGTAGGCGCTAAAATGCGTTTTGCGCCGACCGACACCGCACTGTGTTCGTCGCCCAACATTAATATCTTAGCGAGGAGTTAATGCCAGTAATTTTTGATGCAAGAACCGTGTTCTAAGTAAAATTTTGATTTAGAAACATGTATCACAATGCTTGTTTGGGGGTTAGTCGGTTTTACCTTTCATTTTATAGATGTATTCAAAAAACTTATTTGATCAGCACCAATGGCACTTTGGGGCAAACCCTATCATCAGTGATAACTACTACATAAAACAAAGGAAATATCAATGAAAAACCGGCAACAGAAATGGCCATACTCTATCTATAAAGGTACTCTAGTTATCACTGATGATGGGCTTTACCCCAAAGGTGTCTCTGATACCAATTAATTAACTTTTTTGACTATATTTATAGTATTCAAGGTAAGTCCAAGCCGATTTTCTTTATTTACATCATAGGTAGTCGTTAGTGGGCGGTGTGGGGTCCCTAAAATATTTCGTCTCCGAGAGGAATGCAGGACGATTTTCCCGACGGTTTATATTAACCAAGCCAGCAACGCCGCACAGTGGATCGAGTCAGTTAGAGAGGTCGGACATGAAATTTTTGACCAAAACCGCAAATTTTGATGTTTAATTCGTCACATTTTAAAGTTCAAGGGGTGCTTCTAGAAGAAAATTTCACGAGGAAACCAATGGAACCACTTTCAGAACCTCAAAGTTTTATATGAACGGAGTTATAAGCGTTTAAAGTTTCCAAATTTTGTCCGAACTCTCTTACTGACTCGATCGATTGTGCGCCGCGGTGAGAGCCACAACTTCCGATGCCCGTGCCCACGCCGGAAGGAACGTGGAAAGGATTTTATTTTATAGACCGCTTACCCTCTTGCCCAACCGCTTTCCACACCCGCATTCGAATATTCTAGTGGTATTTTTCCCCCGAAGAGACTCCTCTTCGCATACCTATTCTGGTCCTTTTCGCATTCTGGAGAACCCTCCCACGTTTACCTGGGGTTTGGAGTATTGCTCTCCGAAGGAAGAGCGCCGTATCGACATGGATTTGTTGCCAACTTTCTGCTGATAAAAATCGAAGTGGTTCGATAATTTAAGCAAGTTTTTTACAGTTTTTTAGATAATTGTAATCAAAATTTAATGTAATGGGTTCTATAGTTCGAAAGATTAACAAGCGAGAATGCTCAAATATACGTTTGTATTAGAGAAGCGCTCACACAGAGATCAATTTCAACACAAAAGTTTGGTCGATACGGGAATTAAAACACAAACCATCCCTAGCCATCGATTGACAAATGCGAGCTATTCTGGAAAAAATTTATAAAAAACGAGTGGTGAATTCCAATGTCGCGATCGGAAGTTCGCATTTGCCCAGTCCCTCCGTTGTTTTCTGCATTAAATTCACCGCAAACTGTACCAAAATCAACATACAATTTGCGTTGGTTTGTGTTTTACTTCCTATATTATCCAAAAGTGACACAAGAACACAAATATTTTTATCGATGCAGATGTTTTCTAATTATTGGCGCGTTTGTAAGTTCCCCGAACAAGATAAGCGCCGTTCAGATGAAAGAAGTCGCTCACCAAAATTTCAACTATCAATTTTTAGAAAACTACTTTACCGCTAAAAAAAAAAATATAGCAGTACAATCACTGTCCTCCGTGCATTGACATCAGAAGCATTAAATAAAGGTATCACAGATTCTAAATATGTAAGGTCCCTATCTGCCATCTTGTCGTTGAGCTGGTGCACCTTTTGAACGCATTGCTACTATAGTGCACTAGGATTCTAGAGGCAGGTTTAAATCACTAAGCGCCGAGCGCTCAGAGTCCAGAGTCTTGAAAACATTGACAAGAAAAAGGACTCTCGATTCAATCAGATTTAAGCTTAAATCAAAAGGAAATCCGCTCAAATTACGAGGCTTGGTTCTTGATTTAAGCTTAAATCCGATTGAATCAAGAGTATTTTTCTTGTCGATGTTTTTAAGATTCTGGACTCTAGATCCAATGTGTTTTTTTTCCAGTGTTCAAAATTATTCTCGAAAATTTATCTTTTATGGGAAGAAATTTGGCAGTTTTCGAATAAATATCCGGCGTTTTTCCAAAGCAAGGGAAAGCGGTTGAATATCGATGGAGGAACGTTGGGAATTTAAGGCTCGAAACTTGACTTGCAAATATCGCGAATCCGTTCGCAATTGCCTCGCGGAGTGCAATTTCTCGAGTGGAGAGTTGCTCTCTTTTTCATCGGGAGGGTTACGGAGAATTGAATACGCTCATCGCTTTGTCAATGCGCTCATCGTGGTTCTTGAAAGATAGAGGCAATTCTCTTTTTCAGCTTCAACAAAAAGAGCAATATCTCTGATAGTATTAAAGGCTGAAAATTGGCATAAGAATCTGCTTATTTTTTGGTGATCCATCCTTTTTAACAATCAAATCACTGAAAATGGATCACTAGACAAGTTACGAATTCAAGCATTCTGATACATCTTTCTTAATCAAAATTCCACGTAGAACACAATTCTTGCATCGAGAAGTTGAAATAAACTCCAACAAAAAAAATTTGCATTGCCCGATGCCCGGTCACAAGCAACACAATACTCTACTTGAGTCAAATCGCGCACTACAACGGTTTTGGCAGACTGTTCAATCGAGCATTGTTCATTTCCAACCCTATCTGCACCCAACGCCTCAATGGAGATGTTGCATGTGGGAGGAATTTGCGATTTGACCATTAATTCTTGTGTAAAAGTTCGCGAGAAACACGATGGTGCCACTGGTTTTCTCTGAAATCATCTCCCAAGCTCAAAAAAAGCTCTCAAGTTGAGGCAAAAATGGAGGGGATATCCCACGCTATCCTGAGAGTCCACGTCTACATTAAGACAAACTCTCCATGCAAAGATAGGGAGCAAATACATTGACAGGGCTGCAACTTTATTTGGGGACTCTAAAACTGAAAACACGGCATCACTGCTAATGTACTTGCTCCCTATCTTCGCAGGGAGAGTTTGTCTTGATGTAGAAGTGGACTCTCAGGATAGCGTGGGATATCCCCTCCATTTTGGCCTCGACTTGAGAGCTTTTTTTGAGCTTGGGAGTTAATTTCAGAGAAAACCAGTAGCACCATCGTGTTTCTCGCGAACTTTTACATAAGAATCAACAGTCAAATCGCAAATTCCTAACACATGCAACATCTCCATTCTCCCTTCCCCTCCCTCCTTCGAAAAATTTTTCCGGTATCCAACAGCTTTTGCCCCTTTCCAGATTTGGCAAAAATCCCTACCCCACCCCTAACCAAACACTTCCCTTAGACTCATCGTTTCGAGCCCCGAAATTGCATCACTGACTATGGCACATCCCCTGGTGGGGGCGGGAGGGGGGCGAAGACCACGCGAAAGAGGTGCGTCGACCGCAACGGGTGCCGCGGATCCTTGGGGAAGTGGCAATTAATACAACTCCCCCTAGCCGGAGTCCACACAGGAGCTGAACCAGCGGCGTGGCGTGTTTTGCGATATATCGATTAATCTACCATTTAAATACATGGAAAAGGATCGATGGACAGGGTGCTCGCAACGAACACCTTGATGATCGATTCTTTACCGTAGCTTCAAATGGGAAAGTATCGATAGTCGATCATTCACCGAGCTGAAGGGGGGTCCGGTCCGGTCCGGCCGTCCGCAGTCCGCTTGCCTCTTTCACCCCTTTGAGGAGCGGAATGCCACCGGCCGACACCCCTGCGCTTCACGGTCGTTCGAGCGGAAAACTGCAATTAAACCTGTTCAACGGAGCCATCCTCGTTGCCGGCTTTCGTTGGATTAATCTAACTCCCGAGGTCACTAAACCGTGATCGAATTTTGACTTGCGAATACAATTATCCAACCTAAAATGCCTTTGCGCACTTTAATAACATGAAAAAGCAACTCAGAAATGCGAGAAACTGAACCGTAGAAAAAGCTCGGTTGTAAGACTCGAGGATACGGTTTCTAGGACCAAGAGTTCGATTACATGAACTAAATAATAGTTCGGCTTGTATAGAACACTGGGGAAAAAACACATTGGATCTAGAGTCCAGACTCGTAAAAACATCGACGAGAAAAAGTACTCTTGATTCAATCAGAATCTAGCTTAAATCAAGAACCAAGCCTCTTAATTTAAGCGGATTTCCTTTTGATTTAAGCTTAAATCCGATTGAATCAAGAGTCCTTTTTCTTGTCAATGTTTTCAAAAGTTTGGACTCTGGATCCAATGTGGTTTTTTTTCAAGTGAATGCCGTACTTACTTACAGCCCTTATGACCGGGCTATTATGGTTATAGTAATAATATGGTGTGTAGTAATTATATTATGGTTATATTGAAGACTATAATGGTTAAAGTATGGTTATAGTATGTAGTATGAACTCTGATAACAATGATCTACCACATTTCATCAGTTTCCATCGCATGAATTTTAAATCAAGTCAACCACTAAAATTAAGTGATTCGTTCGCATTGAGAATCGCGTAACCTTGTAACGCGTTATCCTTTAGGGCGCTTGAGAGACCTCTTAACTTGCAAGGCACCTTTTTTTTTTTTTTTTTTTTTTTTTTTTTTTTTTTTTTTTAAATAATAATTGATTTGGACACATCATAGGATATTTTGAGCAATTGTAGCCATTGAAACAGCACTACAAATAAGGCAAACGAAACCAGCACAACATAGAAATAGAGCAAGGGCCAGACGCCCATAGATGACGGCGCAGAGATACAACTATTCGTACTCGATGGTTGGCCTTGTTGTATCTGCAAAATTGAAGGCGCGATGGCGCGAGGCGTGAACATAGAATTCTCCGCTCTATTCTGCATTGCTGCCAATAAAATGTCGCTCAAATTCGGGAGGATAGTAAAAGTTTTTCTTCTAATAAGTCCTCATTCTTGGAAAATAAAGGTTCGTGAAGTCGATCTGCTGAAAGCACACCTCATCGGGGCTCCAATATTCGCTTGGTGAACACTCGATTTTCTTTTTCCACCAAGCGAACCAACTGGCATCAGCGCCTTCTGTGTATACTAGAATACATGTTAATTTGACGTCTCCAGCAGAATTGATTGATAATTGGCTCTGCGCGCGTAGCCGCGACGCAGAATGCGGGGGTGCGACCGTGCGAGTATGGGGGACAAGAAATGTCGAAGGGTTGCTGGTTGCAGCCAATACAGGGGCATGGAAAGGGGATCGCCACAGCCGTACATAGCTTGACCTCTCTGTTGCCATCTCCTCTACTCATCTTGTATGCGTCGTAAAAATGACAGCTGGTTCAAGGATGATTCTATCACCCTATTTATCATCCGGTTAAGTAGGCGTCTAAATTAGTTCTTCTCCTCTTTTTTTCCGTAAACGAAGCCTCGTCCAGTTTTTCCTTGAAGTTCATGTTTTATCACAGCATCCATACAGGGAGAGTACAGACGTGTCGGAATATGGAGCAAATGTCACTGCCAATCTTTAGATTCCGATATCAAACCAGGATGGCTGAAAATGTTCATAAATGAGCGATCCTCTGCAAAAAAGAGTAAATGTATGCGAAAACTAAGCCGAGCACGTGCTTTACAAATGACGGGTCGGAACAATTGAATTCATATAGGTTGGGTGCCCTTTTGGGCCTAAAAGCTCTATGATCTAACCTCAAAATTAGCGAAATGTCCGCACTCTCCCTACACAGGTATGGTATACTCTAGATTCCACTCGGGGTAAAAGGCAAACTGCTGGCAAAATTCTATTGGTTGAATTGGGTGGTTCCCATAGACTAAGGGAGGAAATGATGTAATGAATATTTAGGGTCTTTCTTGGGTTGCCGTTAGCTAGTCTATCACCTACCTCCTTTGTCTATTGCAACCACCCGCTTCCACCAATAGGATCCCTCTATACTCCTTTTGTCTTCTTGTTCTATACAGTGAATAGACGAAACTGATGTTGCACCAAACAGCGCATCTCTTTGAGGGAAAATTGTGCTCATATGAACTTCACGGAAAAAACGAGTTTAGGGCTGGTACCTGCGCGTAAGGTCCCAGCCTTAATCGGGTAGGTAAAATTGCTTTACCTCATACCCTATAGGGGCAGGCCCGGCGCGGGTAGAGCCCAAACCTACCTGCTCAGCCCTACTTGGTAAGGGCTGGACCCTGTCCAGAGGTAGGACTAGGCCCTACCCGCGCTGGGCCTGCCTCTGTGGGCTGCGAGGTGAAGCAATTCTAGGGCCCAGTCGTAATCTAATTTTTTCCGCACTGGAAAAAAAACACATTGGATCTAGAGTCCAGACTCTTGAAAACATTGACAAGAAAAAATACTCTTGATTCAATCAGATTTTTGCTTAAATCAAAAGGAAATCCACTCAAATTAAGAGGCTTGGTTCTTGATTGAATAGCAAAAATCCGATTAAATCAAGAGTATTTTTTCTTGTCGATGTTTTTTAGAGGCTGGACTCTAGAATTCTAGATCTAATGTGTTTTTTTTTTTTTCCAGTGCGTGTTTTCCTCTCTGTATTGAGATGTTTAGCTTTATGCTAATTTTTAACGCACGTTTGCTACGTCACCAACTTTTTCTGTCTTAGTCTGAAGCTTTGTCTATCAATATCAACAAACAGCCCGCAAGGTGCTTAGCCTATTTCACGCCTCAAGTGCAATAGATTCCGACCCAAGTCGCGGCAACTGCGGAACTCAGATGCATCTCGGGTCTCTGCGGTGGGCATCCCGGCCGGCTCGGCGCATCCCTCACAGCCCCGGGGCAACCACTGTCTTCACCTCACCGGAGGGTTGTATTAATCATTTCCGGACGCTTAAGTCCGCGCTCCCGCGATCCTGATTTTTAATCGCATCCCTCTTCACTCGACCCCTCCGCTCTGCGGTTGCAGCTGGTATTAATCAAATGTTTTCGTTTTAATTATTCTGTCGCCGCCGCGGCCGCTGCACTGTGGGCCAGATCGTGTCCGTAGCGGCGCGAAATGCAATTTTTCGACGTTTTATTTTCCACATCAAAGCTATCTTAATCGATGCTCAGATACCTACTGATAACGAAATTACATGGGAATATCTAAAATATTCATTATATCTGCGGTTTCCACGTAGATAGATATGCAGCTTGTGGAATGTGATGAACCCAGATTTCTGCAACCTGAGGCGCGCGTTGTATACTCGCTTATTTCACAGTGCACTCCTGAACCTCAAACCATTATATGCATCTGACTGGTAAACTCCATTGCATGACGAGTATTTTCGCTCTTGCAGATCCGAAAAATATTGATTTTTAGCTGCAGGGCATGAGATCAAAGTTGCCCGAAAAATAAGCCTTAAAAAATGAATTTTTCAGAATATTGTGGACTGGGAAAGTGTCATTGCGGTTCGTTGCGCGGTTCTCTCTGGTATTTTTAGAAAGCATATATCCTAGAGATACCATATACCAAAGCACAAACGGTACAAACCGGTACAACCATATTTTTCGGATGCTTATTTGAGGTGACCTCCAATTTCCGCGAAAATCAGAATTAGAGGTTTTAAGGAACTACGTTACACAGTAAAGCGGCCAATGAAATATTTCAACACAAATTCATGTTTTAAGGGTTTTTAAGGTTTCTAATAGCATTTCTCGCTCTTGCGATACTTTAGGGTGGAAGGAGGGGGAGGGGGAGGCCGATCAAAATCAGACAGTCAAAAATTTGTTATGGTTAACAATTTTCTTGAGCTCAGTAAATAATGATAATTTGTTTACATCCGTTCACGCATTCAGCCCAAATAGGACTGGTTTTAAACCAATTTGGCAATGAATATGAAAATTCTACCATCACATGGCACCTAAGTTTAGAGTGAGTTGACCGTCGTCGCTGACACCAATATAACTGCTGAAATTTCAACTTCACTGTTGAACTGTACTTTATGCAATCTTGCGTGCTTGAGGATGATATCTTCGAGAGAGAGGAGGATTCTACATAGAATTCTCTTAATTTGATCAAAAATTAATATTGGTATGAAAATAACGCAATAACAAGAACTGACTCGTACGCAGCTCAGAATACCGTTACTTACCGAAAATAACACATATTTACACAATGACAATAGCTTTTAGGAGGGATGTAACACTAAAATAGGCATAGTTATATTTAAAGAAGTCAATATTTAGTTATTTGAGTGACTTCAATCATACGATATTACATTACTTTCAGTCCAACAATGAAATTGAAATTTCAGCAGTTATATTGGTGTCAGCGACGGTCAACTCACTCTAAACTTAGGTGCCATGTGATGGTAGAATTTTCATATTCATTGCCAAATTGGTTTAAAACCAGTCCTATTTGGGCTGAATGCGTGAACGGATGTAAAAAAATTATCATTATTTACTGAGCTCAAGAAAATTGTTAACCATAACAAATTTTTGACTGTCTGATTTTGGTCGGCCTCCCCCTCCCCCTCCTTCCACCCTAAAGTATCGCAAGAGCGAGAAATGCTATTAGAAACCTTAAAAACCCTTAAAACATGAATTTGTGTTGAAATATTTCATTGGCCGCTTTACTGTGTAACGTAGTTCCTTAAAACCTCTAATTCTGATTTTCGCGGAAATTGGAGGTCACCTCAAATAAGCATCCGAAAAATATGGTTGTACCGGTTTGTACCGTTTGTGCTTTGGTATATGGTATCTCTAGGATATATGCTTTCTAAAAATACCAGAGAGAACCGCGCAACGAACCGCAATGACACTTTCCCAGTCCACAATATTCTGAAAAATTCATTTTTTAAGGCTTATTTTTCGGGCAACTTTGATCTCATGCCCTGCAGCTAAAAATCAATATTTTTCGGATCTGCAAGAGCGAAAATATTCTCCTTCCAATAGAATTACAAGGTCAGATGATAAGATTGCATTTTTCGGTTCGATGATTGTGTTTTTCCCCCGTTTTATAAGCGCACAAGATCCTCTTTTTTATCGAGCAATTTCTTCAGCTTTCGACGTCCAAAACCTACATTCAGACATTTTTGCCGGTTTTTTTGACACAAAATTTGAAAAGAACAGATCAAATTACCCTAGGAATCATTATGTTTTGAACGATATGCCTGATCTAGCGGGAGTTATCGATTAAGCGTCCCTACGGACACGATCTGGCCCACCGTGCGCTGGCTGTTGTCATTCCGGCCAATTTAATGGCCGATTAGCCCCGCCGCCATTAATTAAATTTTATTTAATTTAATTCAATCGTGCGGGGACATTTTTATGCTGTCATCGGTGTTGTGTCTTGTCTTGATGGGTCTCGAAGCATTCACTCCGATGTTGATTTTAACATCTGTGTGATATATTAACATTTCAATACATATCAACAGTAGCGTGGTGTGCTTTGCGATTTATCGATTGATCTACCAGGTAAGGTGATTCGATGGACGCCATATTTTGTGTCAGAACGGCATGCTACGTACAGGATGTCGGGAGACTAAAGCACTCACTTGCCAATTTTAACAAAGAAATTCAACGTAATAAAGGCGTGGTTTTTTTAGAGAGAAAACATCGCATTCGATACTGATATCGAAACTGCACTCGAATGCGAGGTTTTCTCTCTAAAAAACTTAGTAGTAACTTACTTTATTGGGGCACTACCACAGTTACTTGGGGCAGCTACCACAATTAATTAGGGTACTATCACAATTAATTTGAAATGTCCATATCATCCAGCAACCCCGTGCGCTTTTTCTGTAAAGAGTAGATCCGCTCTACTATTTCAGACTCACACTCCTACGTTAATTCCGGTTGTTCCAGAGCAAAATTAGCTACGAAGTACCTGAAATTCTCTCCGGATGTTACTCCGAGATTTTTGACAGTGCACTGCAATTGTGTCAAAATACGAGTCATCAATTTTTCATTTTTTCCCTCATCGGCCCATAGTTTTTAAAAGTTCTCCGCTACGGTCTGAAGTAAATCTAAAATAATTGTCTACGCTTGAGGTATATCTTATTTTTAACCGTCTCAGCCCTTAGTAATTAGATATTTGAGGAATTTTCTGACCATAATTTTGACTTCCACACCACTAGAAACCTTGCCAACCGATTTAGCAGAGTCCGTTTCTTTCCTCATTGAATACCGCGCAAGAGAACACTGCATCTGCCTGTTCATCAATATAAATATCTTACCAGTCGTACGCAGAGGAGTGAACGGGGTTATGAGGGCAAGGGTGGGGGAAGGGGTCAACAAAAGTAAATTTATCAACAAATTACCATGGAACCTGACTTTTCACGTCGTTTAAATCTATTCTCTGCCTCGTACGTTTTTTTAACAGCTCGTAACTTCACGTATCTGGTCGGAGAATCGAGATAAAGAATGGACCTACCTTCCTCGGAGTCTGTGTAGACCCCACGGGGGCCCGGACACCCCATGGCGCTTCCCCCTCCTCCCCCCCTTGCCACGATCATGATTTAACAAGCTGAGACATTTTGTCTGCAAACGTGTCGTCTTTGACTAGCTCATGTTGTCAGTTATAATTTTTCTAATTTTTAATAACGAGTCAGATACGCTAAATACAGAATTTGTATGTTCTCCACAATTCACAAAAAATACCTCCGGCTGCTTAGTTGAGTAGACACTTTAAGGCAAAAGGACACAAAAATCACGTTGAAAACTTGAGATACATTCTTAAAGCGTATTGGGTTGTTCCTATTGACAGTGTTTATTTTCTGTTGTTTTTAAAAACAACACAGGATCAGGGTACGTACCAAAAAGAAGCAGCAAAAGAGTAATTCACGAAGTGTCTGTTGAGTGTCCGTAGTAATTCACTTCCGCATTCGGAGAGTTTCAATGGTGAATTGTGCCTGAATATCCGTGCATTCAAATTATTTTCTTAATTCGATAAAAAAAAGGTTAATGAGAATCTGCATACTCAGGATTGGTCGTGAGTGTCCGTAAAGAACTATGTGTTACGTAGTTGCGCATAGGTAGCAGAATCGTATGAGGCATTTGAACATTATAAATAACAGGAAGTATGAAATATGTTTGTACAAACGCTAAATTGCATCGTCTAATACGATTTACAACAGGGAGTGACTTGCATGAAAATCATTGTTTCCATCAGTGGATATCATAGCTTCTCAAACCAATGTATGTATGTATGTATGAGCCGCTTTTACGGCGCGCTAGGGCGCTCTGCGACGCCTATTCTCCACAGGAATCTGTCATGGTAGAGATCCTCCGGAAGCTGGCATCTCTCCATCTCTTCATGGATGCCCTCTACCCACCGTTTGGCTGGACGCCCTCTCCGTCGCCTACCTGGGGGAACCCACTCCAACACCTTCTTCGGCAACCTGGTATCAGCCATTCTCTGCACATGCCCATACCATACCAATTGCTTGGTCATGATATCGTGCACAATCGTCCCCTCAACGCCCATTATCTCTCGGACACGTTCATTCCTGATACGTTCTCTCCTCGAGATTCCAGCCGATCTTCGCCAGAAATCCATCTCGGTCGCCTTGAGCATTTCTTGGGTCCGCTTCTTCAACTGCCACACTTCACTGCCATAGGTGATAATAGGCTTGACAACCGAGTTATAAATCCTCTTCTTGTTGTCTTTGGAAATCCTTTGGTCCCAAAGGATCCCATTAAGCATGGCGATGGCTTTCCTTCCTAGAAGATTACGGTCCCGAATGGCCTGATCCAGCTTCCCATCCGAAGTCAGCTTCACCCCCAGGTACTTGTATTGTTCGCAACTTTCTATATGTTGACCATCCTCCAGGACTATGCTTTGCTGAGCACCTCCGACTGACATCTTTTTTGTCTTACGGACACTAACCTCGAGGCCCCATTTGCGGTACTCCTCCACCAACTTCCGGGTCATATACTCCGCGTCATCATGATCTTGACTTATGACTACCTGGTCGTCAGCAAAGCATAGCGTGAACAGTGTTTCTTGGTCATTTAGAGGGACGCCCATGCCGGCACACTTTCTTTTCCATTCCTTCAGAACGTGCTCTAGATATATCTTAAACAGCGTCGGTTCTCAAACCAATCCTATCTAAAATAAACCATAGTACTTTGTAACTAATTTATTTGTCTCAGACTGATGCTGTGAAGGCGAAAGATTTCCCAGTGTCGGTATGCAAAAAGGGCGATGTTCCACCACCGTGTTTTTGTAAACAGCGATAACTGTTAATATAAACCGTATTGAATTTTTGGGAAGTAATCTCATCACTTATTTGTTAATCCGTAAGATTCATCCATAAAAGCAGGATTTCTGACACTTGCAACTGTTTTATTCTCATCATTATATCCTTGTAAAATTAAATCATGTAGTGTCCCCGCCTCCTTAAGTTTCTTATCCGAGGAATATGAATCTGACCTGCTACTGTATAGTAATCGGTGTTTTTGTTTATGTCAATACACTCAGTGCGCTTGCTAAGCCTCACAATGTTACTAATTTTTCTTTTCATTTTATTTTTTCAGGCAATTGGATAACAACGTCTTAAAATGCATCGACAGGCACGCGTTCCGCGGCTTGAAGAGTCTAGAAATTCTGTAAGTTGTATTTTTATTAACTCGCTCTTTCTTTTGTCTCTCCAGGGACGGTGTGCGAAAAGGCGCATAAATAATCTCAGTGTTTTAAACTTTAAGCCCAACTTTTGCACGTTTATATTACTCTCATGAATAATTTGCTCCTTCGATCAAAAACATCACTCGTTTCTCTATCGAAGGATAAGCCGGGTATAAACGCATCCCTTTTTCCAAGTCCCTCCTTGGTGGGTTTTTACGCTTTTCGAATAAATTCTTTGTTTTCTAAGACCGCGCTGATCTGATATTCTGATAGCGGATATTGTCCTGAAATTTCCTTCGGATCCGGAGCATTGGTTCTCACTCTGGAGCTTAATCTTTTGTTGACTTTCAATTCGTCCAACTTACTCGTTTTAGGGGTCCTTTCTCGGCAGACACGTGACGCGATATAGGAAGAATGTTTTAACAATTTCGAACTCTTGCGGGCCATCGGGACATTATTAAATGGATGCACCACTTAAAAACAAATAGATATATCAAAAGTAACATGTTTATTTGTCAGCAAAATCATATCTTAACTTAATCTAAAATTACAAACTATTTACAAATTGAACTTGCGTTAGATATATGTAAAAAAACCCCAAAAAACTTTCAGATTCTAAGGGGTAAAGAATCCGGCCAAAGTCTTAAACTTGTTGAACCAAATTTTCTTATTACTGCTAAAAGAAAATTAAAAATTATACTTTACTGAAAATCGAATGTGGGCCCCTTCATAAACGAGTGATACAACATTCACTGCATGTGTGTATGTGAACCTCTTGTAGTTTTGTAGGAGCCCAAGCGGTTCGTTCGCTCTTTGCAACAAACGCTACATTCGTGAATGGAAAGTCCTTGAAGGAGCACATAACGTCCTTTTTCTTTCTTCAACTTTTGCATTTTTTATTCAGAATCTTCGTAAAATCAAAAAGAAAAGTATGGACTGATCTGAGCCTTATATGTGCTCTAAAACAATATGAAATATTTTATCGCACAAAGTCGAACTGTAGATCGAATGTAGGCCCCTTCATTTATGAGTGATGCAACAGTCATGACGTGTAAGTATGTGTAGCCCTTGCAGGAGCCCCCTTCCTCACCTATTTGCATTTTTATCTGAAGTACAAAAAAAAAAAATCGGTATGGATTGATCTGAGCCTTCTGTGCTCCAAAATAATATGAAATATTTTATCGCACAAAGTCCAATATTTTTCGATTCAGGTCCTACAAATGCTTTTAAAAGAGCATGAAAAAAAAATACTCAATCGGCTGGCGAAAGTCCAGTATTTTTCTTGAGAATAGTCTCCTCCTTCAATGAGTGATGCAACAATTGCGACATTTTTGTATGAAAAGCCCTTGCAGAAGCCTTTCTATTTGACTCAGCTAAATTTTGAAGAATCACTGACGTGTCCGCAAAAATGCTCTTACTGTAATCATTAGTATTTGTCCCCTCTGCATGCTGGAAGATTGCTTGCAGTGTATTTTTTGAGCGCATCAGTCTTCCTTTGCTTTCTCCCAAAACTTATTTATTGTATAATATTTTTAATCTCAACTTATGATGCTGCAGTTTAATATGCATGTAAATGGTAGCTATTATAACATTGTATCCTATACCACTGCATAATGAACTGATCGTCATGAAAAGGACTCCGGATTACCCAGATATTGCAAATTGTTTTAAGAGAAAATTAATGAAGATTTAAAAAAAACTAAAATCATGGTTGAAAAGAGCGTTTTTATTTTTTACGCAGAGTAGAATAGGTAAGAGGGTTTTGACATGGATCCTCAGATATCTCTATGAAGCATTAATTTCAGTGACCTATCTTTTTTACGCATTTTTGCGGACACGTCAGTGATTCTTCAAAATTTAGCTGAGTCAAATAAAAAGGCTTCTGCAAGGGCTTTTCATACAAAAATGTCGCAATTGTTGCATCACTCATTGAAGGAGGAGACTATTCTCAAGAAAAATACTGGACTTTCGCCAGCCGATTGAGTATTTTTTTTTTCATGCTCTTTTAAAAGCATTTGTAGGACCTGAATCGAAAAATATTGGACTTTGTGCGATAAAATATTTCATATTATTTTGGAGCACAGAAGGCTCAGATCAATCCATACCGATTTTTTTTTTTTGTACTTCAGATAAAAATGCAAATAGGTGAGGAAGGGGGCTCCTGCAAGGGCTACACATACTTACACGTCATGACTGTTGCATCACTCATAAATGAAGGGGCCTACATTCGATCTACAGTTCGACTTTGTGCGATAAAATATTTCATATTGTTTTAGAGCACATATAAGGCTCAGATCAGTCCATACTTTTCTTTTTGATTTTACGAAGATTCTGAATAAAAAATGCAAAAGTTGAAGAAAGAAAAAGGACGTTATGTGCTCCTTCAAGGACTTTCCATTCACGAATGTAGCGTTTGTTGCAAAGAGCGAACGAACCGCTTGGGCTCCTACAAAACTACAAGAGGTTCACATACACACATGCAGTGAATGTTGTATCACTCGTTTATGAAGGGGCCCACATTCGATTTTCAGTAAAGTATAATTTTTAATTTTCTTTTAGCAGTAATAAGAAAATTTGGTTCAACAAGTTTAAGACTTTGGCCGGATTCTTTACCCCTTAGAATCTGAAAGTTTTTTGGGGTTTTTTGTAGTTTTTATATCAGGTCGTTTTTGGAATGATGTGAAGCTAATAAAACATTTGGCTGGAGACAGAGAAACTGAGAATAATTTTTTCAATGAGCAGAACTGGAACTCCTTGTTTGATCAACTAAACATTAATAGGGGGTGATTCAGTTTGCAATCAATAAAAGTTACCTGATGTTTTGGTGAGTTTAAACTTCTCTCATTGAAATAGGGTAAATAATGTTTTAAAAACTGATGGATTAGCAATTAATTGTCATAGTGTAGGCTACTTAGAATGAACTTCTTTTGCCGCATAAATTATTCCTTACTCATAAAGTTTCAACATTAATTCTGCAATTTTTACTGCGTTTAACTCAACTGTTGGACATACTTACATTCAGCCACTAAAATTTTAAATTAAATAACAGTGAGACCACTAAGTGGAAAGTCCATTCAAAGAGTTAAATTTTTTTTTTTTTTTTGGTTCACTCATTATAAAAAGTATTTCCTGTAAGAGGTATTTAAGTAATTTATCAATAAAAGTGTGCGTTAAGCCAAGCTCCATCGGCCACAAAAGTATTTTTTCTTTTAACAGAGTATAACGTCTAGGAATGTGACTTGAAACATGAAGATAAGAAAATTGTACATATACCTATTATGCATTCCGTTGAACTTGAGCGATTCAGGTAATAATCGACTTAATTTCAACCTCAAGTTACAATGGCCTCAGTCAGAAAATTAATTGAAAAAGAGAAAAACTTGCTGCAAATACTACACTGTAAGCTTACCCCCCGAGTGGCTACCGCCACTCTTGCTACAGTATACCTATATTGACGCTAGCGGAGAATTTTTGATTTATTTTGCTTAGAGTTGCTTCACCACATAATTTGTCGAATCGTATACCTAACTGGCATGAAGTAAGCATTTAAATTTGAATGGAGTCTTTTGATTCATAAAAGATAATGAAGGCTACCTCTCAGTTACCTGGTAGTTCAAGAATTCCTAGTATTTTGTTGTCCACTGTCGGACTAGAAACACCACCCCCAAAACTCTTCATCAGAGCATGTTCCGCAGTTGGTACCTAGGCGCAAACTTTTTGATCATAAACGCTACCGATTGGTCTAATCTTTTTTGGCTTTGATTCACCCGATTACATTTATTCCATTAAGAACTAGGTAGGCACGCGAACCATACATAGACCCAATGCTCAATTAATTTCAGAGTGCACTGTTTCACTGGAGTAATTATGCTAGAAACTCACTAGGTGAGGATGGAATACTTCTGTGACACAACAACCAACAACACCACAATATTTTCACATCAAGAGTGGCGTTAGCCACCCCCGTTCGAGGAAAATGACGACCTACTAAAGTCCCTATAACAAAGGGGTGGCCGACACTCTTAGTCACACCTTCAACTCACTTCATCTGAAAATTGATTCGATATAGAATGGAATTCAGAGCAACCGGTGGCACGGATTCCAACGATCTTGGTGTCTATGGACGTAGCTAAGTTAGCCGGATGGCATTTAAGGGTTTATTATCTAACAGTCGGTAGCTGCACCACCAGTGTAAGTCCATAACATAACCTCACTATTTGATGTGTTTACATCAAGTTTTCATATAGGGCTTTTTTTTTTATCGCGGATCAGGGTGGATCTCGGTGGAATGCACTAGATCGGAATCCTGAGCGATCTGGACCGATCCAAGTGTTCCAAGCGATAAAAAAATCCAAACTTGGAATTTGGTTCGATTTGTTATTGTTTTGATTTTTTGGGGACGGCAACTTCCTCGCATTAGATTAGGATCACAGTGGATCGCGAGCTCCTCCCACCTCGGAAGAGCGATCCAGCGCTCCACCCTGATCCACCTGGAACGCTTGGATCCGCTGAGGAACAGAATAAAAAAATACCGATGTTCATCGCGATCCACCGCGTTCCACTGCGATCCGCATAAAAAAAAGCCCTTATGTTAAAATAGAGACGGAATGGGCGCTACGTATTTACTTGGCCCAGCGATTTATGCAGGAATGTAAATTCTTGATTTTATAGTAATCATCAAGCTGAGAAAATAGAACGAGTACATACCTTTCATGAAAGACTTTGTTACACATTGACTGGCCACATGGTGTTTCTAACAACTTCTGACGCAAAATCAAAGAGACTCGAAGAAAACCAAATTTGAGCTAATACTCATCGTCAAAGATCTCTGATTTAGGGACATAAAGTTGACTTAGTGATTGAATTATACTTCGCATCCCCGCATATGCCGATGATGTAAACCAGCAACGGTAAGAGGCGAAAGCTTTCCAAGATTAGTCATGAAGAACACAAGATCTTAATGTCAATAACATACACTTAGGAGAAGCACAAGCACTCCAGAGCACGTAGGTTGAAAGCAAAATTTAAAGCGAATAAATTTTGGTCAGAGCATTGTGACCGTGTCGCAAGTAGTGTGATGAGGGAAGGCTCATATTACAGTAATTTTTAGATCTTTTCTTGAGACTGATAGGGTCCACTGAAAACAACTACATCTCATCAAGATATGGAAACTAGCATTCGTGACTTGAGGAAAACAATAATGTAATTAAAAACTGAGAGTAATGGGCTCTCCCTTCGATCCATTGGTGTGCACGGTAGGGAAATATTTGGATGCTGTTAGTCACGGGAATGCAAACTGTGGTGTAAATCCTGCTTCCTTTTGATAGTTTGGCACAACTTTGTTGTCCTATTATCGACGTAATTTACCTGAATTACATTTATTGATGCTTGGGTCGGACTTACACACCGACTGATAACCTCACTTCTGAACAAAGACATCACTTGAACATTTTAAGAGAAACTAATGAAATAGAGTATCGAGCTCTGGCAGAAGACGTGGGACGTAATAATATAAGTGTGTAAAAATATTAGTTAGCTTCTACAGAGAATTGAACTCTTATATTACATTAAATCGTAAATCTGTTCTCAACTAGTTAGAACTTCGAGGGAGAAGTTGGTAACTTGGCACTAGGGGAATTTCGTTTCCGAAACACGGGCTAGACTGGGTGAACTGAACGGAATCGACCAATGGCATTGAAGCACTACCAGTTTTTCTCTAAAATTCAAAAAATTATAGCTAAAATTTTGAAAGTTATTTGCCGATTCTGAATTATCCGAGCATTGAAACCCTATTAAATGTGGTATAAATGAAATCCTCATATCTTCAAGCATGATCCTTTGTAGGTTCCATTAGAATCTGTGGCCGTGTAAGAGAGAAATCTGTTGTGAAAGGTGGTCGTGTCGGTTTCCCGCTACCAAGCGGCCCATGTTACAAAAAATATTTGTCATTTTGGGCCTTTAAGTGCTTATAACTTTTTGAAAACTCAATGGATCTTAATGAAACTCTTCCACTTTGTAGTCCTAATTGAGATGCGTCCGTAGACACCAAGATCGTAGGAATCCGTGCCGTCGTTTGGGCTGCAGTCGAGTTCCAACCGAATCAATTTTCAGAATAAGGGAGTTACGTGTGTCTATGGTTGGCTGCCACCTTTTTTCGTTTGGAGGCTTTCCAGTGTTGTCGAGTTTAGACTTTGTCCGGAGGTGGCTACCGCCACCCATGATTATAAAAAATCAAGCTTGAATAGAAATAAATAATAAAATGGTAGATCACGCACCAGATCTTGTTCAACCTGAGATCAAATTATCGCACAATATCAATCACACACTTTTCCTTTACTGGTGAAACTAGTTTTTTAAGATTTCTCTCGCCATAAACTAATTGAAAAACAGAATTATAACTTGAACTTGCTTTAAATACCATTAGAAAATCAAGTTTAAATAGAAATTAATAACATGGTAGATCACGCACTAGACCTTGTCCAAGTAGAGATCAGATTATCACACATTATTAAGTACTTATTTTTCCTTCTCGAGTGAAACTAGATGTTTTAGGATTCCTCTCCCCATAAACTAATTGAACAACAGAATTACACGTATAATACTTCAGTAAACACATGATTACAATTAATTGTACCTTATTTATGGTTAAAACGTAAGTATCCATTTTCTGGATTACCAGCGCACATTCTGCTGAGTGTTGAAAGGATTGACTTTTTCAAACTTTATACCGTACAGTATACTATACTTGAAGTTCTTCACGATGATTGCCTTAGTATCACTATTACTACTAGTGTACAGATGCACTTCCATGGATATCCCTCAGGGATCGTTGTATATCAACAATACAGGCCTCCTCATAGAACCCGAGGCATTCCTAGTTCACTATGATCAGGTGAAATACATATCAGTTGGTATAAAGCTAGGCTTCCACATAATAAAGAACAATGATATTAGACAGTGTTCCGCAAACTCTAGCTTGGGCTCTCTACTGAATATGAGTGAAAAAGAGGTGTCCTCGTTCATGGAAACTATTCCAACCCATTTCAGTGGTGTATCGAAAGGCTATTGCGTTGATGGCCTTCTGGACTGTTACCTTGATGGTAAGAGGGAGAAAAGATCAATCCTTGCCGCAGGGGCGATACTGGCCGGAGTAACTGCAGCTGGAATAGGTTTATATAACTATATTAGTATGAGTGACATCAAGAGCCACTTGGAAAAGGTTGATGCTCACTTAGAAAAGTTAGATCACAATTTTATGTCTCTAGATGAGTACGATCACCAATACCAAGAAATTGAAACAGATGTCATCCGTAAAATCTGGCATGGAGAGGAGAACCTAGAGCAGACATTAAATAAGTTAGGGTGTGAGGATCTATCTGGAGTAGTTGAGTTAAATACCAAAATGCATCTCCTCCACTACTTAGATACATCTAAGAACTCTGTCTTGAGGGGAATAGCTGGGGAGCTAACTGAGTTCTTACTTACCCCACAATACATTAAGGAAAAAATACTCAAGCAGCAAGAGTATAAAGATTCTCTATATATCCATGATTTGGGTCTATTCTATAAGTCCTCGGCCACTTTCCTCACAAGATACTCAAAAAAGGATAGATCAATGTTCTTCTT
Source organism: Bemisia tabaci (assembly GCF_918797505.1). Lineage (NCBI taxonomy): Eukaryota > Metazoa > Arthropoda > Insecta > Hemiptera > Aleyrodidae > Bemisia > Bemisia tabaci. The sequence goes on along the minus strand of NC_092802.1, from coordinate 21,261,358 downwards.
GGTTGCAACCCCAGTTATTAAAGAGGGTGATATATCCCCCTTGTATAGGACTACAAACACAGGACACAGAGTTGGACAATCAGTGGTCTCCTATAATGTGCCAGAGTTTTTTCATTTCCTACATAACGATAACTCTCATCATGTAGCAACACCGGACCTTACAAGATGTCGTCATAACTCTGGGATCTACACATGCAGCACTAAGGACACCACCATAGGTCAAGAAGATCAGTGCTTAGACTCACTAATCAGAGGGCAAGAAGAATATGCTTGTAAGACATATGTAACTAAGAAATCGTACAGGTGTACATACGTCCAGACAAGAACCGGAGTACTCTATCGGGACTGTAAGCAGGTTGAGATTTTTAACAAGTACGGTGGAATAACCACAACAAAGAATGGGTCTTTCAGAGAATCTGGATTTTTACCTTATTCAAATTTTACACAAGTAAAGTTTGGCAATCAGGTAATTTCTAGTCGCTTATCAACTTTTAAAATGAGAGTATTAACGATTGACAATATTAACAGAACTAATAGGATAGCTGATCTCGAGCAATATATGTCAGACGAGGTTGAACATGATTTAGATCATTTGGACGAGATGAGGAAACGGGACGAGATGAAGTTCTTTTTAGTGACAACAACCAAGCATACACCAATAATAATCGGTTTGTTGATATTTTTGATCATAGTCGTAATGGTATTTGCCATTATTTATATGAAGAAGGCATACAAATATAAAAAGATAGAAGAAAGAGCAGTCAGATATGACGCAAGGCGAGCTCGACTAAACTCTTCTAGATAGTCGTTGAATAGGGATGAAGCTCATACAGAATAATCTATTAATAAAAAAAAAAAAAAAAAAAAAAAAAAAAAAAGTATACTATACTTTTAACTATAGGTACTGTTGATAAATAATCTTTGCAATGCGAATTTTGAAAGATCGCCTGGACTAAATTTTACAATCCCACAAAAGCACCTATTTGAATAGGAGAAACCAACGGCACACGCGTTGTTTCTGAAATTAGCCAGCCATAGTAATTCCTCATTGCAAAATTTAGTTCATTTGGACTGAACGGAGTTGGCCCATTCGAATTATCCGACTACATTTTGCAATGAGGAACCATTTATGGCTCAGCCATAAAATCACGTATCTACACACGGAAATTATGTTACACCGATATATCACCTTTTGGCCAAAGTAACACAAACGCCGTGCGACGTTTAAAAATTTCCGCCGCCATTTTATTTTTTACAGAGATATTGTTCAACGAAGCTCTGCGAAAATTTCACCGAATTTTCCTTGTGCTGCCGGTAAAATTCAGTGAAATTTTCCAACAGATTTACCTAACAATTTCTCTGTAAAAGAGTAAAATGGCGGCGGAAATTTTGAAATGTCGCATGACGCTTGTGATGCTTTGGCCGGGAGGTTTGACATTCTATCCTCAAAATGAGCTAGAGGTTGTGGCTCCTCATTGTATAATGGACGTATTTCTGCCAAACGGAACTATGTGCAGTACGTGAGCCATATTATATATATATTCTTATAGGCCTCAGGGTTCATGTCTTAATGCACATACACAGAGTACACATAGTTCCGTTTGGCAGAAATACGTCCAAATGTTATCCATTTAGTTTGCGATGGCTCATTCCCAATCAGGTCGCACATACCTCCGAGTCGTTACCTTCATCTCCGGTAGATAGCGCCTCAAACAAACGTCGACGAAAGATTTCCCATACTGAACAAATATCTCCGTCTCATTTTTCTGTATCGTCCTCACCATAGTACAAATCTTATTTCTCATTCTATTCCACGCCGCTCTAAGCATCTTAGTCTTTTCAATCCTGACCCTAATTGTATATTTATACCTTTCACCGCGAACGTTGGCATTGGGTACCAGTTCAATATAGTCCACCCCTGGATTATGAACAGTCACTTCATTTGTGTTATAACTCAACTTCAACTTTCCCAAAAGTTCTATCACGTAGTCCGAGAGGCGTAGACGTTTGAAACGCACAAACCTCTCGCTGTACTTGTCCTCCCTCATCACGTAGTAACCAGCTTGTTCTAAGTATGTCTTGAACGCAATTTGCACCGTTTCGTAGTCTCCTTGAACCAAACTCTCGGTGAGATTATTGTAGTCGGGAATTTCTGGAGTCTCCGCTAGAGTGCGCGTCAGTAACGTTCGGACGGTTAAGTTTGGCAGTTTCAGCGTGATTTTCTCCGGATGAGAGCGAGCTTGCAAGTCGACGGTTGCAAGACCGAAGTTTAACAGGAAGGTCCAATACTGGGTTGAACTTTCGCGGATGTCAGGGTATAGCAGCATTGCAGGGATGCCTTCCAGAACTTCCTCGTACGCGAGGAGTTTCTGGACGGCTAGGATGGGGTAGAGTCCGTATTTTTTGGGCGTCAGTAGGTCTTTTAGGATTGTCGTTGTTGCTGTATCCACGCCGCCGTCTAAAGTGCCCTTCTCGAAATACCTGAAATCATAGTTATTGGGTGTAAATTTTGCTAGACAACATCACTTGTGAGGTAGATTAGACTCCCAACCCCATCCATTCTTTACGAACTCAAATACACTAAAAAAACACTCTGGCCGTGAAAGCCGTTCTTACGGGCTACATAGACATACCGTCCGCGTTCCGGGCTTAGAAGCCGCAAGTTTCAGGCTTAGCTTCCGGAGCAATCAAAGCTACGGCTCCAGCACCCGTATAACTTTCGGCTTCTGAGCCCGGAACGGACGGTATGTCTATGTAGCCCATGACATTTTTTTTCATCGTAGTAAACAAAGATCTGTTGGTTTGCTCGTTTTGGGATCGAATCAGCATAAGTATTCCTGTGATTTTTTATTTTAAGGAAAAAAATTCAAAATTATTAACGAGAATCTTAAACTTTTGCTTCAATAAATCCCTAAATACCTTCTAGAAAATTTAGGTGGAAACTCGGATTGCCTGGGATTGCATACTGACGGCTCTTTCTTTTTCCGAAGCATCTACGTCAATTTTTGCCCAAAAGGCATTTTGTGAGGAGAAGCACCACCCTTCCTTTTAGTTAAGGGGCCGTCTCTTGTCTAGTGGGGGCCGAATTAAAAATCTCAGACGTCAGTTGAGGTTAAACATTTGTGTACGTTTTAATTGTCACAGAATCAATTCGGTTGGAAATCGCGCCTGATATAAGATCATGACCTCCATCCTTGTTCATCCCCCAGGCGGCATGGCTTTGAAGCGATGAAATTCGATTTTGGGTCGACTTCCTGAACAACCTTTCAATCTAGACTTCTTACGACCTAATGTAACTGAGCAAAACACAGGACTTAGGTAGTCTGCATGGGACACCGTGTATAGCCAAATTTTGCCAATTTAAGCCAAATTTTTAATCGCAACTTTATAGCTACGATCAAACTCTTACCTGATCACACCGCTAGGATTGAACATAGTCACGTTGAAATCGCGAAAGCCGTAGCCACCAAAACTCCTCACCACAGTGCGGTAGGTGCCCTGGTTCCCACGATGCCGCCCATTCCTCGCCATCAGCGTGATGACCTCTTCCTTAGTAAACCCGAAGTACTCCGCCAAAGGGTCATGATCATCGACCTTGGCCCTGGTGACCTCCTTCCTGATCCGCACCCTCTCCAGTTTCGCCGTGGCGACACCAGTGATGAGTGCCTTCCTGAACCGATGGAACCCGTCGTTGAAGATGCCCTCGAAGAAGTAAGACATTAGATTGGCCATCTTGTGAAAGTATTTGGCGGCGTAGGTGGAGTAGAGGGGGGTGTCGTAGGCGTCGACGATGAGGATGGGGTCCTCGGTGTGGTGGTCGGTGACGTAGCCGCAGAGGAGTTGGACGAACTCGTAGAGGCATTCTTTGTCGGCGGTCCCATTGGAAATGCGGTCCAGGATTGGGTCCTTGACTTGAGCTGCGACGTCGGCGTGGTCCTCGATGACCTGGAATCGGATTGGGTGGACTGTTTTAAATTTGAAAGGTTACTGGTGCTTTAGACGGACTGAAACATCTAAAATAATCCTAACCGTGGCGGTAAAGTTACTTGTGGGAGAGCAATGAAAAAAAGACGTTAGAGTTACTGGGTAACGTAGGAATTCGCGTGTATTTTCAAGGAGATGGAAATGTTACAAAATATTAAAAGACTGACTATCGGAGCACAATGGATGGCGGTGCTAGTTGGTAAGAAATCCGAAGTGCAGGACTTCGAGTTGGAAGACGAAGACGAAGTCCAAAAACGAAGTGGCCCGGCTCCTTTTGTTAAAAACGGAGCTCGGTCCTTAGAGAGTCTTATCTTTCAATCCATCTCGTGACGCTGGTAATAAAAAATATAATAAAGATAGATGCGTACGACGTGATCACAGCAACGAGTAAGTGAAGCTTCCTCGATGCTAGGTTTTGAAAATTCATAGAGAAAGACCGAAAATATGGGAGAAAGGGAGATAGAGAACCTCTATGAATGAACGCGTTGCGGTATACGCGACACCCCCCTCGCCGATGAGAAATCGCTTCTGCGATTTCAACATGGAAGGTGAATGCAAGAAAGAAAAAAAATTACAAAAAAATAAATTAAAGAAAGGTAAAGGTAGGGAAATAAAAAAAAAAGGTGGGGCCTAGTGATCAGTCAGGTAGGATTGAAAGATTCAACTTTACAGAAAATCATATAAATACAATAAAAAGGCGTATAGAATGTCATCAGAGCCTTCCCATTGAAGTCTTAACTCTGAGAGTGAGAGAAAGAAAAAAAGAAAAAGTGTTGAGCTGGTTGGTTGTCAAAATGGATTAATAACAAAAAAAATTAAAATTCAGGTTTCACTATTGCGAAAGATTTGTGAGGAACAGATGAGAAATATGATAGGACAAAAAAAATTAAACGGAAGTCTCTTTCGCGAAGGCGCGAGTCATAGGCCTGTTAATGACGGTTTTATCGTCGATTTGGATGTCACTATTACTATTTCTCGGAGCGGCAGTAACGATAGGAGAATGACTACTGTAAGGTTTTAAACGGGAAACATGAATTAATTCATTAGATAGAGTACCTCGTATTGGAATTTCTACAATGTACGAGGGGCGTTCAATAAGTAAGTATCCCCCCTCTCTAAAATCCATAAGAATGGACCAATTTTAAAAAACTTGGGCTCAAAATCTTCCTTAGGATATTTTGAGTTCAACAAAACAAACCGCAACAAAATCGGACTATGTGCGGCCGAACGCGAGCCGTTTGAACGCGCCGAGGTGCTCGACGCTCCCGCCGAATCTGCGAGGATTTGAAGTCCGCTACAGGAGAAGAGCTTCTCTGCCAAAGCCTCAGTCGTTCATCACTGACGAAAAATCAAAGAAATTTTTGTAGAATAAGGGGCTTTCCTCACTTCTCCACATAACCAGCTCGATCCAAGCAAGTCTGATACTGAGACTAAGACTAAGAGAACAGCTTTTGGATGCCTCGTGCGTGGAAGTCTTTCAGCTGACCGCGGATGAAAGAGTGGACGGCTTGTTTGACCTCTTCCACTGATTCAAAATTAACTCCTCCAAGTTCAGATTTCAGATACGATAATAAATGGCAAACCAGACCACCATTTATTCCCGTTCCTGAAATCTGAACTTGGAGGAGTTAATTTTGAATCAGTGGAAGAGGTCAAACAAGCCGTCCACTCTTTCATCCGCGGTCAGCTGAAAGACTTCCACGCACGAGGCATCCAAAAGCTGTTCTCTTAGTCTTAGTCTCAGTATCAGACTTGCTTGGATCGAGCTGGTTATGTGGAGAAGTGAGGAAAGCCCCTTATTCTACAAAAATTTCTTTGATTTTTCGTCAGTGATGAACGACTGAGGCTTTGGCAGAGAAGCTCTTCTCCTGTAGCGGACTTCAAATCCTCGCAGATTCGGCGGGAGCGTCGAGCACCTCGGCGCGTTCAAACGGCTCGCGTTCGGCCGCACATAGTCCGATTTTGTTGCGGTTTGTTTTGTTGAACTCAAAATATCCTAAGGAAGATTTTGAGCCCAAGTTTTTTAAAATTGGTCCATTCTTATGGATTTTAGAGAGGGGGGATACTTACTTATTGAACGCCCCTCGTAATTATCTAACTGTTCTCTAGATATGATTTTGAAAGGTCCTCTAAATAATGGATCTAATTTTGAATTTCTTTTCGTTAAGCTGACCATTACCAAATCTCCAGGTTTGAAGAAAATTTCGCGTCTATCAGAATCGTAACGCTGTTTATCCCTTGCTTGAGATTTTGCAATTAAATTTGGTACGTTCTTTCGGATATCTGTTAAAATTTCAATGTTTTCTAAAAGATTGGAGTCCATATTACTCGAGGGAAGTATTGCAGAGAGAGAGGTGTCAGGGTAGAATCCATATAACAAGAAACAAGCAGTTCCAACGCTTTCGCGTTGGAGGGCGCTTCTTTAACACTGCGCATGCGAGGAACGTTTTCATACGGCCAAGCGAGAGTATTGCGGACGGACGATGTATAACAAATTGCCTACGTGAAGGTGGTCCGGCAGCAACATACCCGCCGCTAGTCTCTGGAAAACAATAGAAAATAGTAGTTGCGTACGTTGCCAGCGAGCGCGCCGCGAGCGCATCTGTTTCAATTACCTAGCATCGAGTCGGGCCTCTAACTTTCTATTCTCTCTGACATAACCTTAAACCTTCAACCCAGAGCCGCAAACAGCTGACGCTTGACGATGCTGCGCCGAGAAAATGAACCAATCACAAAATAGCACAGTAATACGTCACTAAAATGAAGAGATCACGTGACTGTTCGTGATTTTTTCGAATCAATCTGAAACTACAACCTCGAATATGAGGCATTTAAGCATAACGAAGCCCCAAAATAGTTTAACCAGGTAATACGTCCTTGCGAGATTGTTATGCTTAAAAGCAAAACATTTCACGAAAACTTTTACGAATACCAGATGCAGAAAAAAATCAAATTTTCCCGGGTGTACCAGAATGGCGTCATTACCCATAAGGCAAAACGGTATGTAGTATAGTACATGTTACATCGGGGGAGTCGAACGGCTGGAAAGGGCGCATCTGGTACCCAGAAGCGCCCAAAAGGGTGAGTATCCGGTTGATTCTTGAGTTGCTGTATTACAAGCGAACGTTATCCACGGGAGCAAGGTCGGCCAATTCTTTCTAGTATCGTTGATGTAATGACGTAGAATTGTAAGAAAAGTTTGGTTAAAACGTTCTACTAAACCCTGTGACTGGCTACGGTAAGCTGTACTTGTTTGCTGTTGAATGTTAAAGGAGTTGCATAAAGAAGTTAATAACTGATTTTCAAAGTGCGTGCCACGATCTGAACTGATTTTATTTATGAAACCGTACTGTGGAATGAGTTTTTGCATAAGAAATGTTGCAACGGTGGAAGAATTAGCATTTCGTGCAGCGCACGTTATAGCGAACCTGGTCAAGGTGCACATGGCTACCTGGTAGCCATGTGCACCTTGACCAGCCATGTCTTGGTAGCCGCTACCAAGACATAAGAATACCCATTTGAAGATGGTACAGGTCCTTTGAAATCTAGAATTACATTTGAAAACGGTTTACCAGATAGGGGAGGTGAAATTGGGTGTACTTAATTCTCCATATTTTGAATATGATCGTTTATTTTCCGCACAAGAAATGCATTCTTGTATGTAAAGTACTAAATCTTTACGTAATGTTGGCCAATAGTACTTAAATTTAATTCTATCATACGATCTCTTAAAACCTAAATGTCCTCCGCCCGAATTTAATGAGGCGTGAGCATCTCTTAAAACTTCGTTGCGTAACGATTGAGGAACATATAATGCGAGGTTTTCTCCGTTATTAGAGAATGTTACATGATATAGAATTTCGTTTTCAATGATGAAACGTTTCGATTTTCTCAATATAGCTTTATTTTTAATTGAGTTCGGGGAAGTTATCGCCTGTATAATCGGGGTTATTTCAGCATCCTGTTTTTGAGCGGTTATAATGTACCGAGAATCACTAAAGGAAATTACATTGATAGATTCAACTGGATAACGAGATAAATGATCCACTGCTTTAATTGCTGGAGAATCACTTTTCATGTAAACAATTTTGAAATCAAAATCAATAAGCTGAGCTATCAATTTATTCAATCTAACTGTGCTAGGCTTGAAATTTTTGAATGATTTCAATGCTTTATGATCACTGAAAATTTTGAAAAATCGACCATATAAAAATTCTGAAAAATGTTTTACAGATTCAGAGATACCTCTAAGTTCTAATTCTGAGGCACTCCAAGATTTAAGGGGGGGGGGGGGGGGGTAAAATTTTGGAATAAAAGCCTATTGGATGCAATTTATTATCTTTTCCTCTTTGAGCAAGGATACTTCCCGTGGCGATATTGGAACTATCAACTATGAGAATTGTCTCTAACGTTTCATCAAAATTTTGCAAGACGGGAGGGGAGGTAAATTTTTCTTTGAGAAGAGCAAAAGCGGATTCTGCCTCAGGTGTTCATTCAAAGTGTTTGTCATCACTATTTTTGACAACATCGTAAAAAGGTTTGCAAAGATTGGCAAAATGAAAGATGAAGTCCCTGTAAAAATTACAAGAACCTAAGAAAGAACGTAATTCCTTTAAATTTTTGGGAGGTTTCGCGTTCTTGATAGCGCTAAGATTTTTCGCAGCAGGAGAAATGTCGGAGTTAGAAATATGGAAACCGAGCACATCTAAACTATTATGAAATAAGCGACACTTATTTGTGCGAACGCGCAATTCGTGATGAAGGAGGCGTTCCATAACAATTTTTAAAAGTTTAGCATGTTCTTCCTTCGTCTTGGAATACACATATAAATTATCAATATATATTACAACTCCATGCCACAATAAATCATTACATTAAATCATATCATTCTTTATTGTCAAATTTTTAATGTGATTTTATGAAATTTTGAAACAGTCATGCATTCACCAAATATTTAACAAAGCTGTTCAACTCTCTGTCAGTCTCAATTCCTCACCTCTCTAAAGATTCGTTCAACCTCTTCGAGCGCACCATCATAATCACTGGCTTGGAAAGACGCGAAACTGATCTTGATGACCGGGAAGCGGTTCATGTAGTCCTTCCTGAACTTCTTCACCTCCGGGGTGTCGGTCATGACGTGAAAGCCCGCGAAGATACGTCTCGTCTGGCTAACGTCATACTTAGAATTAAAAAAGTAATCCACAGTTGACGCCAAGAGGGATTTTCCGAACCCCGGCGGTTTTGTGACGAATATTATCGGACCCATGTATTTTTCTTCGCGAAATATGAAGTCAGGCAGGAAGAGAGTCTTGTCCACGTACAGCTCGCGGTGGTAGTCTATGAACTCCTTGAAGTCGGTAATTTGTGATGCACCATTTGTGGTGTTACCAGACGTTTGTGTCACTGCGGACTCGATGGGGTCTTGAAGGAAGAAAACGTGGAACATTGAGAATATGCTGACGGAAATAGTTCTTTCCATAACAATTGGAAGTTTTTGACGAGTGGATTGATCTCATATATTTTTATTGAAAAGGTTTTGGACAATAACTATAGGGAGGTTATGGCCTTAAGGAAAGGGTGGGAACTTTGAGGTTCCATCACTCCGATATACTTGACAGTTCGCGAAAATATTTCTATTCGCACCGTAGGAATCTATGAATTTCACAAGCGAAGTGTCAGAATATTACGAATTTCACAAATTGAAAGCAAACGCCATAGAACTATCGATTCCTTCAAATTATTATGAGCACGATTTGTTTACATATGTCCAAGTACAGAAAAGTTTTTGGCCTCGTGGAAAGAGTGTGAACTTGGAACTTTTGTAACTCTTAAGCTTAATCGACCAAAAACATAGTTCTACCCTGAGTTAAGGAAATGTGGTCAATTTTACAAGTGAAAACGATGGAATTTTTCGAATTTTATAACTGGGGAACACGCAACTCATCACAGAAAAAATAGGCTTATATTTGCAAAATAAATGATACACTCACAACTTTATAAACGCATTTTTGTATTTTTGCCTTTTTTAATTATTTAAGAAATTTACGAGAAAATTATTAACTGATTCGAGGTTTTTCGATCAGAAAACTTCATAACAACCGGCGAGAATGATGACTCTGTGGCCATGAAAAAACCATGTGTTTCAGTGATGTAATGTTTTAATTAATCGAGGAGAGATGTTATCATCATTCATCGATGAGCTGTTTGAAGCATGCTTGCCTAATTGGCAAATATGTGCCGTATTATTTTGGTTCAAATTTATGTATAAATTCCATTTTTTTTTCACTTTTTGGAAGAAATCCTCTGTTTTCTCTCTCGATGTGGGTCTAGTTTTTTGATTTTGAATACTTTTCCGAGACTTCATCCAAAAAGTGAGCCAAAACATTTACAATTTTAAATCCATGTAACACACTCATGTTTTCAATAAAGAATGAAAAATAATAAATTTTCGATAAAGTTTTATTCCCTATAAATTAACGTTTCAACAATTAATTACTATCATCATAAAAAAATAACGAATACATCGGATTGTACTCGTGCCTACAACGGACATAAATTTTCTATAATAATTACTTTGTGTCTTTTTACCAATTCGCTGTAAATCTTCCGTAGAATTCTCAATAGAATGTCAGCCCTCGCTCAATCTTATTTTGCGTTTAGTTATTTCAAATGTAACGCCAACCCTGTTTTTCTTCTTTTTTTTCTTTTAAATATTCAATTCCACTAGCGTCTGTTTTTAAAATTCAGGTTAATCATGAAAAGTCTACAGCACTACTTCTAATAAATCAAAGACATTCCTAAAAAAGGCAGCCTAATTCACATTTTCAATACATGAGCCAAGGGTCATCATCAAGGGATAGCCTATACTCAGATTGCATCGGTCTTAAAACAACGTCAACAAAAGACTTTCCATACTGGATGAAAATCTCTGCCCTTCTTTTCGGCACCGTCCTTACCATAGTGTACACCTTATTCCGTACCCTTATCCACGCGGCCTTTACCATATTAGTCTTCTCCATTCTAACCCTAATTCTATACGTGTAGCCTTTGCTGGGCTCCAGTTCAATATAGTCAAACCCAGGCAAATGGAGAGTCATAATATCAGTATTATACTTGATCAAAACCCCTTGTAGTAAATCACGCACATAATCACAAAGTACTGGCTTTCTTACACGCGCTTTTTTATTACTTTCTTTATCCCCTATTATAACGAACGAACTAGCGTTTTTTATGAAGGTTTGGAACATAGTCAGTGCTCTTTCAAAATCTCCATCGATCAAACTCTTCGTCAAACTAGTGTAGTTGAGGGCCTCTGGAACTTCCATCAGTATGGGCGCCAGTATTTTCCGGACGGTTAAGTTGGGAATTTTAAGCTGGACCTTGTTCGGATCTCGAGGCTTGGGGCAAATTTCGCTGATGTCAGGTGCCGGGTCCACTTCCTTGGTGGCGAGTCCAAAGCTCATCAGGAAGTTCGTGAAGTGAGGTGAGCTTTCGCATAGGCTGGAGTAGTCCAGTCGTTCGATGACACGTCTTGAGAATGATTCGTTCGCGAGGAGTTTTTGAAGGGACAGCATTGGGTATACGAGAAATCCGTCTTTCCTGATTTTAAGTAAGTCTTTCAAGATTGTTGTTGATGCAGGGTTTATGCTAACTCCTGGAGTGCATGCGGACTTGTCGAAGAACCTGAAATTATAACATGAGATCAGTGACCTGGGGGAGGAAAGGGATTCTCTTCATGATAATTTTGCCCTTCAAAGCAGTTTGACATTGGTTTGATAACCGTTGAGTATTTTCACCTTATTACTATCGTCACGTGCTGCCTTGCAAAGTAAAAATGCCGCGCCATTGGGCCATTGCCCGCTGATGTTTTGGATTCGAGAGGCTCTCTGATCCTTTTTTACCTCGATCAATCTGGAAAATATACTGCAACATCGTCAAAAATATTTTGCATCGCAAAAAATGAGGAATGTGAATGGGCCAGGAAAAAAGTTCACCTCCTTGTGCCGGAGTATTTGGCATTCCTATCGGACGAAATCGGTCAGTTTTAGTAAATTTTTCAAAAAAAAAGGTTAGCGCTGGGACATTTTTCTGATTTCAAACTTTAGTCTTACTGCAGCCTTACGTGTCGTACCAAATTAAAACTGAAATGATTCATTACCTAATGACGCCACTAGGATTGATCATTGTCCCATTGAAATCGCGAAAACCATAGCCACCGAAATTCTCCACCAGGGTGCGTTGGTTGTCTTTACTCTTCCCGTTTCGCGCCAACAGCGCAACCACTTCCTCCTCCGTGAACCCAAAGAACCGAGCGAGCGGATTGTAGTGGTGGGGTTTGGCTTCCGTGCCCTCCTTGCGCAGGTGGACAAACTCGAACTCCACCGTCGATACGCCCGTGATGAGCATCTTGCTGAACCGATAGTAGCCGTCGTTGAAGATTTCCTCGAAGAACTTGGCTATGAATTCGGTCATTTTGGAGTAGTAGGCGGCGGCGTAGGCGGAGGCGAGGGGGGTGTCGTAGGCGTCGATGATTAGGATAGGGTCAGTGTCGTTGGCGACGCAACCGCAAAGGAGAGGAACGAATTCCAAGAGGGTTTTCTTGTCAGCGTTTCCGTTGGTGATCCGGGTGAAGATCGGGTCATCGAAGTTGGTCGTGATTGTGATGTGGTCTTCGATGACCTGAAATCAAATTTTGAATTTTTTCATCTGGAAGAGAATTTCGAAGTAAATGTTGATCATGAATATTTTGGTATCGGTCATTTGGACCGAGTTCATCAGAAAGGAGCCAACCCACATTTTCGAAAAAATTGAGTTAAAATGTTTTTGAGTTCCTCTAGTTTTACAATTTCTTCTGCCAAAAATTCAAAGTCCCCCCCCCCCAAAGAAAAAAAAAAAAAAAAAAAATTAGTATGTGAAAAGAGCGGTTTGAGTTTACTTCCTACGTTGAGCTTCATGGAGGAATAAAACTTCAAACCTTTTGTTTTCAGTTTCAACTTGATGTGGATTGGTTTCTTCTTGATAAACTCGGTCAATTGCTCTTAAAATAAATGGATGTAGTGACTACGTCATTTGATATAATGTCGAACTTAGTGGTTCAACCATAGACAAAAGGCCTCTTTACCTGTATGTCCTCTTGGCGATAGGCGGAAACTTTTACTATCGGGGACTCAACACCACTTTATGGACATTAGATCACATTTTGCAACAAGGAACCACTAATTTTGGCTCATTTTAGAAACAGCATATATGCTATTAGTTTCCCTATGCAGAACGGTGTTTTTATAGAAGAGCCTGAGGCAGTGGTTCCTTATTGCAAAATGTAATCGAATTGTAAGGGAGCTGGACGCCGACGTCCGGTTGTGAAATTGCAGTTTTTAGATGTGATGTGCGTTGTTTGGCAAACTAAATAACGCTCGTCAAACAACCTGAGAATCAAGCATTAGCATCTGAAAATATACCACTATTTTAACCTTTAGAAGGCCCGTGTCGCATACCTCTTAAAATGAAGGCGCTTATAGGCGTCAGTGAGATGAAACGTATATCAAACTATTACACGAAATAAACATGCCACATCTGTTTGTAGCTCTAATGAAAAATCTTTTGCCTTGTGTCAAAAGATTTCAAGAAATAAATCATTGGTTTTTGTTATTTAAAAAAAAACACGTAAGAGCCGGAACATACACACCAAGCTTTTCCTTTGTAATTTATGAAGTGTGGATTTAATCTGGGTTTACTATCCTCACAGAAGCGTAACACAAGGTGTATCAAGACATCTCCTGAAAGTTTCCCCAAAAGCTCTATGTAAGCAAATTTCTGCCCACTACGATTAATGCTATAATGGATTATAAATAAAACCACTATTTTTGGCCAATTTCAGAAACAACAAATATGTCATTTGTTTCCCTATGTAGATATGCGCTTTTATGGAAGAGTGAGAGGTAGTGGTTCCTTATTGCAAAATGTAATCCAAATATTACACGGCGAAGAATAATATTAAAATGCTCCAGCGGTTAATATGGACCACATTCAGTACTGGTTCAATGTATCGATTGGTTCAAAACAATAGAACATAACCTCAAAGCAAAATTTTAGAACTCATGTTAAAAAACCTGGAAAAGAGGAAATTTCCAACAAATTCTTATTCCATTGCCATCTAGTACTCATCAAGAATCCAAAATGATTAGAAAAATCAGTCACCACAAATCCCTTGGTGGACTTTTGAGGCTATGTTTACATAATGAACCAATCGATATCGATACAATTGCAGCGATGGAATGCCTGTTTGATGTATCAAATACGATTTATTACCTAGTAGTTTTTAAGGAAGAATACCTGCTTAAATATTCGTCCAATTTCTTTGAGCGCGTTTTGATAATTGGTTGCCTCAAATGATCCGAAGCTGATTTTAATCACGGGATACCGATTCATGTGTTTCTCCCTGAATTCATTCATAGTAGAGGTGTCAGCCATGACATTAAGCCCCGAAAAGAGACGTTTCGACTGGCTAAGGTCATACTTGGAGTTGAAAAAGTAATCCACGGTTGATGCCATGAGTGATTTTCCAAATCCAGGCGGTTTTGTCACCAGTACGATTGGACCCTTATGCTTCTCCTCGCGGGATATGAAGTCGGGGAGGAATAGGGTCTTGTCTACGTACAGCTTTTGGTGATTCTCCATGAATTCTTGGAAGTCGGTGATTTGTTGTTGGTTAGAGGTCGTAAACATTTTCTGGTTTGAAGTTGATCTCGTCTTCGGTGAAAAGTCGGTCTTTGCAGCATTGGTGATTTTTGTCCGGTTTCTAGTCACAACAAATTCGCCTGACCCTCTAGTGAACAGGACGTACAAAATTAACAATAAGGTTGCATAAATAGTTCTTTCCATTTTCCAAATATTGAGCTACGACTCTAAGGCTCCTTCATAACCTGAAAACTTTAAAACAACACCAGAAGGGCTCTAAGTGAACGCCATGACTAGTTGTGCGTTCAACGCAATAGAAAAGGGTTTTTTTAGCTGCCTCCTCAAGGGTCCCTATGATAAGAATCGTTCTAGAAGGGCTCTAAGTGAACGTCATGACTAGTCGTGCGTCAACGCAAAAGAAAAGGGGTTTAATTCGTTGAATTAATTTATCTAACTTCAAAGATTATTGTTTAAAACTCAAGTTAATAATTTATATCTAATATCACTTTCCAGTGATCTTACTTTGTTACGACTTGTCTTAATTTATATAAGAATGACGGGCGATTTGTACATAGCTTATATCAAATTTAGTTAAATAACTTGATTTTAACTTACTTCGTTAGATAATTTATTCATGAATAAAAAAAGACTTTTTCAAATGGAGCACTGCCGTGTAAAGTTTTTTTATACACACAATTAACACACTCAAGTTAAATGGCATGAGTGCGCCGATGCAAAAAGTTCGAATCTATTCTACATAAATGAAGTGTGTTGTGACAGCTACCGCGGGTCGGTTTCCTCATTCTGTCAATCTACTGTGCAGCACTGAATCTGTATACAGTTGCATAAGCAATCGATGTACACAATTTATTATTAACGTCTTTAATCTTAATCTTCCGCAAAAACAGAACTATCTGCACTCAAAGAAATTTAGCGAATTTTGCAGGTGAAAATTTTGGACTTTTCCGGATTTCATAACTCCAAAACACACAGATAGCACTGCTATATTGAACTCTGTAATTTCTATGAGCACAATTTCTATCGAATTAAAGAAAAGTTTTAGTCCAGTAAAATGGGAATTTGGAACTTTCATAACTTTGAGAATTAAGTGACTGCAAAAATAGCTCCGTTTGTACTTATAAGAAATGAGTAAATTTTATAGGAGAAAATGGTAGAGTTTCACGGATTTTATAACCTCAGAAACACGCAACGTATTACCTATCAGCCAAATGGACTTATTTTGTCAAAAATAAGTTGATACACGTATATAACCAAACATATCATTTTGCATTGCATTAATTTAATGATCAAAGAAGTTTACGATTAATTTGAGATTTTCATGTTATAAAACTTTCATCTTAACGTAAGAAAACAATGACTCTGCAGTGTACTACCACGACAATACCAGATGTAATATAGAAGTATTGTCGTAATCAATCGAAAAAGATTTTATCATCACTCATCGATGAGCTGTTTGAGCAAGCTTGCCGAGCTGCAGTTTTATTTTTCAATATTTCTCGTTCCTTTAACTTCGATTGTTCACTATTTATAAAAAAACGTTTGTTTTTCTACTTAATCCTAATCTAGTTTTTTAATATTGGATCCTATCCCGAAATTTCATACCAAAAATAAGCAACGCTACTTTCACTCTCTCAACGGTCTTTTATTTTTATGAATTGATAACACATACAGGTTTCTCATTCTCAATAAATTAATGATTCAACAATTATAATCATAAATACATATTTAAAACAAATACGTTTGATCATGCGTAGTGGTCATAAATTTTCCAGCAATTAATCTGTCTTTTTATCACCGTGCTGTAAATATGGATAGAATTCTCAATAAAACGTCAGCCTCTACCCAATCTTACTATAACCTTCGCTTCGCCGCCGCCCCAAATGTAACACTAACCATTTTCCCCCTTCTTTCATTATTTCAACTATTAAATTCTACTGACAAGCATTATTTTGAAATTTCAAGTTAGTCATGAAATGTCTACAGCACTATAATTTGAATCGAAGAACTTGCTCTAGAGAGCCGCCAAGTTTATATTTTTAGAAAAGGAATGTGACTCACATTTTCAATCATCATCGAGAGATAGTCTATACTCAGATTCTGTCGGTCTCAGACAAACGTCGACGAAAAGCTTCCCATACTGAATAAAAATCTCTGCCTTTTCTTTCGGCACCGTCCTCACCGCGGAACACACCTTATTCCGCACTTTTTTCCATGCAGCCTTTAGCATATTAGTTTTTTCCATCGTAACCCTTATCCTATACCTATAGCTTTCACTGGGTTCCAATTCAATATAGTCAAATCCAGGCATATGCAGGGTCGTAATATCAGTATTATACTTCAGCAAAACACCTTGTAATAGATCACGCACATAGTCATACAGCACTGGCTTTTTCCCACCTGCTTTTCTGTTGCTTTCCTTGTCCCCTATCATAACGTACGAACCAGCGTTTTTGATGTAAGTTTGGCAGATGTTCAGTGCTCTCGCAAAATCTCCGTAGATCAAACTTCCTGTCAAACCATTGTAGTCGAGAATTGCCGGAATCTCCGCCAGAATGCGCACCAGTATTTTAGAGACAGCTGAGTTGGGGACTTTTAGCAGGACTTTGTGCGGGTCTTGGGACTTTGTACGATTTTCGGTTTGTTCGTTGTTTCCATTTCTTTAGTGGCGAGTCCAAAACTCATCAGGAAAGTTGTAAAGTGAGACGAGCTTTCGCAGAGGTTTGGGTAGTGCAGTCGTTCGATGACACGTCTTGGAAATGATTCTTTTGCAATGAGTTTTTGAACGGCTAGGATTGGGTATGCGAGTAGTCCGTGCTTTCTACTCATGAGTAAGTCTTCCAGGATTGCCATTGATGCAGCGTTTATGCTGACTTCTGGTGTGCTTGTGATCTTGCAAATGTACCTGAAATTATAGTTTTTAATCAGCGATCTAGAGGATGAGAAGAAGGTTCACTTCATACTATTATTGCTCCTCAAAGCAGTTTGATATGGGTTTGATAGTCGTTTTCCGCATTTTCACCTCTTTTTTGTCGCATTCTTGCGTAAAAATTAAAATTAATTTAAGGTAGAAGTTTGGCAAAACAGGAAACAGTTGGAAAATAAATGCATTTTTATGTTAACGCTAGTTTACGTTAGTTTGTTGACAAGACATTGATATCTTACCTTCTGATGATAAATGAAGTGAAAATATTGAACAATGGTCGTGGGTATAAGGAACTTTCCTAACTTTTCTCAGAAAAAATATTTAATCGGGAGAAACGAGGCAACGTTGGAATGCTCATACATCGTCGAAACACAACGTAGGCCTTTTAAGCTCTATTATTCGATGCCGCGATTATCCTAACGCGAGTTCGAATAATCGCGCCAAACACAGTGCGGCCAGCGTTAAACGTATATTAGCGCCTGCAAGACTTTAGGAATACTTCACGCATTACGCCAAACAGTGTGGTCGGCGTGAAGCCCATATCAGCGCCTACAAGACTGCATGAATACTTCTCGCATTGCGCCAAACGCAGTGCCGTCGGTATCAGAAAAATTCGCGCACACTGGAAAAAAAAACACATTGGATCTAGAGTCCAGACTCTTGAAAACATTGACAAGAAAAAGGACTCTTGATTCAATCAGATTTAAGCTTAAATCAAAAGGAAATCCGCTCAAATTAAGAGGCTGGGTTCTTGATTTAAGCTTAAATCTGATTGAATCAAGAGTGTTTTTTCTTGTCGATGTTTTTAAGAGTCTGGACTCTAGATCCAATGTATTTTTTTTCCAGTGCAACCCTAACAATAAGCATCTCCAAAAACATGAAAAGGGGGGCACTCGCGCAATCCTATCGTAGCTATCCTCCTGAAGAATATTAAAATGAGTGATTACCTAATGACGCCACTGGGATTGAGCATGGTCTCATTGAAATCGCGAAAACCATAGCCACCGAAATCCTCCACCAGGGTGCGGTAGTCGTCTTCACTCTTCCCGTTTCGCGCCAACAGCGCAACCGCCTCCGTTCTCGTGAACCCGAAAAATCGGGCAAGCGGGTTGTAGTGGTAAGGCTTGGCCTCCGTGCCCTCCTTCCGCAAGTGCCCCAGCTCAAATCTCACCGTCGTTACACCTGTAATGAGCATCTTTTT
The DNA here is from genome assembly GCF_918797505.1 of Bemisia tabaci. Lineage (NCBI taxonomy): Eukaryota > Metazoa > Arthropoda > Insecta > Hemiptera > Aleyrodidae > Bemisia > Bemisia tabaci. Next base: position 21,242,552 of record NC_092802.1, on the reverse strand, counting down.
GAACCGAGAGTAGTCGTCCTTGAAGATTTCCTTGAAGAACTTAGCCACGAATTCGGTCATTTCGGTGTAGTAGGCGGCGGCGCAGGCGGAAGTGAGGGGGGTGTCGTAGGCGTCGATGATAAGAATAGGTTTTGTATTGTCGTGGTCTTTGGTGACGCAACCGCAAAGAAGAGGAATGAATTCCAAGAGGGTTTTCTCGTCAGCGTTTCCGTTGATGATCCGGGTGAAGATCGGGTCGTTGAAGTGGGTCGTGACAGTAGGGTGGTCTTCGATGACCTGAAATCAAATTTTGAATTTTTTTAATCGGGAATAGGCATTTAAAGTAAATGTTGAATAAAAATATTTTGGTTTCGATCATTTCTCGTGATATAGACTGATGTAGTGACTACGTCATTCGATATTATATCGAGCTCAGTGGTTCGAACCATAACGAATAACATGCCCTCATGCACTGATTTTTAACACCTTCTAGTTTCATTGCGATGTATAGTACTAATTATGTACGAAACTCCTTTACAACAAATCACTCGGCGGACTTTCAAGGTTATGTTTACAAAATGTTTACAAATGTTTGAACCAATCAATATTCGTACAATCGCAGCGATTGAACGCCTGTTTGGTGTATAAAACACGATTTATTACCTATTAATCAAATTGAAGGAAGAATACCTGTTTAAATATTCGTCCAATCTCTTTGAGCGCGTTCTGATAATTGGTTGCCTCAAATGATCCGAAACTGATTTTAATCACGGGATACCGATTCATGTGTTTTTCCCTGAATTGGTTCATAGTAGAGGTGTCAGCCATGACATTAAGCCCCGAAAAGAGACGTTTCGACTGGCTAAGGTCATACTTGGAGTTGAAAAAGTAATCCACGGTTGATGCCATGAGTGATTTTCCAAATCCAGGCGGTTTTGTCACCAGCACGATTGGACCCTTATGCTTCTCTTCGCGGGATATGAAGTCGGGGAGGAATAGGGTCTTGTCTACGTACAGCTTTTGGTGATTCTCCATGAATTCTTGGAAGTCGGTGATTTCTCGTTGGTTGGATCTCGTCTTCGATAAAAAGTCGGTTTTTTCGACATTAGTGACTTTTGTCTGGTTTTTAGTTACCACAGATTCGCCCGACCCTTCAGTAAATAGGACGTGTAAAATTGATAATATGGTTGCATAAATAGTTCTTTCCATTTTTCAAAAGTAGAGCTACGATATAAGGTTTCCTTATAACCTGAAAACTTTAAAACAACACCAGAAGAGCTCTAAGTGAACGCCATGACTAGTCGTAGCGTTTTGCGTAGTGCAGTGATTTTATCATCAATCGAGAAGAGATTTTATCGGTGTTGACAAGTCCCATGCGCTCTTGCCAAACTGCGGCATATTTATTCTTTGTCTTGAGTCATATCATTTTAATTTGGAGTACATACATTAAAATGGCGTCATGTCAATGGCCTTTTTAAGTGCCTACATCGTGTCAGCCGTAGTAAATACAAGAAAATGACCATGGATTGAATACACTCATTCTCGTTCTCTCATTCCTGACGTATTACCTCTCTATAATGCCAAAATAACGTTAGGTTGCGGCGACTGAACTTTGGTGTCTATTGAACACCACGAACTTTTTCGGTTCAGGTAACCAGTTTTTGGTCTACGAAACCGAATTTCAGTGAGCTGAACCGAAGTATAACACTTGTGTGACCGAAAACTTCAATTATACCTAAACCAAGAAGTTTGCTATTGCTATGCAATATACATGGGCTTTACTTCACCGCCTGTCTCGAGTTTCCATGAAAACATGAATTTTTCGTGCAATTTGAAGCATGCGACAACGAAAAGAAAAAATTCCTCGTAATACATTTTAATTTCTAAAATATAACGCTAAGAAGAGAGAAAGAGAGAGTCAAGGCATAGGTAACGAGGAGGAAGCAGAAATCGTAAAGAACCGAGAGTCACTTGGGAAATGCTGAGTTCTATTATACGTCACACTAAAAAATGTCCGATCAGTTGCGCTGGTCACAGGATCGTGTTTTAATGCTTGATTACAGTACAGCTAAAAATAATAAGATCTTTCCAAACAAAAACTTTCTAAGTTGAATAAATGAGATATCGCGCTTTGATAAATTCGGTTTATGACGTCATACAACGCGATAGTGACATCCTTAGTTTCTTCCACCTTGCTTTCATCCAAGTTTCACGTTGAGTAAGCAGTGCAAACGTGTGTTTCCCTGCCTGACGAAAGTAAGGTGCACCGGAAAAAAAACACTTAGGATCTAGAGTCCAGACTCTTAAAAACATCGACAAGCAAAAATACTCTTGATTCAATCAGATTTACGCTTAAATCAAGAACCAAGCCTCTTAATTTGAGCGGATTTTCTTTTGATTTAAGCTTAAATCTGATTGAATCAAGAGTCCTTTTTCTTGTCAATGTTTTCAAGAGTCTGGACTCTAGATCCAATGTGTTTTTTTTCCAGTTGTGCGGAAGAAACCAAGGGTGTCACTAAAACAAATGTTTCAAAGCGCAATATCTCGGTTAATATTGAACGTAGAGAGTTGCTGATTGGACAGATCTTATTATGTTCAGCTAATCCACAAGAATCAAGCATCAAAACACGATTCTAAGACCAGCGCAACTGACCCATTGAATCATTCTAAACCCGTGAACTGTTCACAGTACCTTATTCGTTCATCGATCCTTCGAATTCTGATTATTGCCGTCTGCGAATCCCTGAAATCGCCTAAGACAGACATCCACGAACGACTTGCCATACCGGACGAGTATCTCCGTCTCATTTTTCGGCACAGCCGACGTCATCAACTTGGCGACTTTGCCCTTCATCTTCGTCCACCCACCCTCGGGACTCGCCGTTTCAACCATGCGCACTCGGATGGGAACCCCGTAATTCCCTCCGGGTAACATCTCGATGGAGTCTAAGCCCTGTTTGTGGTGCACGAACTTGGCTGTAGTGTCGTAGCGCAGCTCGACCCCGTAGAGAATTTCCCCGATGTAGAAGGATAGGAGTGTCTTGGGTTTGTCTTCTACTGGATCGCTCCAGAAGGCTTGCTTGAAGAAATCGCCGGGGTTGTCGAGGTAGGATTTCAACGCGGGTAAAGCGCTCTCGAAGTCTCCACGAACGAGGCTGTCCGTCATGGTGAAGTAGTCTGGTATATTTCCCTCTCCATCCCCTTAAAGGGAAAAAAAATATCAAAGTAAATATTTCTCTAATTAATGGGGTTTATTGCTCTTGATACACTAGGCTAAAATGGGCGATGACTTCTCAAGGTTTTTTTGCCTATCGGTAGATTTCATCAAAACGAAAGTGGCTTCCAAGAAATATACTTTCCTCAAGATGGAATAAAGTATATTAACTCGTCCTACTGAGGAAAAGTTGATGCATTAAAACGAAAGGAATAGTCTTGTCTGCAGTTTCTCGTTGCACCTAGGAAGGCTATCAATGCATCAGGGAAACGATTTTTTTACTCCGGGTGAAAGTTTAGCCGTGACAATGAAATGCCTCTTTGTCGCAATGAAATGTTGTCAGTTGTAACGACAATTAAATTCATAGCACGGCAAGGGATTTACAGTCAGTCAGTCGTCCGAACCAGAATTTAACTTCAGCAGTTTATTCGCTTTCTCAACACAACGAGTAATACACTCAGCGCAGCAAGAAAGCTTCTAAAGAAACGGTTTTCTTTCTTGCAATGAATGCGGCAATTATTTTTCTCTATATATGCACTATTATTTTTTATTAATTTTTGGAGAAGAACGGAGCGTTTCTTCTCTCGATTCGCAAAAGTCACAAAGCACCCCACAGAACGATTAATACTTGTTATTACTGACCTTTTACCACCTCTGTCAGCAATCTTCGCACCCCTAAATTGGGAACTTTAAAATCTTGCGTGGCAAATCCGAATTTCTGTAGGTAGAGTAAGAACGGGCAAATATCCTCTTTGATTTCAGGGTGATTCAGATCATCCTCTAAATGTCCTGATGGGATCTGGCCAGCAAGAAGGTGCTGAACCAACAAAACCGGGAACAGACCGCGCTTCTTAAGAAGGTCTTTAAGAAGGTCTTTTGATGCGACGTCGGTTATCTCGTCCATAGCACCAGTTGCTAAATACGTGACCACACCGCGGGGATGAAGCATCGTTGAGTAGCTGAAAAATAAATGCTGAGTTGAATGCTGCGTATATTTCAAACGAGAGGGATATGCTCCCTGCACGGAGGAAAATTTTCTGCTTAATCAGTATTACAGGAAACTGTGTATGCATCTCGTTATATTAAAGGCGAAATCATTCTTTCGTGGATATTGCATGCAGCCAAGTTTAAAAGCAACAAAATAAATACAGAGTTTCAGAGAATGGATAAGCGTCATTAAATTTTCCATTTAAAGATCGTAATTCAAATCCTCAATCAGTTTTATGATTTCACACACGATTTTTTACCAGCGGGCTGATTATTGAAATTGATAGAAAAAGCTATAGACGAAGAATACACAGGTATGGAGCGATCCTATAGTACGAGTGGTTATTATAGACTAAGGAGTTGTCGATTGCCGTTAGTTAGTCTATTACCTACCCTTTTTGTCCATCGTAACCACGGTCGCCCCATTTCCCCGGTCTTTTAAGTCTATCGTTTTATATGATATTTTCAACAATCAGCCCGCAGATGTAAGGATCACTGGAAAAAAAAACACATTGGATCTAGAGTCCAGACTCTTGAAAACATTGACAAGAAAAAATACTCTTGATTCAATCGGATTTTTGCTTGAATCAAAACGAAATCCACTTAAATTAAGAGGCTTGGTTCTTGATGTAAGCTAGAGTACTTTTTCTTGTCGATGTTTTTAAGAGTCTGGACTCTAGATCCAATGTGTTTTTTTTTTTTTCAGTGCAGAACAAGTACCTGAGTGACCAAACCAAGCGATGTTTAAATATGTTTATAGACAAATTAATCTGTAAACACTACTAACCTATCGTTGAAAGTATAACCACCGAAGTTCTCCTCTAAAATATTGTAAGCACCAGCATCTTTCCCATTCCTATGAAGCAACGTAACAACCTCTTCTTTCGTAAAGCCGAAATCATCTCCCGTGTACCTACTCGTAAAAGGCACCTTGTACTGATAGCGTTTAGAAAAATCGACCATGGTCACCCCCGTCACTAGGGCCTTACTCATTTGCGACTCGTGCAGAGTCCCGTGCAGGAACAACCCCATGAACATGAACATCTCGCGGTAAAAATCGCTCGCGTAGTTGAAATACAGTGGCGCGTCGTAGTCATCTATCAGGATAATAGGGGCTATTTGATGGTGTCGTTGTATGTAGGAGCAGAGGAGACGGAGGGAGTAAGCGATTTCTTGCGCCGATGATTTTGTGGTGCCCGTCCCTTCTAAGAGAGGACCGAATGCGAGTCTCTGCTCCTCTCCTAGTAGGTACGCGAAGTCCTGGATGACGTCACTCATAAGATGGGAGATTTTTTGCACGGCCTCCGAGAAGTTGGAAGCGTTCACCGAGGCGAAACTGATCCTCACCACTGGGTACCTGTGTACATTTATCAAGTTTTCAAAATTTTTGCAGAAAATTCGGAGTTTTCAGAAATTTTATATCGAATTTTTAGAGTTTTTACATATTTTGTAGAAGCTGTGGAGTTTTCAGAAATATCGTAGAAATTTCAAAGTTTTTCGAAAGATTTTGTACGAGTAATTGAGGAATTTTTAAACATGTTGTAGCAAATCGAGTTAAGTATTCTGAAGAAATTGTCGAGTTTGTACACATTTTGTGGAAACGTGGAGTTTTCAGAAATTGTATGGACACTTTCGAGTTTTTACACATTTTGTGGAAACTGTGGAGTTTTCAGAAGTATCGTAGAAATTGTCAAGTTTTTAGGACAGCTGTAAAAATTCAGGAAGTTTGAAAAATTTTTGCAGACAATCGAATTAATTCTGATTGAAATTTTCGAGTTTTTAGAAATTTCTTAAAAATATTTTAGTTCCTCAAAAATTTTCGAGGAAACATAGAAGTTTCTAATCCAGTTGGGGATTCACGATTTACCTACAAAATTCTTGTGTTAAATGTGTTAACATACTTAGTTAATATATTTTATTACCTGTTCATATGGGTGCTTCTGAAAACTTCCGCTTCGATATCGGTGGACATAATATTCAACTCAGCGATCGAGCTATCTTTCGAGGCGTTATTTTTTAAATTCAAGAAATAGTCGACTGTCGACAGGAGCATGGTTTTGCCGAATCCTGGAGGCTTAATAATTACAGTGACATTATGAGCATCATCTTCGTGATCATGCTGCATGAAGTTTTTCAAAAATGAAGTTTTGTCCACGTACAACCGCTGGTTCCGCGTTAAGAATTCGTGGAAGTCCGAAATATCTCCGATACTGTTAGATCTGTTTTTTGAATTCTGAGTTCGAGCCGACTCTATCAGATTTTTGGAATGTGGATACAGAAATAATAAAATGATTTGGAAAAACATCACTATCTCAGCGATTTCAAGCAAAAAACAGCAGTGAGGCTCAAAATACAGAATAGAATACTCTTCTGGCCAAATTTCGCCAAATCTCAAGGGTCTTTACTCTTTGTTATAAAAAATGCTGTAATTTTCATGAATACAAATTAGGCTTTTTTCTAATGGAGCACTGACTTATCATGTTTTTCACACACAACACAGGCACAAGATTAATAACATGAATTTCGGTGTACGAAGTTCGAATTAGTCACGAATAAATTTGAACATCCCAAAATCATCGGGGCAAACATCACTATCACTTTGATTCGATTCGAAAAACACGCAACAGAGAAGGTGCGTTTCAACTGCCGCTTCAAGGGTCCCTATGATAAGAATCGTTTGATATTTCATGAGTTAAAATGAGACTTTTTTTTCATACGGTAAAGTTTTTCATACACAACGAACTCAAGTTGAATGGTACGACTGCCGATGCAAAAAGTTCGAATCAATTCTAAATAAATTTTGTTGTGACAGCTACCGCGAGTCATTGTCCTCATTCCGTCAAACTGCCGTGCAGTACTGAATCTGTAAACAGTTGCACAAGCAATCGATGTATACAATTTATTATTTACGTTCGTATTTTTATCAGTCATCAGTTCCATCTCTATCAGTGCTCGTACATATAAATGATCTAAACGAGATGCATTACATCGGGTCATCGTTACGGGTTGCCAGTTGCTCTCAAAAATTATATTTTTTTCCCTCTCTTTGAAGAAAAGGTGTCTTCTGCAGCATACGACGGAAATTCTGAAATAGGAATGTATAAAAAGAATTGGTGCATCAAAATTCTTTTAATAGTTATTAAGTGAAAAATCTCGAATAAAGCAAAATTCCCGTTTTGTTCGCCGTGGATGGCAGCACTTTGCTTTCGTGCAAAGGAAGAACGCAGTATGAGTCTTCAGGCGTTGCCACATTTCCCTCTGTAAAAAACGTGTTTACTAAGAAAATTGTGAATAGTTTTCTTCAAATTTTTCAAAGGTTTTTTTTTTACAATTTTTGCTAAAATATCTAAAAATTTCAAGGGAAAGTATGCATAACTTCCCGCAAATTTAAAGGTTGTATCTGAAGAAATTTGGCAGCTCTCGAATGCTTATACGGCGTTCCTCCTTAGCACTAGAGTACCTATATAGGGAGAGTATGGACAACTCGAAATATGTAGCTCTTAGGGCCCAAAAGAGTAGGTAACCTTTGAAAACGAAAAATGTCATTGTCAATCTTTAGACTCCAATATTAAACGAAAATGGACAAGCAAATTCACAAGTAAGCATTCTTCCGCAAAAATGAGTAAGTTCATGCAAAAACCAAGTCAAATACTTGCTTTACAAACGACAGTTACCAACAATTGTTATCATAAATCACTCTGGATAATTTGAATTCATAGATTGCCTACCCTTTTGGGGTCTAAGAGGTCCATCACCTAACCTTAAAATTTTCGACATGTCCATACTCTCTCTATATAGGTACTCTACTTAGCACGGCAGTATGTGAGTCCCACTGGGCGGCAACAAAGCCTGTTGCGCACCGGAACGGAGAAAGTGACATTTTTACGCCCGGAATTATGCAACCCGCAAATCATGCGCCGCAGCGAGCATCACGAGCGGGAACGCATAAAGTGCGGTGTACGTCGTGCGAGTGGCCCATCTCCCACGTCGAAAAACCCCCTAACTCTCCCTCAAATCCGATGCAGATACGCTGTTTTCGCAACGCTCTGAACCGCGGCTGCTGGATGCGGTGCAAATGGCCGAGCGCCAAGCCCAATTAAGAGTCATAAATTAGGCCCGCGCTGTTTTTTATGACGTCTGATTCACCGGGAGCCTGTTCTGCACCTTGTTGATGCGAGCCAGACGCAAGCTCGGAATTGGATTTTTTCTTTAAATTCTCTAATTAGAATGTCCGAATCGTGTAGCTGTCGTTTTCCCGAAGCTCGGGAGAGATGTGCCAGATGAAATGTCTGTCGGGTTCGAGGATGACGCATCTTTAATTCTGAGGAATTCCTATTCAACTTCTTAATACTGTCGTGCTGAGGAAAATGGGACGTATTTCTGCCAAACGGAACTAAGTGCATCATAACGTGAGCCCTGTTGTGCATATATTTTTATGGGTCCCAGGGCTCATGTCTTAATGCACATAGTTCCATTTCGCAGAAATACGTCCAATTGCCGTATGAAAATTCAAATATTGCCAAATTTCCCGCGGTAAAATATCAATTTGTGTATGAAGATGCTAATCTTTTCCTTTGGAATTTTCAAATACTTTAGATCAAATTGCTGCAGACATTTTCTGGATAATCAATAGAAAAATATACACAAGTTTCTAAGAAACCATTAATTTATCAAATGAAATTTGGCAACGTCCGAAGTCATATAAACACGGCGTTCTTTTTTTCTTCCTCAGCAAAACTGAATGTTTTTTGCCTTCAGTAGCGATTTTGCGAGTTGGCAACACTGTGCGTCACTCTTCTTTTAAGTTCATTGAAAATATCGATTTTAAATGAGACAAGCAGCCTCGCCAAGCATCAATTGTTTTACGTACATTTAAATAGAGGAAAAACAGAGTTACCAACATTCAAGAATCGCCACTGTTTGCGTTAAGGAGGGAGAACTGCGGATATTCTGCAAAATGACTTTGTTCTGTTTTCCATTTTAATGATTAAGTATGGCATCAGATTTAATACATGAAGAATTTAGATGAGTTCTCATAGTTTCACCATCGATTGTCGTTTAGTCAGAGGAGCTAGGGACTTAGATAATGCCGTTTTCTTCCGACCGGAATGGACCAAATTTTATGGATAAATTTTATTTCAGTTTAAAAGTTAGAAATTGTGTTATTTGTATGTAAAATATTTTGCCATGAATGTATAGGATTCACAAGATGAATTCAAAAGAGACCAGTGATGTGGCGTGCTTTGCGATACATCGATTGATGTATCATTTAAACCTATGGAAAAGGATCGATTATTAGCCTAATAATCGATTCTTTACCACAGTTCAAATGGGGAAATATCGATAATCGATCATTCACGCCTCGCAAAGAGAAACAGTAAGAAAAGACTAACGTGGGAAACCTGAGCTATGACATGCTTAGATAATTTTAGAAATTAGCGAAAACATCTCGCATAAGTTTATACCAGAGGTTGATCAACTCATTAAAAATACTCGTTCAATATATTTTCAAGATTTACGAACCTGATTTGTTGTTTCATTGATTACATTTTCAAGTTTAAAATGGTCTGGTTAAATTATTTCAATTTTTTTTTTAGTAAATTTGTATTAATGTTAGCAGAAAAACGTATTTGTAATAGTGCACGGCGCGTGGTGACATGCGAACAAGCCCACATCCACATATAGCATAAACTTGATACTCAGCCTTGCGTGAACGCATCTTAGAGCGAACTCAAAGCGCCTTCAAAAAAGTATGATACCGCATCACCACAGCGGAGTTCGAATAGTTGCTCGGCGCTAACGACCTATTTTCAAGGCGAACGCCATGAGTCTCATTCATTATTTGGAGGGAATTTTGTTCTATCGCGGCAGGGAAATGGCGCAATCTATGTCAGTCCATATTTTCTATGCGTTTTAGAATGGGTTTGGCATTTCGAACGACAAATTTTGCCTGAAAACTGTTTCTAAATATGTCTTTTTACCATCTGGCATGCCTTCAAATGTCAGGGACTTTCACCAAAATTTGTCAAGGAAGTCAGGAAAATGTTAGCACTGGAAAAAAACACATTTGATTTAGAGTCCAGACTCTTAAAATCATCGACAAGAAAAAATACTCTTGATTCAATCAGATTTAAGCTTAAATCAAGAACCAAGCATCTTAATTTGAGCGGATTTCCTTTTGATTTAAGCTTAAATCTGATTGAATCAAGAGTCTTTTTTCTTGCCAATGTTTTCAAGAGTCTTGACTCTAGATCCAATGTGTTTTTTTTTTTTTTTTTTTCTTTTCCAGTGAGAGACTTTCTCCTCTTAATTCTGTGGCAACCCTGAATTTACTTTTTAATAATTTTTTCAAATACTTGACACAGTAAATATGAAAACAAAATGCTAAATGTGTGTTTCCCTTTTTTTTGCAGGACTCTGAACAACAACAACCTAACGTCGATGCCGAAGGACCTGTTAGAGGACACGATCCGCCTTAAGACGCTACGGCTCAACGACAACTTCCTCATCTGCGACTGTCAACTGTCCTGGCTCTCAAAATGGCTCAAACGCAAGAGCCGGCTCAACTTTGTCGCCAAGTGCTTCTCGCCGAACCATCTGAAAACAAACAACCTTGTCGACCTACGCGAAGAGGACTTCAAGTGCTCCGGTGAGTTCGATAACCGCTCTTCGCGGGAAGCAGTGGGCGTTATGACGTTTTACCAAAAAACATATTACCTGCAGGAGATTTGGACCACATTTTGCAATAAGGAACCCTTATTTTTGACTCATTCCAGAAACAACGTAAATGCCATTGGTTTTCCTATGCAGAAAGGTACTTTTATGGAAGAGCCAGGGATAGTGGTTCCTTAATACAAAATGTAATCCATTTGACCTACGTTTTTTGACCTGCAGACATTTGAGCTACACAAATTTTTACCTATAGTATTTTTGACTCGCAAGCGATTTGGCCAACTAGTATTTGGACCGCGTTAAACAGAATGGATCCAAGGCACATCAGCTATTGCCAAATCTAATTCGGTAATTTCATGTTTCATGTAAAAACGGCAGTGCGGATTTTCGTGAAAATTTCAGTAAATTTTCCCCATAGTACGAAGCAAATTCCCTAAAATTTTCAAAGGAATCCGCACAAAGTTCTCTCAAAAAAAATTAAAGTGCCCAGCTGAATTTGGCAATAGCTGATGTGGCTTGGTTCCTTTCTGTCAAACGCGTTCCATTTGACCTGCAACAATAACGAATTTGGTCTACGTAATACTAATGTCAACAAGTTCAATGATAAACATGCTCACTTTCATTGAGCTTTGAACTATCAGGGCACTGCTGCTCAAATCATTCAGTCTCCTTATCCAACGGATCAAGTTCTCGTATAGAGAATCAGCATTTAACCACCCTAAGGGTCGTCCAAATATTACATGAGCCTCTCAAGGTGGAGGAGGGAGGGTTTAAACTTGCCTTAAGGACACTGGAAAAGAAGTCTCTTGAATTCAAAGTCCATGCTCATACAAAATTTAACACGAAAAAATACTCTTAATTCAATCGGATTTTTGCTCGAATCGAGAGCCAAGCCTCTTAATTTAAGCGGATTTCCCCTGATTCAAGCACAAATCCGATTAAATCAAGGGTATTTTTCTTGTCAAATTTTTTAAGAGTCTTGACTTTGAATCCAAGTGTTTTTTTTCCCAATAGGATCTTATAGGAGGGGGGGGGGGCAAGTTTATTCTTACATAATTAACGTAAACCTCCGAATTCGAACAACTTATTTTGCAATACAAATATTTCTTTAGCTATTTTCAGGCTTTCAACTGTCAACTGAAACGGTCGGTTTTCGGAACTGGAGACATAGTCCTCTGAACTCAAAAGCTGGACTCAGTTGTTCGGTTTATAATTCTGCGGTTTATCTTTCCTCCATGCACGATTCAGTGTCACCAACCGATTTTTTTTTTTTTTTTTTTTTTTTTTTTTTTTTTTTTTAAGGGATTTTATTTCATAATATTCAGTGCTGCAGCTTTTCCGGTAATTATCTTACATGTACTTGTACATTTTCTGATCATGATAGTGTGTGTTTGTCCCCAGGTTTGGCCGAACGGAGCGTGGGTGAGGAGTGCACAAGCGAACCGGCGTGTCCGCATCCCTGCAGGTGTGCCGACGGCATCGTTGACTGTCGGGAGAAAGCCCTCACAAAAATCCCTTCTTTTCTCCCTGAGAGCATGACGGAATTGTGAGTATACCTACACTGATCAAAATATTTGTGTTCTTACTTTTGGTCATTATAGGAAGTAAAACGCAGACTAATGCAAATCGACGGTGTAAGTCGGCAATCACATAACTCGGTTTGCGACGTCGCAGACTTCCTGTCATACTTTATTTTTTAAACGGAAAACTACTCAACGGAAATTCTTTAAAATTGCCGTGATTTTTCTTCTCTGTGCGAAACAAATCCTGCAAAAACTTCAAGGAATGATTTCAATTTGTTCTCCTTTAAAAAAATAACAAAGAGGCGGAGATTTTCAGACACCGCAAACGAGATGTGTGATTGCCGACTTACACCGTCGAAATGTTATGTTGATTTTGGCACAGTTTACGGTGAATCTAGTGCAGAAAACAATGGAGAAACTGGAAGAATGCATTCTTCCGATTCCGACGTTTGTATTCACCACTCGTTTTTTATCAGATTTCTTCAAGAAAACTAGCTGGCATTTACTCTTGAATTAGTCAACCGAATACTGGGGTTATTTTGTGTTTTACTTCCCGTATTAACCAAACTTTTGAGTTGAAATATCTCTCTGTTTAGTATCTTTATATTCAAGACCAAGTCATTTCATCGAAAGCAGTCACAAAATTTTGCCCAGAAACGGAGCCAAGTGTTATTACGCAAAATTCAAATTAAAGATCTGATATAAGATGGACTTTCTAAAAAATTATATTTTGAAAAATATTTATCAGAGGAGCAATTTTTGTCAGGATCAATCGAAAAATCTATCTTTCGTTATTATGTGCCAAAATTACGAGTAGCGAAAATGCAACAAACTGCATGTTATATTAAGTCGTATTTGACCCATCCAAAGATGTCTGTTTGATAAGAGCAACACAACACAATATAGGCCGATTTAACAACAAATTACACTAAGAATGCACCCAAAAAATTAGTAACAAGGCTAAAATGTTAAACAAACCCCGTCAGTGCGCTTCAGGTCAATTACACACCGATTCAAATTGAATCCGAAAATAAAAGTGAACAATAAAAACAAGAGAATGAGAATGCAACTGACTGACCGAATGAAGGAGGAATCAGTGTAAACTCTCTGATGTCTGCTTGTCTCAAGACTTTATAAAAATTATTAGATATTCCATAAGATCAATTTCAGTTTTTGTTCAATAATTTACTCTCGTTGGATCGTAAATTATAAAATGTTCAATTTCTTGTTTTCAGACGGCTCGAGCAAAATGAAATCACAGAGATACCACCAAAAGCTTTCACGAGCTACAAAATGCTCCGGAGGATGTAAGTACATTTGCATTTCCAATTTGTTACGCTTCATTATATCATTATGCGTTATATCGTCTTTTGCTTTTTCTCCTTCTTCTCTTCCTTCTCTTTCTTATCTTCCTTTCCTTCTTCTTGTCTGCCTTCTATGCATTTCTTCCTTCTCTTCTTCTTCTCTTCATTCTCTTCTTCTTCTCTTTCTTCCCTTCTTCTCGTCTTCCTCCTCTTCTTCTTCGCTTTCTTCCCTTCTTCTCCTCTTCCTTCTCTTCTTCTTTCTCTTCTTCTTCTCTTTCTTTCCTCCTTCTCCTCTTCCTTCTCTTCTTCTTTTCCTTCTCTTCTTTCTTCTCTTATCTTCTCTTCTTTCTCTTCTTCTTTTTCTCTTCCTTCCCTCCTTCTTCTCTTCCTTCCCTTTTCATCTCTTCCTTCTCCCCTTCTTCCTCTTCATTTTTACAACTAATAATAACGAATACATCCGGCGTCAAACTATACACGGTTTTCCGTGCAGAGTCCTCTTCACTGTAGTATCACATTTCTCTCCTAATTTCACGCTATTATGAAGCCGAAGTTTAATGAAAGTTTCGTCGGAAGCACACCTAACTTTGCTCCTTTGCTCGAGAGCTTTCTCCTCGTTTTGCGCCCGTAAAGCGCGCTAAAAAGCACCGAGCGAAAATCAGTCTGCGTAAATCAATCGTGGGGTGAGTGAGGGCGCTTACAAGGAAGAGGAAATAGAAAAACAAGGGAGGCGGGCCCCGCCGGAAAGTTGTCCGAAGAAAGCTTCAAACTTTTTTTGCGGGCTCAACAGCAGTTAATTACCGCGCGCTGTCCAATAAACACGGGCCTAATAGTTTTTTATGCGGGTTTTCACTCGCCGCAGATATTACGGGCGGAAAATGAGATTTTATGAGGCAGGGACAAGGGTGGGTTTCGGCGGGCGGGTGGGCGGCGGGTGTCGAGGTTCATAAAGGGGAGTTTTCTTCGGGCTGCTTACTCAAGACCCTGTCAGAGGTTGCCGTGGTGTCACATTGACCTCTCGCTAATTTTTGGTTCAGAACATTAATAATAAGTCTCTCCAGGGTATCATAGTGGTGGGGAGATACAGAGCAAAGCGTTACGTAACGAGTTTCAGTAATTTTTTTTTTCGAGCTTCTGTAGAATTTTTTATCGGTCGTCTTTAGAATTCTTGAAGAATCTCGAAAATATTCTCTGCAACACTTTCACTTTTCTACACCAAATGGAAACGCCAATCCGTTCAGTAAATGTAAGGTGATATTTAGATTATGCTTTATCGTAATGTGGGGGGGGGGGGCGGTCTAATACAGCGTTACGGAGCGTTACTGGGGAGAAAGGGGAGGCTGCGGAAGGTATGCGCAAAAAGCGCACATTTAGCGTTACGTAATTTTGGGACGGACCCTAATAACGCTACTGAAACGGTACTTTTAACCATGGGCAGTGTTCGAAACTCACCTTATATTTTCAGGAGCCATGTGGCCCATCAAGCTCAATTTCTAGGGGCCATTGAAGATTTTTTAGGGGCTAAATTGACTTTTCGCCTGTATATCTCGGCGCATTTTGTGAAAAGTCAGACGCAAGATGTTAGAGTTGCAGAACTAGTAGCTGGAACTTGTTTCTTTCGGAAAATCACCAAACAGAATAATTAGGATTTCTTCACCATTTAGGGGCCATGTTGGCGCAGAGCCTTTATTTTTTAGGCGCCATAGCCGATTTTTTAGGCGCATTTGGCGCGTTGGCGCCTGTGAGTTTCGAACACTGACCATAGGTTTATCTCAGTGCACTAACATTTCGGGGACTTTTGTCTTGTTCCATTTCGAGGTCCGTCTGGCATCCCGCATCCGTGAAAACGGCTTATCCGCAGAATAAATCGTCGGAAAGGCGAAAGGAATTCTGATCCGGGTGTGGGGGTGATTTTACGGCTGTTCGTGGATTTTTATGAACTCGAAAAAAGACACTTGGATGAGCTTGTTACTTCATCTCTTCACGCACCACGCATCGGAGGCTCCCTCATTCCCCTCGACGGAATCGGGGTGTTAACGCATTCCGCTGTTTCTCGCCTCCCACAAAGGGCGCCTTTGATCCAGACACAGCTTTTTACACCCGTGTTTACCGAAGATTGAGGGGCCGAAGGCCTCACTGAATTAAATGCGAGTTCCGAGGGATATAAATTCTTCGCAATTGAAGATAATTGCGAGGTCTCCTCCGTTTCATCCTTTTTTTTCACCTTCCTCGTGTACTGCCGTGCTGAGGAAGAACGCCGTATGAGCATTTGAGAGTTGCCAAATTTCCTTCGATAAAATGTTTATTTTTGCGGAGCGGTATGAATATGTTTTCTTGAAATTTTCAGGAACTTCAGGTGAAATAGCCACCAAAATTATCTGAAAAATTGGAAGTAAAATATTCATAAGTTTACCAGGAAATTCGTGTTTTATCAAAGGAAATTTGGCGACGCCTGAAGGTTCATACGGCGTTTTTCCTTAGCACGGCAGTGTAGCTCTTCAAAGCGCTGAAGTTTTTACTTATTTATTCTCTTTATTATTCTTCTTTAAAGACTAGCTTCCTAATGTAACTTTTCGTACATTCCACAATGAGAATAAAACAATGGTTAAAATCGCCGTTGTAGTGCTGTTCCATATACGAACTCTCAATTAATGGCAGCCATAACGAATAACAACATTTTTACCATTAATAGAGATGCAGAAAGCTCCCCATTTATTAAATTGGCCTTTCCATTTTTAAAAAAACTTCTTTTCCCAGAAATTTCAATAAAATAATTTTTGTATCACTCTGTATGTTCAAACGTCCGCGATTTTGCGAAAAACACGTGATTTTTAGCACGATTTTGCGAAAAAGAGTGATTTTCACCGCAGGTTTGCAAATAAAAACGCGATTTTCCCGGCTTTCCCATCGAAAAATCCCGTTTTCGGGGCCTTCCCATTTTTACACGCCAGCAATTGCGACCTGCCCGGTCGCATGGTCGAGAAGTTATTACACCACTGCCATTAAAGGATACTTTCATTGAAGTTGTGGTAAAAATATCACTCGACGGTCAACTTATTAGCATTTGTTATAGCTACCATTGATCAAAAGTTCATCTGAAAGGCTGCGATAGGATTGCGCGAATGTCCCTTTTTTTACCTTTTTGGAGATGCTTAGGATTGCGCAAATTTTTCTGATACCGACTGCCTTGCGTTTGGCGCAATGCGAGAAGTATTCATGCAGTCTTGGAGGCGCTAATATGGGCTTTACGCCGACCACACTGTTTGGCGCAATGCGTGAAGTATTCCTAAAGTCTTGCAGGCGCTGATATACGTTTAACGATGGCCGCACTGTGTTTGGCACGATTATTCGAACTCGCGTTAGAATAATCACGGCATCGAATAATAGAGCTTCAAAGGCCTACGTTGTGTTTCGACGATGTATGAGCATTCCAACGTTGCCTCGTTTCACCCGATTAAATATTTTTTCTGAGAAAAGTTAGGAAAGTTCTTTATACCCATGACCATCACTCAATATTTTCCTTGCATTTATCATGAGAAGGTACGATATCGATGACTTGTCAACAAACTAACCTTAACTAGCGTCAACATAAAAATGCGTTTATTTTCCTACTGTTTCCTGTTTTGCCAAACTTCTACCTTAAATTAATTTCATTTTAAATTCACGCATTCCTGTAGCAGATGTTAAGGTTTCTATTCGCGCAATCCTTGTGCCTATTTTGCGCAATCCTCATATATTTTCTTAGACCTTTCGCGCAATCCTGGCTTACCGATCTGAAACACCACTATTTTAGTTATAACAATCACTAATTTCATTCTCAAAACAGGCACCTCCGGACCGCCCTCCTTCCCTTAGGTGCGTGACGTCATTTACGAACGGACCGTAAGTTCCGTAAGATCCCATGGACGGTCTACTACGTGCGCGTAAGAAACGTCTGCGGAATGTCATCCATCCAATGAAATCCTCTGCCATTCTGCTATGCAAAGGAACCTCGTATGAACCTCTAGGCGTTGCCAAATTTCCTTTGATAAAACATTAATTTCCTGGAAAACTTATGAATATTTTCTTTTCAATTTTTCAGATAATTTTGTTCGCAATTCCACCTATAGTCCCTGAGAGTTTCAAGGAAAAATATTCATAAAGTTCCTCAAAAATAAACATTTAATTGAAGGATATTTGGCAACCCTGGAATGTTCATACGGCGTTCTTCCTTAGCACGGCAGCATTGTCCGTCTAAATGCGATTCTGCATAACGGGTACTCTCCTTGCGGTTCCAAGCACGTGCTTTCAACGAAGGTACCCTCGCGGAAAAATTGATGGGCCGCTGAGCATCCACCCTCATCCCTTCACCTGCTCGGAAGGGGTGCCGCTACTCCACCGGCCAACGTAACTCAATTCGCCCCGAGATGGATGAAGTCGCGAACAGAATTGTCCGTAGCATTTACGATCCCTCGATAAGCCGTTTCGACGGACCCAGCTGTTTGTCCGGATATTTATTGCATTACGTTTTTCATATTTCACATTCCTCCGCTAACGCAATTGCCTTCGACAAAGCCGGGCAACCGGGGGGTGCTTGATGGATTGGCCTTGAGGGGAGGCTCCCAGTGCTCAGCAAAGGCTTTGAATATCCTCTTCGGCTGTGTTTATGGAAGAGACGTTTTATTAATATGGAGCCGCTCACTTATAGGTAGTGTAACGTAATGGGTTGTGTCGTTGACTGCAATGTTCCCGACGCGTTTTTGATTCGGCGCGCACCCTCCGTGAAAAATTGATTCCTGAACCTTTCTCGTCTCCGTTTTTTTTTTTTAAAAAAAAGGGGCAAATAAGATGACGAATGGTGAGAACACACTTCATAAATAAAATTATGTCTATCAAAATTTGTGATGGATTCAGGCATAATGTGCATAGGCGGATCCAGGGGGGCGAAGGAGACGCACGCCCCCCCCCCCTTTCGCCTGAAAAAGGAGGAAGATAAAGGGGAGAGAAAAAGAAAGAGGAACGAAGGAGAGATGAAGGAAGGGCGCTTGCATTGACTCAACTAACTACTTATTAGATGCTTTGAAAATTCGACAAAATTTTGAGGTGAGCCCTCCGGATCCACACACCCCCCCCCCCCCCCCCTATTTAAAGTATATCGATCCGTCTACACGGAGAAAGAAATTAGATAGTATTTACCATATTCTGGCTAATAAACGGCACAACCCGAGAGAATGGTAACTTTCATCAGCACCATCGCGAGAGTAACAAGATTTTTCCTTATTGTGACAATAATTTTGGTAAAAGTTACCATACTGTCTGGTCGTGCCGTTTTTTTAATCGGGGCTTGGCAAATGCTATATATCCAACGTTTTTTTCCGTGTATGCCTTACGGTGGGTGGTCAAATTTTCGGAACCAGGAATCTAAATGGAATCCTTCGAATGGGAACCGGAACTCCTCCGGAAAGTTTCCGGGAAATTCCCACCCAAAATCTCTTTTCTCAGGGAGCTTTGACAAAATAAACAGACATATGCACGTGTAAATACACAGTAATCACTCACACTTTGAAGGGCCATCTTTAACACTTCCAGATATTCTCGTTCCCATTCCCGCTACTTGCCTTTCACGGGAGATTTTGATCCCCATCTAGAACAGTGAGATTTACAATTTAAGGTGAAGATGTAGTTAGTCAGTTTTTGATGCTCATCGCTTTCTAATGGTCTCAAGAACGTAAGATCAAAATTTCAAGTCGAAATCTGCATTAAAAGAAGTGTCACAAGGGATTAAAATGAGTCGTTAGAAAGCTGGCAAACCTAAAATTCGTTCTTTTGAAGTTCACAATTCATTGTTCTCGAACGGCTCTCTAAAAGTTATTTTTGGGAGTATTTCGCACCAAATGTTGCAGAATCCAGCCTTCATGAGCTGCGGTTCAGTATTTTTATTTTTTCACTCCAACTGTTGGTCCATTCTGCCCAATCTCATCATATTTTGTGTTAAAGCGTGTTTTCATAATTCCTGAAACTCCTCTTAATGTCTCTACGTCTTCTCTCTTTTTTCAGAGATCTCAGCAAGAACCACATTTCCAAAGTCGCTGCCGACGCGTTTCAAGGTCTAAAGTCTCTGAATTCTTTGTAAGTATATTTTTATTGTATATTTCTCTAAATTTATCAAACTAAAAGTTCAATGAGTTGATTTAGTTATGAAACTTAAAGTTTAACGGACCAGTCGAGAAGTCGCGTATTTGTCCGAATACGTTTCGCCTTCAATTTCAACGGACGGCAATGTGACCGGCACAGGTGTTCGAATAGTTATCTCACAGTGCCTTGCATATTCACTTCATCATAGATCATATGTGTCTCGTTTGTGCATGATTTATCCTTGGTATTGACCAGCGGTAACAAGGTTTAACTAGTAAAAGGACAGTTATTACAAATTGTAAGTAAAATTCAATAGTTTAATTGCGGAAATAAATCCTTAAAAGGGATGGAAATGATTTTTCACAAAATACAAATTAAATTTATTCCAGGTTTTGCAAATTGGACTACATTTTGCAGTTCGGAACCAAAATTTTTTACTCAGTTTAGGAACTACATGTGTACCATTAGTTTCCCTATACACATACGTGGTTTTATAGGTGAACTCCTGATTGCAAAATGAAGTCCAATTTATAAGATAGATCCCTACGTACGATAAAATGTCTTAAAATCATTTGATCTTTCCATTTGTAGTTCCTCAGTGCCAACGATCCTTATAAAACAACTTCCAAAAACTTTTAATAATCATTTTCAGGAGACCATTCTTGGTTATTTTTTAAGTAAAATTAAAGTTGGGTGAAATTTACCTAAAAAATTATTTTTAAAACATAAATAATTCCTTTAAGCGTTTGTTTTTTACATTTTTCATACACTTTATTAGTTAATAAACCACAGTCGATCTCTGAAGAGTTATGTAACGCTTTCTTTCCTTAAATTTTACCATTCGTAAATTTTCTTTAAAGAAGTAAGTCCACAAAAATTTCCTAAAATAAAAATTTAACAGTTTTCTTAAGAGTTATAACTTTTACGGGTGCTTGAAAAAGTTTTTTTTCT
The DNA here is from genome assembly GCF_918797505.1 of Bemisia tabaci. Classification (NCBI taxonomy): domain Eukaryota; kingdom Metazoa; phylum Arthropoda; class Insecta; order Hemiptera; family Aleyrodidae; genus Bemisia; species Bemisia tabaci. Next base: position 21,221,811 of record NC_092802.1, on the reverse strand, counting down.
CCTTTTTTTTTAACAGTATTGCCATTAGGGTTCTCTCCTTGTTTCTAATCCTTAAGAGAAAATATGTCTCGTGATAATTCAATTCTTATCCCATCTAGTGGTATATTGTGTGGAGTCCTTTGACACATTACCTCTGATTCAGGCCCTCACCCCTCAATTAAAAATTACGGCGACGTTATTTTGCATAAATGAGCGTTGAGCGTCAATTCAGTCCCAACTCCACGAATTACAACTTAATTATTTACAAGAGTCTGGCGCTCCAGGAGCGGTTCGCCCAGACTCACCAGCCGTCTTCATATCGCCTCTCTTCTTCATTTATTTTCCCTCAACTCGGATGTTTTTTGTCTGTGCGAATAAAACGACTACTTAGTTTTAATGTTTTGTTTGCACCGCTTGTTTAATCATAATGTTATTCCAGAACCAAGGTCGGGGTAATAATAGATGAAAATTATGACTTTTAGAGCTGCAAGAGACATTGATGTCAAAGCGTGCTCTTCTTCTTGTGGATTGGAGCTTTGATCTTTTCTGAGACAAGTGTTCTTCTCAGCTGATGTGTGTTCAAGCATCTTTGTCTAATATGGGGTCGTTTAAGTATACGTAGAAAATAAACGTGGCTCACCAGGCAAAATTGAATCGGTCGATTTTTAAGGGATTCCTGAAGCACGGACTTATTTTAGCTGATCTGGCGTATTGATAATTTAACAACGTTCATATTGGATATTTAAGGCGGGAAATTTGAATTTTCGTTCAAAGGTTCATTTTGGATTTTTTAAACATGTTCAATGTGTTTGTGTTTGTTGAATCCTCGGAATTTTCGGTAAAGTAAGGAAAAAGCAAGGAAATTGAGTGACAGGGTACCACACTGGAAAAAAAACACATTGAATCTCGAGTCCAGACTCTTAAAAACATCGAACAAGAAAAAGTACTCTTGGTTCAATTAGAATCTAGCTTAAATCAAGAACCAAGCCTCTTAATTTAAGCGGATATTTCGTTTTGATTCTAGCAAAAATCCGATTGAATCAAGAGTATTTTTTCTTGTCAATGTTTTCAAGAGTCTGGACTCTAGATCCAATGTGTTTTTTTTTCCAGTGCAGTAGACGCCCTGATAAATTAAGTGCCCTTACGTTATCGGATCAAAGTAAGGGAATGATAAATGAAAGACGAAATTTCTTGGTTTTCGGCTACTCATAATGCAAAAACAAATGTTGAGCTTTTAGCCGACTTAACAAACTTTTTTTAAATTTTTTTTTTGTTAAGTCGGCTAATACCTCAACATTTGTTTTCGTGATAAAATAAAATGTTGCTAGTCACCCTGAATCATTCAATAAAAAAAGAGAAAGAAACCTTTTATCAAGAGGGCTTCAAAATCCGGCAACAGCGCGGGGGTGCATTCATAATTTCATCAAGTTTACGACACGGACGAAAAACCTCGATTACAAGTGGTTACGGGGAGTTTTTTGCGGTTCATTTTTGCAGCTCCCGCTTAATTTCGGCCGTAACTCAGCTCGTAACGAGGCGTCTCGCCCGGTCGCCCGGTCCCGCTAAATCACGCGAAAACAATAAACGCGACGCGAAACCGCAGCCGCCATCGCCATCGCTCCCAACGATGTTGTTGAGTATCGCCGCGAGTCCGACTCCCAGCAACTTTGTCGCTCCTCTTGTTTTTTAGTCCTGCTCCAAGTTTCTCCACAGTTCGCAGTTTAGAGCAAGTGTTTTCGGACTTTTTCAACCTGACGCAGAGACATCGTAATTCAGAGAACCTGCACTGCAATCCGTAGGGTAGTGCACTGCCGTGCTAAGGAAAAACGCCGTATGAGTCTTCAGGCGTTGCCAAATTCCCTCTGGCAAATCACTAATTTTCAGGACACTTTTTGAATATTTTGCTGCCAATTTCTCGGATAAATTCTTTTTAATTTGATCTAAAGTGTCTGAAAATTTCAAGGAAAAATATTCATAATTTTTCTTAAAAATAAACACTTTATCCAAGGAAATTTGGCAACTCTGGCAAGGGCGCAGTGGCGTAACGGACTTCCGCTGGGCCCCCCTGCAAAATTTTTCTAGGCCCCCCCCCCATGTCGATAAAATTCCAAAATCACCCCCCTCCCGCTCCTCTACTTCCCTCACCTCTTCCCGTTTTTTGGCCCGAGACATTTCAAATCACGGACTTGGACTTGGAATGCCTCTCCCCTCACCGTCCCGGATCCCGTACCCGATTAAATGGGGCCCCTAAAGGATCAAGGATCTAAAGGGTGGCGGGGGCCCTCAGCCCTCAGGCCCAAGGATCTACAGAGGGGCCCATACAGGCCCAAGAATCGAAGGGCCCCCAAGGGCCTTGTGGGCCCTTTAGATTCATGGGCCACCCAAAGCCAGAAATACCTACGAATAGTGACAAAAAAGAGAACATTTTTAGTAATCACTGAGTGGACATTGGAAGGCAGGGGCCCTCCAGCAAAAAAAAAGTTAGGAACAGTCCAAAAGAAGTATGAAAAACCCTGAGCTAACAATAAAAATCAGAGGAAGAAGCCCCATCTCGGTAAGTAAAGGCCCAAAGTTTGAAACCAAAGCTAAGCATCAAAGAGAGAGAGAGAAAAAAAAATTCCGGCGGCCGAGGGCCCCCTGGGCGCTTGGGCCCCCCTGCATAGCAGGGTCTGCGGGGGCGCCCGTTACGCCACTGCAATGGCGTAGCGTGCTGTGCGATACATCGATTAATCTACCGTGGAACGTATCCGATGGTGGCTCGATGTATCGTTTGGTTCGAAACAATAGAATATAACCTCAGACAAAAATCTTAGGATGTAAGTTAGAAAAGCTGAAAATGAGAAAATTTCTAACAATTTATGGAACCACAACTTACGGATCATTTTGAGGGCAGAATGTCGTCACCTTCCGGCCCAAGCAACACAAGTGCCATGCGACGTTCCAAAATTTCCGCCGCTATTTTATTTTTTTTACAGATTAATTGTTGGTTAACAAAGTTGGAAAATTTCACTGAATTGTACGTATCAGCAGCACGAAGAAAACTCAGTGACATTTCCGGACAGATTCGTTGAACACTTCCTCTGTAAAAAAATTAAATGGTGGCGGAAATTTTGAAACGTCGCATGGCGCTTGTGATACTTCGGCCGAAAGGTGACGCTGACGATGTGTTCAGGACAAGCCATAATGATAAAGTCGCCTATGAAACCATTAAGCGCTTAAGTTTCCACTTTTTCGTTACTATCTGCAGGTTGGCATCTTCTCCGATGACTGGAACACCTTCCAAAGCTCAGCAGAGGCAGAACACACGAACTGCGGCCTCGGCTAAGTATTATTTACGAGGCGCGGTCAAGTTTGCTGAAATGCTGAAACGCGGAGGCGGCTGAAACGCTGAAATTACGACCGCAAAAATAAGCGAGGGACGAGAGGCGGACGCGGTGGCGCGGAAGAAATCCGGCGGAGAAAGCGAGGAGTGATAAAAAGTGGGGACGGCCCGGTATGGAAGGAATCGGAGAGAAATGGAATTTCGATGGGGATACGTGGGGAGGGGGGATGGAAATAATTTCAGGAGGGCTACGCGACCGGGCTCTTGTTTTCCTCTTTCGTCGGGGATTTATTCCGTCGGGCAGCCGCGAAAACACGTATCTCAATTTCGTGGTGTTTTGAAATCTATACTCGTTAGTCCGGCCTACTCTTTTGAGGGGAAGTAGGCAAACATAGAAACACTGGCTTTATTTTTCGCAGGAACTTTCAATGAGAGCGAATTTTATTTGGATCGATTTTACAATAAGCAACTTAAATGCACTTCGCGTCGCTTAATTTCTCGCTCATACGATAAAATGAAGCAACATACATTATCTGTCAATATGAGAAGTAGAAAAAGTAACCTAAACTAGAGTCCTTCTATACTGATAGTCAAGACAACACCCTCTCATGGAGTCACAAACGGGAATAAAGATTACACAAATTGAACGTTTTTTGTAATCTTTGATCGGCCCATTCTCAAATTCCTTTCTCCGTTCCTTCTTTCATTCCGTTTGTTCCTTGTCGAACCCGTGATTCCTCGGTCCATTCCAGATTATAATCTTTGCGATTAGTGAAAATGTAATCTTTATTCCCGTTTGTGACAATGTGGAGGCCTAAAATACGGTAACCAATCAGAAGTGGATTCACACTCTCTTAACTCTCACAATCAGTATAAAGGGACTCTATAGGACCAGTGGCGTGGCGTGAATAATCGATTATCGATATCTCGCCATTTGAAGCTATTGTAAAGAATCGATTACTAAGGTGTTCGCTGCCAACACCCTGACAATCGATCTTTTTTCATGGGTTTAAATGGCACAACAATCGATATATCGCAATTCACGCCACGCTACTGTCTAGAACCGCATTCATGATATAGTCCAATGCGCTACTCCCTCGCAAGTTGCAACTTCTGAGTGGCAATGTGAAACACATAAGAGTGCACTCGTTCAGTAGGGCACTTCCTTCATCCTCTTTACTTGGGAACATCTTCAATAATTGTCGACTGTTAAAAATAAAATTGCATGACCAGCATCGTAAAGGTATAACCAGTAGCACAATCAACGCGACGATGCAATCAATCACACTCCAGGCATCGAGCCCGCAAAACCAGAAGAAAAGAGCTCGATAATAGCTCCGATATCGTCCCGTCGGAAATTGATTTTTCCGTAGTCACCTCATACCCTGGTACGGGATTTAATCCTTTAAATGGGATTTTTACGGGACAAGAACAAAGAGAGTGAATGCCCCCATTACTCTTCCTCCTCGGTGCAGTCGGACGTATTTCTGCCAAACGGAACTATGTGCATCATGACGTGAGCCCTGTTATGTATATATTCTTATTGGTCTCAGGGCTCACGTTTCAATACACTTAGTTCCGTTTGGCAGAAATACGCCCGGTTGGAATCCACGTGTTGTATATTTATGAGAGGCGGGGAAAATATCAGTCTCGATGCAGCCGCACTCGGCATTTTTATTAACGTCGTCACGGAAGCACTAAAATAGATTTAGGGCCTCAATAAAAACAATAAAAACGCAACACGTCTTGGAAACACGCCGCGAAACACTTTAGCACGGCCCCGCTGCCGCCGCCGGAGTGTGACAAAAATCTCCCGATCGGCGGCCGGAGCACCTGGATTTCGACCGCGAAAAGTTGAGCTGCCAGGAAGATCACTAGATCACTATTAAGGGAGTACGGACATGTTATAGTAATTTTGAGGTTAGGTCATGGAGCTTTTAGGGCCCAAAAGGGAAACCAATCTGTGAATTTAAAATATTCCGAGTGATTTATTATCACGAGCCTTACGATCCGTTGTTTTTAATGCGCGTATTTGACAAACTGATTGCGGTAGAAGCACGAGTCGTAAAACAAGAAGTTGGAGTTTTTTAGCCAACGTGCGTTTAAAATCAGCTTAAACTAAAAACCTCAATATAGAGAGAAAAATTTCATATGAGCACACTTTCCCCTCAAAGAGATAAGCTAGGCTTGGTAGCAGAAAATTCAGGAGGCTGCGCTGCACTTAGGATGGGTCCAATTAGACCCGAAACACGTCTGCAGTTGCCCTCCTGAATGGTGAACCTGAACTAGTGTTGCACCAAAAGGCGTATCTCTTTGAGGGAAAATTGTGCTCATGTGAGCTTTTTCCCTCTGCATTGAGATTTTCAGCTTCACGCTGGTTTTAAACGCACGTTGGCTAAAAAACTCCAACTTGAACACTCATTTATGAACATTCTCGGACATCTTAGTTTGAAATTGGAATCTGTAGATTGGCAGTGAAATTTTTCGTGTTAGAAGGTTGGCTGCCCTCCTTGGCCCTACGACCTCCATACTTCATCAACTCATCATTTCCGTACTGTTCCTACATAGGTACTCCAGGAAGACAACGAGAAATCCTGCGTATGGATTGTTAAATCGATATCGAAAGTCTGTAATCGATAATGAGCCTAACAAAGATAAGAATTTATCGATATAGGTCACTCAATAACGATTCACTAATCGAAATCGACCCACTAATGCAGTGAGTAAACTCCATAGTTGTGCGAGCACAGACCGATCAAGTAGTCGCGTGATTGTCCGAATACGTTTCGCCTTCAATTTCGACGGACGGCAATGTGACCGGCATAGGTGCTCGAATAGTTATCTCACAGCGCCTTGCAAATTTTTCAATCACGTTACCTTAGACTCTAAGGCTCAGAGCACACCGTTATTATCTCGTATGCGAGTGATTTGTCCTCGGTGTGGACCGACTATGATACTTTACTCAAAGTCAGTCTGATCTTTCTCCGTAAACCAATGATTAATGCTTTTCTTTCTCGTTTTAGGGTTCTGTATGGAAACAAGATCAAGGATCTTCCGAAAGGCGTCTTCCATGGATTAACGTCCTTACAACTTCTGTAAGTATCCTTTCAAGTTCTGAATCAAGAACTTTGGAGCAAATTGAATTTTCTTCTTTTCTTTGAGAGTATTTAAAATTTCAGCGCTTTGACTTTTTGAGTCACATTTTAATGTTTTCGAAAAAAGCGTACAGTGCGTTGAGAAATGACACGGAGCTGCTTAACCCAGAACAAGTTTAAACTGGTGAGCAAAAACTCAGTTTTAATTTTCCATATTTTATATTGAAACCCAGCTTTTCTCAAAATAACGCAATTTTGTTTAAAAAAATATTGCGGAGCTCTTTTACGTACCTACCATACCTCCAATTTCTTCTACGATAAAACTTACGAATGACCGCTGCTACTTAAATTATTAAAATTCAATTCCTCGAAAAAGCTCAAAATGGGACCCTATTCATAAATCATATCTGAATTTATTTGTTTTTTTTTCTGAGAGATCATAGCCTTCATTTTTGCGTAACTTTTGGCTGATGTTTTACCTTATTCGAATGATTGCAGGTTACTGAATGCCAACGAGATCTCATGCATCCGAAAGGATACTTTCAAGGACTTGATCAGCCTGAATTTACTGTAAGTATCATTGCAATGCTACTTCATGCCTTCGAAAAAATAGTTTTTACTTTTTTTTAAAAAAAAAAAAAATTAGTTTAAAAAGTTCTCCAACTGAAAAAAAATTAATTATGAAGCATTCAATAATATATTCAAAGGGACATAAAACCAAGTTTGGTCTTTGTTTTTTTCTTTCAACTTTCGTTATTTTGCTTAAAATTACGAGAAGAACGGGAACCGAAGTAAAGGATGGGTACCAAGGATAAATTTGATCGCATTTAGCAAAAAAGAACCAGCGCGATTACAGTGTTTTCAAAATCGTGAAAATTCTTCTTTCCTTTTAAAAATACTCAATATATTTACAATATTAAAATTCTTACGATTATTCTTCTTTAAAATTAACAATTTTTTGGTGGAAAGCAAAAAACATTTGCTACTCTGAGACAATTTTTAGATAAATATGAAGAAGCAAGGTTTTTACAACATTTTAATTACGATGGCTCCTTTTTGTTAAACGCACTGGAAAAAAAACACATTGGATCTAGAGTCCAGACTCTTAAAAACATCGACAAGAAAAAGTACTCTTGATTCAATCAGATTTAAGCTTAAATCAAGAACCAAGCCTCTTAATTTGAGCGGATTTCCTTTTGATTTGGATTGCATTTTGCAAAAAGGAACCACTAGCATTGCCATGTTGCTAAGATTGTGCAACTTCTTTTGTCTTGGAGGAAAAACCCGATTATGCATTAATAGTTTCTATTTTACTCGCTAAAAACTCTAAATTTAATACAAAAATTACCATCTAAATTTCATAGTTTTTCACAATTTCCGCAATTTTATTGCAAAAGATGAAGTTGCACAATCTTAGCATCATTGCAATGCTAGTGGTTCCTTTTTGCAAAATGCGATCCATTTAAGCTTAAATCTGATTGAATCAAGAGTCCTTTTTCTTGTCAGTGTTTTCAAGAGTCTGTACTCCAGATCCAATGTGTTTTTTTTTCTCCAGTGCGCGATCCAACTAGACTTTGAATTCCCAAATTCCGGCAAACTCGCCAGTTTCGACAGAAGATTCCTCGTGTCTGGATTCCCAACCCGTCCGTATTTTCGTGTATTTTTATTTGGCCGTATTTCTGCCCCAATATTATGCTAATCCCCCTTCCCCCCCTCCCCCCCAAAGTCGGTGGCTCCGGCTCCCGGCTCCGAACAGCGAATTCTTTCGATACATATTTATGAATGGGTTTCCGGTTCCGGAGCGTATCACACATCCGCTTCCGGTCCGAGTCGGCGAGTCTATACCCCCTTGTTGCCGAATCTCCTAAATATGGGCTGCTTTGTATTGTAGGAAATGAGATTGTAATATGCGAAATGGCAACGTTGTTTTACTTTCTCCCCTACTCAGCTAATTATACGAGGGGAGTTGCTCACTTTCGGGAACGTTTTCTTCGAGATGCGGCGGGAGGAAAATTCTCCCCGAGATTTCTTGTTTTCCATCTTCCTTTCGGTGTTTTTTTTTTTTTTTTTTTTTTTTTTGGAGCGACCCAAGCTCTAGTGTTCTAACTCAACTTATTTATCGCGTCTTTTCTATTTTTCAAATGGCGATAATACAGTGGTAGAGTGAGTGTTTAAGCCATAGAATCTCTAAGATGAAAGAAAGTGAACTTAATGAGAGTAAAATGGATGAACTGTATTAGAATTTGAACTAAAATAAGGCGTAAATGCATTTCATGATGACACCTCAATATTCATTATCTTAAGACTAAACGGCACTGATTGTAAGCACAATATTACATTTTTTCAACTCTTTCCGCGAAGTCCAACAAAACTTTCTTTTTTTTTTTTTCGACGAGCGAAAATAATGATGACATTTCGAAGATCTAAAATATCGCTACAGTATATTATGATTACAAAGTATTTTTGCCATGGAGGCACATCCAATGAACAGCCAAGGAATTCAATACTGTGTATCAGTATACAATACAATACATGGTCTTGGTCTTGTAACAATACAATAATCGATCGAAGGTAACAAGTTTAAATTCAAGAAATCACAAGGGGTGCCATGGTCTAAAAACAGCTAAACTGATGCCTTGAGACTGAAAAATTGAGTTTTAATATTCCATTGTTTGCTTGTAACGCTTTAAGACTAGCCCTAATCTGATCTATATGCGCACCTCATCAACCTCCATATCGTTTTTTTTCATTTTACTGAACATTTTGAGTTTCCACCTTAAGACATATTTTTCCTGACTCCACTAAATATCATCATGTCGTATACAGAGGGGGATCCAGAAATTTAGCAACATTTGATTCCGTCCATTTAAACCCATGTTAAATAATCGATTCCTGTTGGAGCATCTGGCCCCTCCATAAATCGATATATTTCCATAGGTCTAAATGGAGAAAAACAATGTTGCCAATTTGCTGGATCCGCCAATGGTCGTATAATTCTTCGTTGAAAAGGAACCGGGTACTTTACAGTCCATTTCCTAGAGCTCAAACACATAGTTCCTATCAAACATGAACTTAACGATCTCGCCAAGATACGCTGTAGCTTGGGGCCCACCAAATTCCATCAGGTATCTCATCTTGGCCTCATCGTCTTTGGCGAGGGCTTCGAGTCGGTTTTTGGCGTCCGTCTCAAGGGCGGCCGGAAGGAGGAAGACTGACCAGTAGTACCCGTAAACGCCTTTTTCCCGCATCTCCTTCTCCAAGGTCTCGAAGGGTATGGCGGGGTATCCCTGGAGCTGCCGCGAGAGGGCGCTGTGGTATGTGTGGAGGTAGTCGTCCCAGTGGGTCCGCTTTGCCTCCGGGGAGGTGTTGAGGGTCAGCAACACGCTCAAGTCTATTACTAGTGTGCTGTACCTACAAGTAGAAATATCAAGTTGAGAGGAAAAATTAAGTAAAATTGAAAACCAGCATATTGGAGTTTTTTGCCAACGTGCGTTAAAATTCAGCATGAAGCTGAAAATCTCAATACAGAGGGAAAATGCTCAGATGAGCACAGTTTTCCCTGAAAGTGATATGCTGTTACGTGCAACACTTTTTACGTCCATTCAGGAAGGCAACTGCAGACGTGTTTTGGCCTTGTTGGGCCAATCCTCAGTGCAGTGCAGCCTCTTGAATTTTTTTCTTTGTGTAAAATTGAAAAATTGAGAGTGGAAAAGTCAGTTAAGAAATAGAAGGTAGGAAATTAATATGAAGAAAGAAGTTGACCATGACACCATCAGCCTTATTGGTCAATAATTCTTAGCGGAATAAGTTTTGTTGGAAGTAACGTCCTATTACAAGTATTCCCACCGGACGATTTTCAATTTAATGTTTCAAATCAGAATCACTCCGGAATGCAACTTTTCCCACTCGATTGCTGTCAATTGCGGACGTATTTCTGTCAAGCGGAACTAAGTGCATTCAGACATGAGCCCTGAGACCCATAAGAATATATGCATAACAGGGCTCACGCCATAATGCACATAGTTCCGTATATGTACCCACCTCAAGACAGCCCAGTCGACAAACACAACCTCACAAGGCTCGTTCCCCTCGTACTTGAACATGAGGTTGTTCCTCGTGCAGTCGCCTCGAGTCAGCACGCTAAGCGGGCCCGGGTGAACTTTAAGACTGCCCATCCACTTGATGGCCCCTTCGCAGTGTTTTTCCAGGGCCGGCAACCTGTCCGCGTACTTCGGGTCCCTTTTAAGGGGCTCCAGGCCGCGGAATTTGAGCCTGTTGAAATCGAATTTGCTGTCGGGTCGCGTGGGGGCCTTGACCGACTGAGTCTGGATTTTGGCCACGAGCCTCTGGAAACCCGCCGGATCTTCGTGCAGGCTCTTGAAGGAGAGAGAGTGGAATTTAGCTAACCTATAAGAACAAAACAAAAAAAACAAAAAAGAAATGAATGGCATATATCGTCACCCTCTGAGCGAAGTATCACAAGCGCCATGCGACGTTTAAAAAGTTTCCGCCGCCATTTTATTTTTTTACAGAGAAATTGTTGGTTGAATCTGTTTAAAAATGGCGCTTGTGATAATTTTGTCGGGAGGTGGTGATATATTCGTTATCTCGAACTCGAGATCGGTACTCATCATATGGTCCCAGGTTCCACCGCGAGATAGAACGCAATGGTGTATTTCTTTCGAAAAAGACACGAAAATTTTACCAGAGGTAGTTTATTGGTTACTGAACCTATACCGTTGACTTGCGGGACTGACATTATAATGAACTAATGAGGAACGCTGCGTAAATAATAATAAAAAGTGTACCCTTTGAAGCGGTATGACCAAAAGTGCGAAAATTAGTTAGGAGTGATTTTCAGACTTTTTACATGTACTCTCCGTGATTTTTAGGACATTTGCTGGAAGAAACACCTCGTATTTTTTCCTGTAGTAAAAACTTCAAACAGATCTGTTCGAGTTATTTAAGAAAATATCGTGGACTGACCTATCCAGTGCTAGTTTGATGTGCTTCTCGTCCAAAAACAATCTCTCCTCGGTCATGCGGAATCCCTCCTTCGTTACATCCCTCAGAATGATGACGTCATCCTCTGGATTCCCTGTCGCACGTCCGTATAAGAAACCGGGCACCGATGCGTTCAAAAAGCCATCACCGTCGTATTTTTGGAAAAACGGAATAATCTTGAGCGAATCAAAATAAATTATGATGCATTAAAAATGTGTGGAAGTAGCAAATAACACAGCACTTAAAAAATAAAACAGAATACTCAAGTTTTAAGTCTGTAGGGTCAACTTTCCCATGTTTGATATCTGACTATACCAACAATTGGACCGCGTTTAACAGAAAGGAACCAAGCCACATCGGGATCGAACCGAGAAAAAGAGGTTTAAAGTTTGGCTCCTGCATAAGACTCAATGTAAAAGATAAACTTCAAGTTCAATTTCTACAAAATTTGCTCCAACAAAAACTTTGAATTTTTGGCGATAGATAGTAGAGCAGTGGTTGAGTTCAATACCATTCATAACTCAATTTTTTCCAAAATGTGGGTTGGTTCCTTTCTGCTTAACTCAGTCCAATTAATCAGCAATGGTTTTGAAAGGGGGTGAACTGATAGTACATGTTTAGTGAAAACTTGAGTGCCCCTTCATACCGGCGATTATGCAACTCGAGTTACCCGAAAATCGAAGTATAACTCTGCCGTGCTAAGGGAAACGCCGTATGAACCTCTAGGTGTCGCCAAATTTCCTTTCGTAAAACACGAATTTCCTGGTAAACTTATGAATAATTTCCTTCCAATTTTTCAGATAATTTTGTTCGCAATTTCACCTGAGGTCCCTGAAAATTTCAAGGAAAAATATTCAAATCTTTCCCCAAAAATAAATATTTTATCGACGGAAATTTGGCAACTCTCAAATGTTCATACGGCGTTTTTTCTTAGCGCGGCAGAACTGTGTCAGGTATCTCTATGGTCCTTCAGCTCAGCGCTCCGTAAAAGCCTTTTTTTTTAGGTCAACGTAAGGTGTAATATTCATGACATATTTCTCTTCAGTAGTCATGCTAGCACTTCTAAATTTTGAGACTGTCGCCTTTAAGATGTCTTTCCCTTGAACAACCACAAATTCACTTTAATAAAAAATTTAAAAAAACAGAGGGTATAAATACCTCGCAGTAGAAGAGTGCTTCATTGTGAAAGTGAGCACCGATCTCGAATCCGGCTGCGTAGTCTGTGTTGGGGTGGACTTTCACGACCACAGACTCCGCACGGCGACCCTGAGAGGTGGACAAGATGACGTCACCGAAGACGATGTCTGACATGTATTGGTCGAGGTCCTGCCGCGGCGATGGCTCGAAACCCACGAAAGTGACGTCACCAAAAGCTCCGGAAGCGACTGCCTCCGGCAAGAATTTGGTTCGTAGCCGATCGAGAATTGATTGGTTGTGAGATACTTGTTGAGTCATTTTTTCGCAACTTCTGATTGACGGTATAGGATTGATCTAAAAATCTCTAAAAACACGTGAAGGAAAAGTTTCAGATTAAAGTCGATCGACCCACTGGAAAAACAAAAAAAAATAACACATTGGATCTAGAGTCCAGACTCTTGAAAACATCGACAAGAAAAAGTACTCTTGATTCAATCAGATTTTAGCTTGAATCAAGAACGCAATCCTCTTAATTTAAGAGGCTTGGTTCTTGATTTAAGCATAGATTCTGATTGAATCAAGAGTACTTTTTCTTGTCGATGTTTTCAAGAGTCTGGACTCTAGATCCAATGTGTTTTTTTCCAGTGCACGAAAGAAAAAGTAGATCACTGAAAGACAAATATTCAGTGTCTTTTGACGCGTTTTAACTAGGGATTTCCAGCAGGCCCGTTTACTTCAAGGGCTATACAATTTCGGGTCCGTTTTCGTTCGTTCGAAGTTTCCTATTCAGACTTTTCCCCCTTTTTTATAGACAGTATACAAATAGACTTGAATTAAACATTAAAATAATTGATCTCATCATATCTCGAAAAATTACGGCAGATTTTAAAGTATTCGATATTAGCTGACCCACATAAAGTAAGCAGTGAAAAACTTACAACGTCGCAAATTAAGGTATGAGTGTTTTTCACCTCACCGTCAGTGATGAGAAAATGTGTAATCACGCACGCCCTAGAGAGTATCATATTAGCATCAATCGTTATCTTCTGCCATCAAGTCGAAACGATACTGTGAAAGGCGCTCTGAGCAACTATTCAACCACAGAAGTATTGCACAGTATCAGACGAAATTGAAGGCGCACTAACGTACGTGAATTGACCGGTTTCGTTTACCTCTGTTCCGAGTCCTACTGATCGTACGGTATGCGCTCTCCGCTCTCGTTCGATCGATTCTTGCGAAACTTTGTACCGGGTGGGAAACTTGAATTTTGAAAACTTGATTGTTGTTGTAAGTAAACTCTCTTCTCATAAATGTTTAACAGCGATTGATGCAGGTTTCCAAAACTTTTAATGCCAAGGTCTGATTATTTAATTCAAATCTGAATCAAATGTTTGAAGCGGACTTTCCCTCCAACATAGCCTTGGTAAAGATTCGTTATGAACTACTGTTTAAGAATATGAAAGTTCTCTTTTTTCTTTTCTTTTCTTTTTTCTTTTTGGAGTAATTAAGTAATGAATTTAATCGATTCGAAGCTCCTCCACCAAGCTGATCCGATTAATAAAAATCAAATAAAAAATATCTGAAAAAAGCTTCAAAGTTCGCATTATAAATGAATCGCATTATAAATTTAAACAAACTACTCCCGCCCCCCCCCCCCCCCGAAAAAAATTGTGAAACGTAAAAACGCAGTTTCTCGTTTGGCGCTAGGATATTGAACATTTCAAACTTCTTATACTTACAATAGTTGATTAGTGAATAAAGTTTAAACACCAGCTCCGCCAGAGAGCGCCATCATGCGATGTTCATGTCGAATAAAAAAAGCATTGCGCGGCAAATCAAGAAGGTCTCGGAAAGCCGATTGAGGTTAGCGTACTTCGTTGATAAAAAAGTACGCACTTAGAGATCGGGGTACCGTGAGTTATCAAAGTCGAAACTATAACGATCGAAAAAAAAAAACCACTTATATGCGACGATAAGAAAAACTAATCTAAAAATGTAATTTCCTTCATAATAACACTGTACAGACTTCACAAATTGCATGACGTAAGCATAGCAAAGTGCACACACACACGCACGTCACAACTGCAAACCGGTTGCCGAGGTCTCCCGAATAGACACCATTGATGACTGTTGAGGAGCATTGAATTTATCACTCGACTTGCAATCTGTAGCGTTGCCACGCCATCGATTTCAAAGTTGCGTGCTATGCTGCCGTGCTAAGGAAGAACGCCGTATGAGCCTTCAGACGTTGCCGAATTTCCTTCGATAAAAACCGAATTTACTGGGAAAATTGTAAATCTTTTCCTCCAAAATTGTCAGACAATTTTTTTACGCGATTGAATCTATAATATCTTAAAATTACAAGACAAATCATGCTTAAATTGCGTCAAAATTACACGTTTTATGAAGGGAAATTTGGCAACTTTCGAATGTTCATACGGCGTTCTTCCTTAGCACGACAGTATGTCTCCCTTGCGTGGTGCTGTATCATATTTTTTTGCACCTTGTAACATCACCTCGCATATTATACGGTGTCAGATCTCTATGGCGTGAGTTGAAAAAAAGAAAGAATTAAGAAGGAAAACACAGACAAACGTCAGGTAGTGCAGTTTAGAGTACCTAGCGCAGTTTTGCTGGATGTTTCTTTACAATTTAATGCACTCTCTCTTTCCCTCCCCCCTCGCACCCTTTCTCTTTTTTATGGGTGGAACTAGGGGGGCCGGGGGGCCTGTCCTCCCCAGAAATCTACTTGGCCACTCCTTAGAATTGTCAGGGTTTTTGTCTAAGTAACTGCGTGTCACATCTCTCATCTTTAAACTTGTAATCCGATCAATTTTTCGATTAGAACAGCTTACAATTGTTCCGGAGACGACTCAATTTTTCTAAAAATGTCGCTAGGTAAACTCTAGACTCCCCTTTGCAGTTAAGTAAACCCACCGCACTTCTCATTGGGACTGGCGGAGTCCTACACCTCTTTCTTGGTGGAGTGTCTTTTAATGCCCCTCCCCCCCGATCACCTTGATGAGATGCCTTTTCGGAGATGGCCGAGTTCCCTCCATGCTTGTTTTCTCTGTTTCTTACAATGAACCTCTATAAATTTTAAAATTATTAACTTTGTTTTTTTTCTTTCTCTCTTTATTTTATTGTTCTTATCAAAAAATCCCAAAATACTCATATCAAGCCAGTGTCGAAAACGACCACAAATAAATAAATAAAAAACCGGAATAAGCAGAAGAAAGGCCCCGTGAAAGGCTCCATTTGCCACACGCCAACGACGCCAACGTCTTTTTTTTTAAAATGACACTAAAAAAACAATTTATAATCGAAATATTTTGATGAAACAAACCTTACTTTCCGTTAGAGTAACTTATTCGTTCAATTCTTTACCATCACGCAACACTGTCAGTGCGCTCATATTATGTCAGCGTGCAAATAAGTGGTTAATTACGTGAATCCTCTGTCTGAGAACTTTATGTAAATCACACTTTAGATAAGGAAATCGTGCAGTTACTGTCCTCATGCGTTTTGGCAGTATCGTTTTCGTATAACGATACTTTCTGGCAAGCGACATTACTTGATCAGGACCAGAACAACCCCCCCCCCCCCCCCCCTCCTATTCCCATTTTTTCACTGCAATTTAATTTTTAGTTGTTGTAACAAGACAGGATTAGTAGGCTCAGTTCCAAGACTCAGTGTGTACCCCGTCATGACGCCCCCCCCCCCCCCTCTCATGGATGGGAGATTCTCTTACGCTGTTACTTCCATTGGTATTCTCTTCATCGTATGTGATAAATGGGGTTTCAATGGGCAGCAAATAAGGCGTTGGGTGCATGAAGGGCATTTCTTGGTTGCGGTGTTTCAAAATCTCCAGTGCTAATTTTTATTTCAGGGACGAAACTATTGGATGAATTTTCTGAAATTTTACGCTTTTAGCACTACAAAATCATGAAGAATATTCAGTAGAAGTTACAACAAATTACACATTTGCTGTCGTGCTAAGGAAAAACGCCGCATGAACATTCGAGAGTTGCCAAATTTCCCTTGATTAAACATGTATTTTGACGACATTCATGCATATTTTTCCTTGAAATTATCAGATACTTTAGATTAAATTGTGCAAAAAATTCTCCGAAAATTTTGAAGAAAAATATCCAGCAGATTCCTTGAAAATTCGTATTCTATCGGAGGAAATTTGGCAACACCCGAAGGCTCATACGGCGTTCTTCCTTAGCACGGCAGTTTGCTTTAATTATAATGGATGAAACGTCAGCGGAGATTCTGAGGCACTGCACTGCAACCAAGAAATGCCCTTTCTGCATCCATCGCTTCAATATCTGTGCACCCTTAATTTCAATGTCAAAATTAGCAAAATCTGTCCCTACAAATCAATTTGAAGGAAGTACGTTGATCGAACAGGGCGATTATCCCTCCAGCCCGAGTCAAGGGACTTTTGAAGAGGCGAACTCTAGCGTGATCAACGAACCTTATTATGCGCAGCCTTGCTGAGGAACAACACCGTATGAACCACCAAACATTGCCAAATTTCCCTCCAGTAAATTATTAATTTTGGAGAAAAGTTATGAATATTCTTCCTCGGAACTTCCAGGTGTTTTGGATTAAATTGTAAATAAAATTCTGTAAAAAAAAGTCCAATAAGAATGTGCATAAATTATTTTAAAAAATCGGATTTTAGGGGTGAAAATTTGGCAACGTGTGGATGATCTTAGGGTATTTTTCTTCATCACGGCAGTTATGGAGGCGCGGAGTCGGGAAGCTCCATTAAACCGTGGCGCTCCGTCGTTATCAAGGTTGCCAGGTTGTACATTATAATGTATACAGTTTGAGAGTATGGACAACTCGAAAATTTGGAGGTTAGGTTTGATCAGGTCATGTAGCTCTTGGGGCCCAAAAGGAGAGCCAACCTATGAACTCGGATTATCCAGTGGTACTAATTTTCACATTTCAACAAGTTACATTGATCAAAAATTATAAAAGCACGTATAAAACTTTGATTTCGCTTACATTTTCTCAGTTTCAAAGTTTTAATCCTTAAAGACGCTTGTTTTAAAATGCGCTGTCGGCCATATTGAGTGATCTTCCAAATGCATAGGTTGGCAGCGGCACTTTTCTAGTGATTTTCGTTTTTCACGTTGTCGCCCTTTTGGGCCCTAAGAGCTACTAAATCGAGTTGTCCATA
Source organism: Bemisia tabaci (assembly GCF_918797505.1). Taxonomy (NCBI): domain Eukaryota; kingdom Metazoa; phylum Arthropoda; class Insecta; order Hemiptera; family Aleyrodidae; genus Bemisia; species Bemisia tabaci. The sequence continues at coordinate 21,204,077 of NC_092802.1, read as the reverse complement.
CTCTCCCTATAAGGGTACTCTAGTTTACATGGGTTTAAGTGGAGAAAAAGCTAATTTTTCAGCACTGTTTGGCAACTATGGTCGTTATTCACAAGTCGCCTTTGATTCGGTTAAAGAGCCGGAAAAAGTTGGGAAAACCTCGGCGAGGAACCGGAGAAAAATGAGCGCAATGAACGGATGAAAAGTGAACCCACTCAGACGATGTTTTATTGTTTTTAAACCGCCCATGAAAGTTTTCCTCTCCCGGCCGTCCTTCGATCCTCGTTTCCGAGCCTTTTCAATGCGGGGAAGTTGACTCGTTAATAAAGTTCGACGCGCGGGTTCGCGATGTTCTACGCCGGGGAAAAAATGGGATAGGGAGGTTTTTCGCGGTGGATGAAGGAGTGAGAGTTAGGATCGAGTGCCAAGTCTAGAGGTTATGGATTCGATCGACGTGAATCGATCGAAAAATACAAATTTGAATCGATCGACGTGGACCGATTGACACCGATTCGATCGACGGATTATTAAAAAAACGGTGTCGATTCGATCGACATGAAGTGATCGAAAAAAAAGCGTAAACTAATCGACGTGATTCGATCGACAACCGTGAATCGATCGACAAATCCACGAATCGGTTGACACACCCCTGAATCGATCTACAAATCCGCGAATCGACGATCGGCAAACCAGTGAATCGATCGAACTTTGTCGATCAAATCACGTCGATCAGTTCACGTTTTTATTTTACGATCGACATCGAATCGACACCGGTTTTTTAGTAATTTGTCAATCGAATCGTTGTCGATTGATTCATACGATTTTTTTTTCGATCGATTCATGAAATCGAGGTCCATTCCCTCCTTAAGTCTAATTTAAAAAAAAATAGCGGATTTTGGGCGACTCATTTGAAGTGAAACAGTTGGACAGAGTTTAAGAGAATGAAATCAATTCATATTAAGATAGAACGAGAAGACGTTGAAGTCGTCCGACTACGTTGCGCCTTCAATTTTGGTCTTCGGCAATGTAATCAACTCAGGTGTTCGAATAGTTATCTTACAGTGCCTTGCAAATACCTCATCACTGTGGCTGTGGAGCATGAGTTTGTCCTTTCACAGGCCAGGCAAGAAGTCTCTTAACTGTGCACATACGTTTCGCCTTCAATTTCGACGATCGGCTATGTGACCGGCACAGGAGTGCGAATAGTTATCTCACAATGCCTTGCAAATACCTGATCACCCGGCATGGGTTGTGCCCCGGTCTAGAAGTCGGAAGTCGCGTAGCTGTCTGAATACGTTTCGCCTTCAATTTTGACGATCGGCAATGTGACCGGCACAGGTGCTCGAATAGTTATCTCACTAACGCCTTGCAAATCATTTGTTCGTAAGCTTGCTTGTACACATGCTCATAAGTCATATTATTGTACCTGTGTCTGTGATGTGTTTTTTAATTTCGGCAGACTGCTAAAACATTTGAGTTTAACATAAGGAACAAAGTCACAGATTTTGATCGTGCAATAATTTGGTTTTATATTACCTACTTCTTAATGGCAATGTTTCCTCTCTTTTCAGATCCCTTTACGACAACAACATCCAATCAATGGCAGAGGGGACCTTTGACGCCATGAAGAGCATCCAAACACTGTAAGTAGCTTTCATTGTCCTTATCTTTTATCGTGTGTTTCTAATTGTTATTATTTTTTTTCTAATTTTTCTTCTGTTCTAATTGATAAAAATTGCAGTGGAATTTAATGCCTTAAAAACCAGACGTTATTGCAATATTATTAATTGCTATATTTGTGATTTTACTTTGCAAGTATGAACTTTTAAATTTAATCGAATTTTCTCTAAAAAATGATCTTTTATTAATTCAATATTTTTCGAAAGGTGCGTTTCATTAAGTAAGTTACTTTTCTGAATATCAACTCGACTTTTTGCTAAAATTCGGCCTCTTTTAATTATTGGGTCCTACTTTTGTGGCAACAACTGATGAAAAAAAAAACTTTTAAAAAACTCTTCAAATTTGAAGAGGCAGCTCGTAAAAACTGTTCAAATTTATGTTTTCTGTTATGTTTAAGTTTTTTGTTCCTGTCTCTTCTCAGGGCACTACTTAAATAAAATTACGAAAAGTACCTAAAATGTTAGTAAAAAAGTGTTTCAAACTTCTCAGAGTTTTATTAAAGGTTTTTAATCTTGAAAATAATTAGGAGAGGGGGGGAGTATAGGACAACACTCTTAAAAAAATAATAAATAAAAAATGATTATAACGCGAATTCTATACTTTAAAAAAAATCCAAAGACAATTACTTATAACAGGTTTGTGATACTTTTGATAAGTGTGATTTAGTGGCCGCACTAAAGTAGGGTGTTATTTTTGCTAACTACGCGCTATCGGAGGTGATGCAATATTTTTTTCTGATTTTTTCCCCCAGTCATTTGGCGCGAAATCCGTTCATCTGTGACTGCAACCTCCGATGGCTGGCCGAATACCTCCACCAAAACCCGATCGAAACCTCCGGCGTTCGCTGTGAATCGCCCAAGAAGATGATGCGACGCCGTATTGAAGCCCTCAGAGACGAAAAATTCAAATGTAAGGGTAAGCCCTCCACCAAAAATCAAATCTTAATAAGTATAAAATATGACTATACCTTCCTCAGCTGAGATTATCGACATTATTATTAGAGTCCACACCAAGTAAGTTTACCCACCCACGCACTTTTGGGATGAGAAGGATACGAAGATCATCCGTCTTCAGTTTAGCATTGAAATTAAATGTAAGAATCGAAATGCAGATCTTCTGTGCATTCCACAAGAGTGTTAACTTATCGGCAAGTGATGATTAATTTGTGTACCTGCGCATCGATGCTGAAGTCGGAAAATCAGTATCTCCCAGGGCCGGATTTACCTACTTGCCGCCCATGGGCCGTCTGTATTTTGCAAAGGTATTTTGCAGCCCCCTTCTCATTCGTTTTGAAACATCAATAAAAACCATCAAGTGAACGTGCCGGAGGGGGAGGCGGAGAGGTTCATAAGACGCGTTTACCTACTCGTGTTGGATACATTTTTGCGAAAGCCCTGTCAACACTATAGCAAAATTGTAAGGAAATTTGCTCCCCCATTAATAAGAAATGAGCCAAAAAATTATGAAGGAACAAACACAAATGTGGTATAATAATTTTAACTTCCGCCGCTGCGTCGCGGTGATCGCACTGTGTTTGGCGCAATGCGTGAAGTATTTCTGCAGTCTTGTAGGCGCTATACGTTTCACGCCAACCGCTCCTGACCGCACTGTGTTTGGGCAATGGGTGAAGTATTCATGCAGTCTTGTAGGCGCTAATATGTGTTAGTTCCTCTCTTAACTCGACTAATTGAAGATACTGTCTCTTGTATCATCGAAAAACGAAAAAAGTAGAAATTACTATTCTCTCAGGAAAGAGAAATTTTGTCCCCTTTTCTCATTGATAATTTTTTTTTTTCTGAATCCGATTTCTTTTATACCTACATTTAAAAAAATTGCAAAATTTGCCGCCCCTTAAATTTGCCGCCATGGGCCACGGCCCATGTGGCCACCCCCTTAATCCGGCCCTGGTATCTCCATTGCAATATTTTCAAAACCTCTGATTATGCTTTATTTTTTAAAACGAAAACTAACCAAAGTAGAAATCTTTAATGTGCTTAATGTGAATATTTTTTTATTAAAAGAAAATATTCACAGCAACTTTAAGCTAATATCTCTGTTAGTTTTCGTTAAATACGGAAAATAAAATATAAGACGATTTTCCAACAACACATTTGAAGTAGGGAAATTTTCGATTTCAGCCATCGGTACTCGGTAGGTATCATTCTTGTACATGCCTACAAATTATATAAAGCCATATTGAACTCAATGAAGCAGGTACTAAACCGAGGTAATTTACAAGTGCCAAGAGAACTTTATCAACTCTTTACCCTATTACAACAGGTAGCGGCGGTAGCGCGTCAAATTGTTGCCGCCAAAAATTCGAATTTTGCTCGTGCTGCTAGTGCTGCTCTCTTCAGCAATATCAGTGAACTTCAGTCGTCAACAAACAATTTATCAGTGTTTCATTCATTCGGCCTGTTATCAGTAACCAGTAACACGGACACAACACAAGTTCGCGAATCGCGTTTCGCACGTAACTTGATTGAAACTGTCTCCTCAAAATTCTTCTTACTTTACAGAGAGTATAGAAGGTTACTAGCCCGTATGGGGGACTGTTGTCACAGGTTTAGCAATCCTGCGGACCCCAGCTGGTAGCCCCTGCCTCAAAGGGGGCAGTGGAGATGGTCACCGGCCTCTGGGCGTATGAACCACCTGCTAGAAGGGCAGACAGGGCTCTGAGCTGAAGTGAAAGCAACCTGTCTAGGAGAGGCAACTCCGAAATCAAACCCTGGTCCTCCAGGTTGGGGGTTGAGTCATCGGGCTAACTCCCCGGTACTTGTTAAAAGTTTTACTGTTAAACGACCTAACAATACAAGCCTCGGTACCACTAGAACTAAACGGACACGTCGACAAAAATTGAGAAAACGGACAATGGTATTTGGGACGTGGAATGTCCAAGGCATTTCAAATAAGTTACCGGAAGTGATATCGGAGATTCAGAAACTTGGAGTGGATGTCGCTGTTCTTACTGAGACCAAGAAAAAAGGGCACGGGTCAGAGAATTACGGTGACTATGATCTATTCTACAGCGGCGTAGCCAAAGATCAGCGTGCTCAGCAAGGAGTAGCAATACTTTTGCGGAGAAGCCTACGTAAGTTCGTGGGCACTTGGGAGGCCGTCAACCAGCGCATTATCAAAATGAACCTTAACCTGTACGGACATAAGATCACGCTGCTCGGAGTATACGGTGTAAATGATGATGCCACTGTCGCATGTAAGGACCAATTCTTCGAAGATCTGAATGATGAAATACTGAACGTTGGTGCTGGCAGGGAAGCCATTCTTATGGGTGATTTGAACAGCAGAACGGGACGACGAGTAAACTGTAAAGTTGTTGGACCGTTTGGGGAGGATGCTGTTAATGATAACGGTGATCGGCTCATCTCAATTTGTTCTCAAACTGAGATGAAAATTTTGAATGGCTTTTTTCAACACAAAGACATCCATAAGTATACCTGGGTCCAGCCAACGCGAGGATTGAAATCCATCATCGATTATGTAATTGTAAAGCACACTACTAAGTTGAAATTGCAGCAAGTTAGAGTGTGCAGGGGACTCTCTTGCGGCAGTGATCATCATTTCCTCCGAGCAGATATAGCGTTTCCCGTTAAAGGGATTAAAGATAAAGAGCCAATGCCTGAGCAACAGCAGAGTCAGGGAACGCAAAATCATGAAGTATGGTATAACATCGAAAGTTTGGAGCACCCTAGTGTCAAGGCTCTGTATCGGAAACGCTTAGATGAGAAGCTGGGGGATGGACTCTCGGGTACCACGGAAGAGCAATATCAGTTCATCAAAGATTGTATCCACTCTGCAGCGAAAGAAGCCCTAGGTGTTCACAAAACCAGTAATAAATACCAGCATCCTTACTGGTGGGATGAAGAAATTGAAGACGAGATAAATCTTAAGAGGCAAAAACACCTTATATTTCTGTCGTCTAAAAAGACTGAAGATAAAGTTGCTTACAGGAAAGCTCAGTCTAAAGTTAGGAGCCTCATAACACGGAAGAAGAATGAAGCTTGGGAAAGCAACTGTTCTAGAATTAACACCTACCTAGGGGGGAGAAAAAGTGCTGAGAGCTGGAAGTTAATTAAAGGTTTACGTAGAGACATGAAGCGCGACATCGTTTCTCCGATATCACTTAAAAAACTGGAGGATCATTTTAAAGATCTTTTGACGGAAAGGCGCCCAGAGTTTCGAGACAACAGCACGGACAACGGAAGAATGAACAACTTGGAGATCCACACTTGTGACATAATTAAAGCGGTTAAAGAGCTAATTAATGACAAAGCACCGGGTCCTGGTGGGATTCCTGTCGAGTTGGTCAAGTACGGGACTGCCAAGCTCTTTGAGTGCCTCAGAAAACTGATGCAACAATGCATCAGGGGTGACGAGGTACCAAGGGAGTGGAAGGAGTCTTGGATCAAGGCCATCTACAAAAAGAAGGGAAGGAAGGACGACTGTAACAACTACCGGGGGCTCTCAGTGACCGGGACAATAAGCAAAGTGTACGGGAAGATACTGAAAGCGAAGATCGAGGACGAATGGCAGGATCACGAAGCAGAGGAGCAGGCTGGTTTTAGAGCTGGCAGGTCTACGATAGATCACCTCTTTGTTATTGTCCAGGTCATTGAGAAGAAAATGGCCGTAGCTCAGGAACTGCATTTAATTTTTGTGGATCTCCAGAAGGCGTATGACAGCGTGCCGTTGGTGAAACTTTGGGAGGCCTTGGAAAAATCGAATTTTAACGGGGGGTTGATTGACGCTGTTAAGCGATTTTATAAAGGGAGTTTTACCAAAGTTAAGTGCCATGGGGGGTTGTCAGCGGGATTTTATGTGACTAAGGGTTTAAAACAGGGATGTTGTTTGTCGCCAACATTATTTAAAATTTATCTCGAGTGCGTGCTAAAAGAATGGAAAAAGAAATGCTCTGGTATGGGTGTCCCCTTGGGTGATCTCGAAACTCTGTTTACTCTGTGCTTTGCTGATGACCAGGTGGTGGTTGCTCAAGATCAAGATGACGCGGAATACATGATGCGCAAGCTAGTAGAAGAGTATCGGAAGTGGGGTCTGGAAGTCAGCATATCCAAATCTGAGAAGATGACTTTTGGCGGTGATCAGCAAAGCATTGAGTTGGAGGATGGGCAGCAGATCAAAGGCTGCGAGCACTTTAAGTACTTGGGAGTGCGGTTGACCCAGGATGGAAGGACGGATCAAGCTATCAGGGAAAGGAACACCTTAGCAAGGAAGGCTATAGCGATGTTAAATGGAATCCTCTGGGATCAGCGGATTTCCAAAGATAACAAGAGGAGGATATACAACGCTGTAGTCAAAAGTATATTAACATACGGATGTGAAGTTTGGCAGCTGAAGAAACGGACACAGGATATGCTAAGAGCAACGGAGATGGATTTCTGGAGAAGGTCAGCAGGAATTTCTAGGAGAGATCGGGTCCGTAATGATAGAGTGCGTCAGATAATGGAAGTCGAAAATGACATCGTGTTCGACGTCATGACCAAACAACTTGTTTGGTATGGTCATGTCAATAGGATGACGGAAGAGAGGCTGCCAAAAAAGATGCTTGATTGGGTTCCTCCTGGGAGGAGACGTAGGGGACGCCCAGTGAGAGGTTGGCGACAGGGGGTGTTAAATGAGATAAGAGATTGTCAACTCCCTGATGACCTGTGGGAAGACCGAGCTTTGTGGCGATTAGGCGTCGCACAGCGCCAAAGAGCGCTATAAAAGCGACTCATATATATATATAGAAGGTTACTATACTCTCTGTTACTTTATCTCATAGTTAAATTGCGTATAAGTCATTTCTTATTCTTCAAATTCACATCCTAAAATATTATTCATCATGATGTACAAAACTTGTGACTTCTCAAGAAATTCTCTCACTCAATCTTTATATACTAATTCGATCTCATACAAAAGGTTTGTCTCTCTCATGCTTAAATTTTTTTAAACATTTTTATTTACCTAATTTTCTAATTAAACTAGTCTATAAGGCAGAGACACATAGCAAGCAGATTATCACTTGTTAAAGGTCTCGTATCTTATACTGGCTCAATAATTCTGTGGAAAATTCTGAACAATTCTAGCTAGTGTCAGGTAACCTACCTGGCAGGTGTGCGAATTGTAAGTCAGCTTTGAATCCATCCTCACTAATAAACTGTTTTGTAGTCAATCCGCAGTACCCAATTGGAGAAACAGTAGAATGCATTGTGAACGACTCATGTGTTGTGTTATGCCCACGCACGTTGTATATTACAAAAGTAAATTTGAAATTGCACATTTTATATTAGCTTGCATTCTAATCAAAGATTTTATCTTATCAGGCACCGAAGAACGAACCTTCCATGGGGACTGCATGATCGAGAGAGCATGCCCGACAAACTGCTCTTGCGATGGAACAATCGTTGATTGCTCTGCGAGAGGGTTGAAGGAAGTACCCAAAGACATCCCTGCCTACACCACTGAACTGTAAGTGACATACTTTAATGCTCAAGCCTTTGAACAGAGCTCTGTGACTTTTCTTTAAAATAGGAGAAGAAAGAAAGGAGGAAATTTCTGAAATCGGTGTCACAAATTACAACATTAAGTGAGGTACCTAATTCATGAATTAAATTTGGAAATTGTTCACCAAATTTTACCACAAAATCATGCTGACAATGATTTTCTCTGTTGTTTTGAAACTGAATTGACTATAAACTTCCATTTGAGTGGGTACAGATTTGCAGGCAGTAAGTATACTTACTGTGTAGGTCTTATAATCACAACATTGAACCCTTTGAGTCTGCAATCACACACTTAATGTCTCCAGAATTAGAAGAATAGTGGAAAAAAATTTTCTGCTTGAAACTCTCACAGAGTAATTTATTTAAGAGTAGTGATTTTTAAGCGTGCTCCAATGTGCAATGATCTCTAAGACGATCTACTTTAAGGCTCTCTTTATCTTTTCCTGTGATGAAGGAGTGAGCAGATGAAATTTTGAATTAAATTACTCTTGTCAATTCTGGAAATGTATCCTTAAAAAAAGTTAGTGCAGGACGCAGTTTTAAAAAGGGTATTAAATGTCTAATTTTTTTTTCTTTAATAAATTTTATCTCCTGATTTATTTTTGCCAGGCTTTTGAATGATAACAACATTGAGGTGATCAAAGCAGATGGCCTCTTTGGGCGGCTACCCCAACTCCATCGACTGGACCTAAGGAAAAATGAAATCAAATTACTGGAAGAAAATACTTTGAAGGAACTACTCTCTTATCAGAATTGTTAGTAGTCATCAGCTGATTATCTACCCATATTTTTTCATACCTTTTTCCCGGAAATATTGTATTAAGGTGATTCGTAAAGCTCAAAAGAAGTGGTCAAACTGGCATGCGATATATCGCATCGATTAGGTCAAAAATCTCGGCAGAGTTTTTACCTAAAAGATGCAATATATTGCATGTCAGTTCGACCACTTCTTTTGAGCTTGACGAATCACCTTAAAGAAGAAAAGAATAGTTCAAGAGTTAATTGCAGAACTTTGCAAATCTTTTTCAATTATAAGTAAATACAAAAAACCCAATGATAGCAGCAAAATTGCTGAAAAAAAATTGAAAGGTAGAAAATTTGTTAACAAAATCAGCTTATGTAGTGAAAAAAGATATCTCTTACATTTTACTATACAACAACAGTAAGGTATCGGTTAAGTTTGATTTGATGTTTATCGTAAATTATATTTTACTTTTTCTTTCAGAAATCTTGCTGAGAACAAGCTGACCAAAATCACAAACAAAATGTTCCAAGGTCTTCATACATTGAAAATTTTGTAAGTATTGCTTTAATTTTAAACCTGAATGAGTGTGGACCCAATGCTCTACTAGCAATAAAAAATTAGTGAAAGAAGGATTTAATTTGGATGGAGCTTTGAAGTCAATTAGTTGTCAATTTTTTCCTGTCAAAAATTCAAAGTTGGAAAAGAATATTTTGAACAAGACAGCAATCGGTAAACTGTTTTACTAACATTGAGTCGTATGGAGGAATAAAACTTCAAACCTATTTTTCTTGGTTCGAATTTGACGCAACTTATTGCAGTCTCGTTCAACTCTTTCCATTTTTTGTACTTGCTTTTTTTGAGAATCAATCTTTTAGGTACGGAGGTTTTTTGAAGTTGGAGGAATCTGAAAAGAATTTTATAGAGTAGTAGGTTTGGACCCCGATCACCATAGAACTATTTACTTTCATAAAATTATTTTAGCAATCCAGTCTTGTACTGATAGGTGTCTCTTGTCACCCCAAATTAAAATTGATTTTTCTCCCTCGGAATATCACTAATGCAAGTAAAATATCGGACGAAAATTATTTTCTTCAATTTTGCAGTTTCATTTTCTTTTTGTTTCAACTTCACCCAAATATGTGAAGTTCCGTTCTTTTTTTAAGTATGAGAATATTCTAAACCCTTATGATGTTTTTTTGGCCCCAAAAAAATGGTATCTTGTCATTTGGAGTCAATGAACATCCTCTTATCATTGACTCTGAGCAACTAGACAAGGTCTGATTTAGAAAAAAATTTCCCATGTTTTCTCCTTAACATTTTATGTAGAAAACAATTTACACAATTCGAAGTTCAGAAAGCAACTCCTGAACAAAATACCAACAAGTATTTTGAACCGAGATTCAATCAGGTTTAGATTATACAAATGATTTCATTTGTATGTTTTCCATTTATCCAATGATGACAGTAAACACTTGCATCTTGTTCAGGAATTGATTTCCAGACTTTCTGTCATGTGATTGGTTTACCTCATGAAATTCTGAAGTGAATATATGTTACATCGTGCTTTTATTCTCATCTTGTCTAGTGGTCTATTCCTCACTTCATCTAGCCGAACCTTGCTAAACTTAATTTGTCTTGCGTGTGTTTTCAGATCCCTGAATGACAATTTGATAACATGCGTCATGCCTGGATCCTTTGATATCTTGAACGAACTTCATACATTGTAAGTTTCCTATTCTTCAAAATCTTAATTCTCACTGTGTTTCTTATTAGGGTTTTATCATTGACTTTCCCAAATTGTAAAATTATTGGTATTCTCTTTCATCAGAGAGCAATAAGGTGCATGGCCTTTAATTTCAGGAATGATTTTGGCTCGACAAATGAAATGCAAGCAAAAATTTAAAGAATGTACTTCATTTGTATGAATGTGTATGGATAGTCAAATGCTGCAAAATGAGGTCTCAGATTATTTTTATTTCTTTTCAGAAACTTGAAATCCAATCCATTCCAATGTAACTGTCACCTTGGATGGTTCCCTGAATGGCTGAAACGAAGGAAGTTGACTGCTGGCAGTCCAAACTGCGGTGGACCAGCCAGATTGAAAGATACCCCAATTCATGAGATTCCACCACATGAATTCAAGTGCACAAGTGAGTAACCAGTTTTATTGTTGAATGGCACTGGTTTCGGTGTTTCAATTTTCAACAGGAATTTATGTTCACAAGACATTGATATTTCAACATTCGTCCCATGCTGGGACCAAAGATACAGCACTCAAGGCAAGAGAGTCAACGAACAAAAGCAGCTTATTGTTTGTGAAAGGAAGCATTCTTGACGAATCATTGCGCTGCCTTTGTTTGCCAACTTGTGCAATGGATTAGCTGTACCTTAAATTATAAGACCAAAGACATAGCTACACAGTCAGCCCAAAACGAAAACAGTAGAAAGAAATCAAGGGAAACAGCAGAAACAAGGCTAATAATATAAAAATAAACAGGACATTTTGGTGTCTCACAACACCTTTATCAACCGCTAAAAACAATACGGAAACCATCACCATGTAATGCCGTGCTGGTTTCCGTTGATTTTAATTTCTTTTTTATTTGTATACTTTACTATTTTTAGTGGTTGATAATGGTATTGTGAGACGCTGAAACGTCCCGAGTAATTTTATGTATTTTAGTCTTGTTTCCACTGTTTTCCTTGTTTAAATTATAAGTAACCATTGTGGGTGAAAATAGAAAATACTTTCCATTTCAGTTTACATGAAACTTTCAGTTGCCTAATACATCCTAAATCTTCTGGATAACTGAATTGTAGAGACCATAGTTTTGTACACACGTGATTGTGAAATGCTTGGTCTCTAAGAAATGTTAGCACTTTTTTATTTTAATACTTTTATGTTTCCTGCCCGTTTTTTGTTACTCAGATTTGCTTTCAATTTTCTAGGCGATCAAGATCAAGGTTGCTTAGGAGAAAATTACTGCCCATCGAAATGCACATGCACAGGAACCGTCGTCCGATGCAGCCAATCGAAACTTACCGAAATCCCTCGTGGAATACCTGCCGAAACTTCAGAACTATACCTAGACGTGAATGAAATCACATCAATTCAAGCTGACCGTCTGAGGCACCTGAAATCCTTAACACGATTGGACTTGAGCTACAACAAAATCACAGTTCTGGCAAACAATACTTTCCAACACTTGTCAAAGCTGTCGACCCTGATCGTCAGCTACAACAAGCTCCAATGCATTGAAAAGAACGCTCTTGCTGGACTGAAATCTTTGAGAATCATTTCTCTGCATGAGAATAATTTATCCATGATTCCTGATGGCGCTTTTGCCGATTTGATGAGTGTCACTCATTTAGCGTTGGGAGCCAATCCGTTATACTGTGATTGCAACTTAGGGTGGCTGGCAGAATGGGTGAAACGAGATTTTGTAGAACCTGGGATTGCAAGATGCACGGGTCCAATCAACATGCGTGACAAGTTGCTCTTATCCACTCCGACACATCTTTTCACTTGTGATGGTATGATTATTTTTTCCAGGCATTATTATTTCTTTCACACCAATGACATTTATACTGGGAGCTAACTAATTCAGAGGGAAGCTCTTTTTCAATCGCCGTAGTTTTCATTTTATAGTTAAAGAAAAAAGCATTTCTGATGAGAATGAATGACAAGTTATTTAGTCTGTTAATCTGAAAATTTAAGAAGCTACTAGAACTTACCTTAACTTACTCAACTTACTTTTTACAGGCAGTCTTTCTCGAGTCCATAAGTAAGGCACCAAGGTAAATTTCAAATGAAAACTGTCGATAATTCTTTCTTTCCACTCTCTAGGTTACATCAACATTTATTTTTCATTTTTCCTAGGTCCAGTCAGTGATGAGATCCTATCAAAATGTGATGCATGCTACACAAAACCTTGCAGCAACAATGGTGTGTGCGAAGCCCTACCGGAGAGACAGTTCAATTGTCGGTGCGCTCCTGGTTTCCACGGAAAGCTGTGTGAACATACAATTGATGCATGCTACGGCAACCCTTGTCGAAACTCTGGAACTTGCAAACTTTTGGAAGAAGGAAGATTTAGGTAATTTTCTTACTCTTAACTGTTATTTTAATAATTTAAGCATTTTCTGCAAAGAAAACTTTGAATTATCAATAACCTAAGGTAGGACTTATCCAATTCTCCAAAGAGAGGAACAGAATTTAATTTCAAGGCTGAAAATTCAACCTAAATAATTTAATTTTGTACAAAAGTATAAATGTGCAATTTCTGTCCAAATTTCGCCGTTTTTTTACTTTTTTGGGCGGCAAATTAGGAAAAAATCAATGAACTTTTCAATCATAAATGCCTAACAATTCAGTTTGTGAAAGGAAATTTTTCAATTTGGAAATGTAGTTACATTTTTACAAGCTGGAAAACAACTACTTGTTTCTTGTATTCTTAAATTAATTCTATACTTATTTATTTCTAATTATTTTGTCATCGTAGTTGCGAGTGTGCACCTGGCTTCACTGGCGCTCGCTGCGAAAGCAACATTGACGACTGCTTGAAACACCAATGCAAAAACAACGCAACCTGCATCGATTTGATCCAAGCGTACGAGTGTCGCTGCTCTCCAGGCTACATGGGAACGTACTGTGAAACGAAGATCCCATTCTGCACGAAAGAGTACAATCCCTGCCACAATGGAGCTAAGTGCATCAATCACTTCACGCACTACTCCTGCGAATGTGCTCCAGGATTCTCAGGCGAGAACTGCACAATCAATAACGATGATTGTCAAAACCACATGTGCCAGAATGGTGGCACTTGTGTTGATGGAGTGAACGATTACACTTGCACCTGTCCCGGGGACTATGCCGGAAAATTTTGCGAGATATCACCTATGGTTGCCATGCTCTATCCACAAACATCGCCTTGTCAGCATCACGAGTGCAAGAACGGTATCTGCTTCCAACCGCAGGGATCATCGGACTATTCTTGTAAATGTGCTCCTGGTTACTCAGGTACGTCTTTTATTTTTTACCCTCTACCTCTAAAAAATAACAAGTATTTTTTTATCTCTCTCAACATAAGAAAAATCATTAATTTCATCATTAAAATCATTAATGTTGCATTTTACCAACTTTTTTTGCCAAAAATAAGCGCTAGCAAAAATATTCCTCACAGCAATACAAGCAACACAAAAGAAACAAGGTTTAAAAGTTGCAATCTATAGAATTGGCTTATTGTATATTTAGAATAAGAATGTATGAACAGTTTTAACATTGTTTTACTTCACGTGTGATTTCCTTCTCAACAGGAAAACGATGCGAATATCTGACCAGTCTGAGCTTCATCCATAGTTCATCTTTCGTTGAAATGGAACCGTTAAGAACAAAACCAGAAGCCAATGTTACTGTCGTCTTCTCCACAACACAAGAAAACGGTGTCTTGCTGTATGATGGCCAGTCAGAACATTTGGCTGTTGAATTATTCAATGGCAGGATTCGAGTGAGCTATGATGTTGGAAATTATCCGGTTTCAACCATGTACAGGTAACCTTGTCTTTTCTCTCATCTAAGAGCCATCAATTTTCTGTTCAAATGCATCTCAAATATGAACAAAGAAAATATCGTAAATTTATTTTGCCGCATATTTACTGAGTGTATGATGAGTATAAGGATTTACCTAGTCAAAGAAGTAAAAAACAAAAAATAAAATATAAAATATTAATAATAATCAGGCAAAATTTTCTAAATTGCATCTGAGTTTGGCGTCTTAGTTCCAACTTCAGTAGTTATTTCTGATTTTATCCAGCAAAATATTGTTCAATAAAGTTGCAAAATTATTTAGTTTTTCAATGCAGAATGGAAAGCAAAGTAAATTAACATTTTTAATGCGTCTGAACTGTGCATATCAAGTTTTAGTAAGAAAGGCCTCAGAGTTGCTATTGTTTTTTTTTTTTACATTTTATTTGATTTATTAGATCAAAAATTAATAGAATTTATGTCTTTTTTCAGTTTTGAAACTCTGACTGATGGAAAATATCATGTTGTCGAATTAATTGCCATCAAAAAGAACTTTACCTTGCGAGTTGATCATGGAATTGCTCGCTCTATCATCAATGAAGGCTCTAGAGACTACCTGCGCCTGACGACGCCTCTCTTCCTTGGTGGAGTGCCAGCTGAAGTTGGTCAAGAGGCATTCTCACATTGGCATTTACGCAATGCAACAAGCTTTAACGGTAATTTCTCTAGTTTTTAGCAGTAGTTACAGTAGATAATTCTGATATGACTTGGGGCCAAATTTTCAGAACCCGAAAAATATGCCTCAATGGGAGATATTACTCTATCTTCAATTTGTTCTCTATATTTTCCAAACGCCCATTGAATCGGCACATGCAAAAATGTCCGATGTCCAATGCAGTGTTTCAGAATTTGAGTGAACGATCTCGTTGTAACTTTAAGACACAAAATGGTGTAAGACGTTAGGAATGTAGAATAATGCTATAAATAATCCCTAAGTACAATTAAACGTTTGCAAAAGAGATCGATCTTATTCATCACTGTCGTGGGGAAAAAGAAACTACTGCAATTATGAAAACCCTGTATTGGACAATGGACGTTTTTGCATGAGTCGATTGAATTGTTAAATCAATCATTTTGTAGAATGTCCAGACAAATTACCACTTATTTTCTCTGAACTAGGAGTTGTGCATCTTCTGCTATTTGGTGAGATGGTGCTCTTAATGTGTAGGTACACATCTTTTGTTGAATTCTGGATCATCTTAGAAGTGAATCAATGATCTTTAGCACTAAAATGGGCACTTAACTCAAAATTTTGAAATATTTCTCAAAATAAATGGTATTTATAATTTCGCAAATAAAAAATTAATAAGAGCGCATTGATCCGAAAATTCAAGAAAAATTAATAGTGTGACCAATTTTTGTGTCTGAAATATTGAGAAATTTTGCTTTAGCCTTTGTCAAACATTTGCAAAAATTAGGAGTTTGCAAGGTTTGACCAACTGCCAAGGCATTCAACAAAATACGAGGTTGGACCATCAGTCCTTGGCATAAATTAGGTTTTTATCGAGAAAAATTTCATTTTTTAATGTATTACTATAATCAAGAGGAATACGGGGTAAGAGATAATTTTTTTTTTTACCGTTGTCCAATAAACTGCAAAATCTAATTTCTTTCAAATTGTTCTAGGCTGCATGAAAGAAATCTGGATCAATCACAAGTTGGTCGACTTCACGAACGCAGCACGGCAGCAGAAGGTGACGCCAGGCTGCTCTTTGGTCCAGGATGAGGAACAGATGGTCGAAGAAGAGGGTGAGCGGCCAATAGAGCGCAAATTAACAGATGTCGAATCCAAGCTGGACGTTGGCATGAATGTGGACCCGTGTCTGAGCAACAAGTGTCAGAAGGGCTCCAAGTGTATCCCCAATGAAATGGGTGACTATACTTGCAAGTGCATGCCAGGCTTCACTGGCAAGTATTGTGATCAAGGTCAGTTTCATTTTTTTGGCACTTAGTTCAGGCTATTTTCCTCAAACATAAATGCAAGACTAAACGTAGATCAGCTGGCATTTCTAAAAAGGGTAACATGTGGAATAGAACAGCACAGGAGATCACGGATGCCAAACAGATTGTTGTTCATGACATTATGACAAAACAATTAGGTACTGTCTAGAGAAAGGCCAATGACAGGTCCCAGAAAAAGGTCCTAGATTGAGTTACTCTCCTGGGGAAAGGTGTAGAGGGTGCACAATGAAAGGGTGAAGAAATAGTACGCAATCCAAAATGCTGCCATGGTTTAATAGAAAACAGTTGCGGTCAAGTGTCATTAATTGCCAGAGAATTCCATAAATGGACAAATAAGCGTGTGAGCGATATTTTAGCCAAATCTATGAGACAATTATGAACATTGCAGTGTAAAACCACTAGCCAAACGTTCTCGATATTTCCTTTGATTTGTTAATTAGTATTGCAGTAGGGATAGAAATGTTTGAATACTCTGTCTTAAAAAGCACTCTTCTCAAAAATTTGAAATTTTTTGGGAAGTAACATTTTTTAAGTTTAATACCTATAGGTATGTCAAGAGTATCTTTCTTCAAAAATGTCGACTTTAAAGTAAAATAATTTAATTCTATTCCAGCAGTTGATTTCTAAAAAAAAGAAAAAGAAAACACCTGCATTTTCAATCTGTGATTGTGTAATCTTTAGAATCATTGTTTGCTAGCGTTTGTCTCATGGGCAACAATTTGAAATGATCTAAATTTCTCTAGTCCCTCTTACTCTTCCTATCTTCTATCTTTGATTCCTCACAGTTGCTGCCAATCAGGCCGTATTCATTTAATGCAATTAAATATATATTTAGATCTGTTTAGTATGTTTTCTTCTTCTCTCAGCGTCCTTTATCTCATGTTTTTATCTTCTTTTTTTCTCAGCTCCATCTTGCAACAAAGTGCAAACCAAAGAGTATTACACTGAGAACGGATGCCGATCACGGAAGCCCCTCAAGATGGCCAAGTGCGATGGTTCCTGCGGCTCCAGTTGTTGTCGTCCACGGAAAACCAAGCGACGCAAAGTTCGCCTCGTGTGTAACGACGGAACGCGCTACACCAGAGAAGTGGAAATAATCCGAAAGTGCGCGTGTACAAAGAAATGTTACTGACTATCAGGCCCCTCCGAGAAACAACCCCAATCCACCGAAATTAAAAGTGAATCGAATAGTTCTGTGCTCCAAATCGCGCTGCCCCATGTGATCGTCGAAAGCCCTTGTGTGAGTGCGCCACGCTACTCGGTCGCAGTATACGCATCTGCAATCCTCGATTATTTTATTTATTTTGTACATATTTCGCTGTTTAGTCACTTGTTCATCGTAGTCATCTGGTCTGTCTGCATTGGTCTGTATCTGCTCCTGCCATAGCATACGTGCCATCGACTCTGTCCCAGGGTCGAACCATTCAGGCTGCGGGGAAAGCATTTTTATCTCAGGGTAACATTGTTTCTTAATGCCAACATCTATCCTTCAGCAAAAACCGTGCTTTCCACTAGACATTTCTCCTATCAAGAAAGAATCAAAAGTATATTTTGTAGCACGTAATATTTTCTTCTTTGAAATTGGGTTCTCTTGAAACTAATTAAATCACCAAACCAATTTTTGGTAAACTTGTAATCTTCGTAAGAAAGAACAGTGAATTTACATGAAATTACCGTAAAATGTTTGAATTGTTCTATGTTTGACAAGCATTTAAAACATTGCAGGAATACCTATCAGGTTTTTTCAAGGCTGCCTCAAAGTAAATTGAAAAACATTTTTGCTACTTTTATGGGAGAGTAGACTAAAAGAAATATTTCAGTCATCTCGCAAGTTTCAGATCTCATTTAGGTGTGTAAAATTTTTTGGTTCCTCCAAGCTCAGGAAATAAAGTTAGAAACCAAAATTTCAAAGCAGTTTATCTATCGCAATGCAAGTATAAGAGAACGCAGCTACTCGCCTCTCGATCAACAATGAAAACTAGCGCCCTAGCATTTATTTTAGGAGCCAAATGAAGATCAAAGCTATCCAAAATGGGCGGACTAGCTTTGTGCATAATTTTGTGAGATTTTAAAAACTGACTCTTGTCCAACCGACTATTTTTGTACCACTGGAATTCCTTTTTCCTTAACTTACAGCCCCTCCTAGGAGAAAGTAGCGCTAAAAAATTGGAAAAAAAATTCAAAATTTTTACGTTCCTAGAGTTCTGGAACATCAGCCTTTCCTCAGTTTGACAGCACTAGGGTTTGTTTTCTTTTCAGTGATTTCATCATTCTCATTTGGAAATAGTTACTCTCTGAAAAAATGCTTTCTCCTGGTCCGTTGTGTTGATCTTGGGTGCCTTCTTGCAAATGAAGGTTTCCTCATAGACCTAGCAATGTGTAACTTTTTAAGCTACGTCTTTAACTCGAGCAAAATTTCTCTGCTCGATAATCACACTTTCCGAGAGTTTCTAAGAACTTTTCAAAAAAAGAACGGACAAGTTCAGATTCAAGGTTTTTGATTTAGACCACTTTTTAATTGTCTCATAAATCTGTTTTCATAGTATGGATCTTTTAGACTAACTCAACTAGATTTATTTTCAAGTTGGATCTTTTAGATTGACTGACCTAGATTTATTTTCAAGTGCCATTGAACTTAAAATTATCAATTGACTACTGCCATCTCTTGTATTTCAAACTTTCGACTGATTCTAATGGTTTTTTTCCCTTGATTTTGTTATTCAGTTTTTATAAAACGCCATTGATTATTATGATCTGCATTTTGTCGGAAAAGTTCTTAAGAATCTCCTCAAGTTCTACCTCATCTCTCCAGAGTTTTCCAAACTAGATTCTCAAATCATAACATATTCACTATACTCATCCATAATTTTTTTTTCTACTTTTAGATGTAATCCATAATGATTTGCGTCAAAATCAATATACGTTTTTACACTTTCAACTTTTTCATCAAACCAAGTCTTGCTTGAGCTTTTGTTGATTTCAACTTTTAAATGGACAGTGATAATTTTCAGCTTTTACTTTTTATGTTGGCAAGCATTTATTTTATGATCTTTTTACATGGACGATTTCCTTACAGTTTTTAATTCATGTTAACATACTTCTCTAAAAAGATTGGATTAATGAGACAAGCTTTCAGTCTAAAGTAAGAGGAATGAAATTCCTCCCTTTTTGTCGTACTGCATTTTGTCACTTTCCCCCGAATTGATACAAGCGCCATTTACGATGAGGCATTATGTTGCCTGACTTCTAAAACTAATGAACAGAATTACTTGCAAATTTATCTACCCAATATTTGTTTTGTCATCAAAATTATTTTCTGTAATTTTCATGAAAGAATGTGTACAATTTAAAGAAAAAATAAAAATTTAGGGATGTCTAGCAACATAGCGTCAAAGCTTAAATGGTGCTTGGGATACTTTGGTCGGAAAGTAATGCTTTATTCAACGAAACAGAAGATAATTTTGAGTTCTTTGAATAATGTCGGGGGTTTTCCAGCTCTTTTTAGTAGTTTATTTTACAATGATTTTTGATGCATGAGTCTGATGGGAGACCCATAGAAGCGGAGGAAAAAAAAACAAACCCTATTTCGCTCCGGAGAACAATTTTTCATCCGAAATTTTAGAGAGAGACAAGTGACTTTCAGAAGTTTTTTTTGTATATACCTGTTATTAATTTGGTTGTTTGATAATTCTTTTCCATTAATTTGTCAAGAGTTTATTGGAGATGCTGGCGTGTTTCTCAGGCGATAAGTTGTATGGAGGGGCCTTCCTATTGATTTTGTTTCCTTTCAGAAGTTTAATTGTTTTGAAGTCTCACGGAAGAGAGACCGGAACTGTGTATGGTTTTCTCCTTTTTGTATTTTTTTATTTATTTGTTTGTTTCTTTATTTCCTAAGTATATATTGTAATTATTTCTTATCAACTCACATTTCTATGTTGCTCTCTTTTTAGGAACCCCAATTCTCATCGTTGGCAGATCGTATTTTTAAAGTTAGGATGTTCAAATCTTTGTTTACGATTTCATCTCTTAAAATTTGAAAATGCAATGAGACATTGGCATGTTCAGTATGCATGTATAAAGAGATATCGAATGATGGTAGGCAATATTACTTCAAGTCATCAAAATTAATTGACACATCCAGAACTTAATAAGAGGTTTTCGGATCAAAGATATTTACAACATAATCCAGTGGTGAAATAGTTTCAATCATCATGTAAGTAACAAACAATACTTAGATTGTCTCTACTTAAGATTGATCATACAATTATATTTCTCTTCACAAACCAAAAAGAGAAAAATGAGCCCTATTTCAAAACAAAGAAATCAAAAGACTTAGATGATTGATGTTTCTTTGAGCAATTATTAATCAAGCAAATCAGTATTTCTTTTTTATTTTCTTCTAAGTTTGTATGTTTACAGCATATTCTGATGTATTTATAGAAGCAAAGTCTGATTTCTACTTACACTGAAAAATCTATATAAATCCCAACTATTTTTCATGATTAGAATTCAGCTATTTTACCAACCTATCAATTGTATGGATTTAACAAGACTGATAATGAGATAGCTGCTCAGAGGGGAAAGGGCGGGCACCTGGACTCTACTTCAGAATCCACGCCGCTACCATTTAATATGAATTAAGAGCCTTTCAACACTAGTTAGCATGGTTTCATGGCTTAAAAGTAGCTATAAGCTGCTTCTCGCAGGCCTCAAATCCGAAAATGAATTTGGAAAAAATGCATACCTCCCCTTCAACTTTAGTGAATGATCCCCTACATCCCTCCCCTCATCACTTCAAAATAGACTCAGACACTCAGACATAGCTAAGATTTAAAAAAAAAAAAAATAAATAAAAAAAGACTCCATGGTATGTTTAAAAACAGAGAGGCTGCAAAATTTTTCTCAACATACCTTTGAAAAGGATCTTGAAGGGTTAGTTTTATCTCAAAATCTATCAGTATTTAAGTAAAAAAAAAAAAAATAATAACTCTTACTCAGGGGGAGTAGAGCTTCTGCCAAATAGGCGTATCAGTCAACTTCTTATTACTGCAGTCAATACAGAAAATGAAGTACTCTCCGAAAAAACTGGACAAATAGCGAGGAAATTTCCCAGTCAATGACTTAAAGTAAAAACTGTTATCCTCGCGCTTCTGTCATCATTTTTGGGGGAGGGGTGAAAGTATCCCTTTTTTCCGTGGCTGACCATTGATACCTGTAAATATGCACATAATAACTTTTAGCTTTTAAATTTTCACCTTAACCTGACCTCGCCCATTTTTGCGAGGGTGTGGTCATTAAATATCAAGCTTTCAAATTCTCGTTTCGCTATGCGAATTGAAGACTTTTTGGAGTTGTAGAATTAATCTTACCCTAGTCCTTCAACACTAAAATGGAGTTTTTCCTGAGAATTTCAGGGATTCTTGTTCATAAACGTCAGTTTTTGTTTCAGTCTCTCACAAAATACTCAAATGCTGCATCCATCTTGTATTTGTTTTTTTGTGGATTTATTTCCGTATCTCATCTCATTATATAAAGACTCACTTAAGGACTATAACCAAGTTGTTTAATTTAGATCCCTATTTCTGTACATACCATACCATAAGATCAACTATCTAACTTATTTTGTAAAGTGTTTTTAGAATAAGAATAAACACTAGTGTCTGAAACTGTCCTTTGTCTTTTATCACAATAATCCCTTCAAAAAATAATCATAATGTCTTGTTGACGGATTTGCTGTAGACAAGGTAACTTTCGTCAGAATCGCTCAAATTTTTTAATGGCTTGCTCTTTGTCTGTATGAAGGTTGGCTTTGAATTTGGGCTCATGGGCATTCACTGTTCACCGATAATAGGTCATTAATGTAAGTGCTTCCCTTACGCTGTTTTTGACTTAGCAGGCTTTTTGTATTTCCGCTCTGAGAGAGAGAAAGGAGTAAAAAAGAGAGGGAAAAGGAAAAGAGAAGAAGACAAAAAGAATGAGAAGAAAGAGAAAGAAGAAGAGGAAACAGGGAAGAGAGGAAAACCATGAGACATAACCATGTTGCGTTTCTTGTCGGTTAATATTCAATGACTCGGCACAGCTCAGGCGGCTCCCAGCCAGTCGTTTATGTCAATGGGTTAGGAAATATGAGATCAATGAAAAACAAAGTTTACGAAAAATAATCAATTTATCAATAAAAAATGTACTCTTCTCCAATTCAATCTCATCTCTGATATACAACAATGTTAATAAAAACAAAAAAACCTGTACAAATAAACTGCTGCAGTACACATTTACAAACAAGGTACAGATTAAAACAAATCTAATTAACAAAATGCTCAGCCTTTTAATAAATTAATGCTCTACCAGAAATAATAGAGTCAACTGGTAGAAGATACCTCGAATCCTATAGAGTCAGGAGGAGGCTTGATGAGACAACAAGAGTTGGAGGGTGATCAAAACTCTAGGCCCCAAAAAAGCTGAAAAATCTTATTGTACAGGAAGACCTCACTACAAGATTTTGTTCCTGGATTAATTTCTTTCCAGTTCATGCTCTTTTTTATACTCTCCTCTAATTTTTTTGAGAGGACTGGGGATACTTTTTGCAAATTTGAGGGCTGTATTCGTAGCCGTTCCTTTGACAGCTCCTTCCCTAAAAAGTCTCATATGGTTCACATTATGATTGAAAGAGGTTTAATGAGCTGTTTAACAAAGCATTAAAATAGAACAATTTTGACAAATCTCCAATCGAATTAAATCATGAAGCTTCAAGATAGGCCCATGTAAGGGATTTCAATGACTTGCTATGACAAAAAATTAAAAACGTGCAATTTTTTTTTTTTTTTTTTTTTTTTTTTTTTTTTTTTTTGTGATTGTGACAACCTTTAAAGTACATGTAGAGTTACCTTAAAATTTTCAAAACCTGCAAGAAATTTTCTTATGTTTTCATGATTGTTTGCGGTGGCAAATCATTCAAATTCCATGAAGGGTCAATTTCCAAAGTTATGCTATTTAATTTGACTAGAGACTGATGAAATTGCCCTTGTGATGCTATGTTAAAAATCTCCTTCAACTTCCCATAACCACAATATAAACCAAAGGAACGGTTTAAAGAACGACTATGAATCCAACACTTATCATTCAAGATAGAAAAACATCTTGATCAATTCAATACACTTACAAAACAATTATACTCACATTTCTAGATGAGAATAAAAACAAGTGAAGTGTAAGCGCCCTTGTAAATGTCAAGCTGTATTAAGAAGTTGGAGCATTTTATCACTTGTTTTCTAATTTTCAGTGATTTTAGCTCACTGAGCACATACTTAATTAGATCAAATACAGGGCAAATGAAAGAAAAAACCGAATAGTACTTTGTTACAGATACAGATTTAGAGAAAATAGGTTTGTAATGATAGCTGGGAATGTTATTGGATTAGGTAAGCATAGATATCCTATGCGTAGGTTTATCTTGAAATCTAGTCCACATTTCTATCTCCAGAAATTAAAAATAGAAAACTTGTATTAAATGTATTCCATTGAGAATTTTCAGAAATTCGTCTGTTTGAATTTCAAACTTCAGACACAAATAATGGTTCAGATATTTATTTTCAAATGAAGAATTTGGTCTTCTCTTGATGCTCTCATCAAAATCTGAATGCTGATTGAAATCTGAGAGTACTGTAATACATCGGTGAAGGGGCTTAAAAGACAATTATCTCAATTATAATGATGTATGTTTTCTGCTCTTGCTACTCTTTTTTCCAGAGAATTTTACACAACTTTTCTGCTTGAATTTTAGTGAGGATATTCTTCGTTAGAACAGCAGAGTCACAGGAAGTTTTGTGCAATAATCGTAATAGGTTAAAAAATATAATCATTAACCGTAGTGGGTAAAAAAAAGGGTAGCGATATGAGATTTTAACACTGTAAATCGAAATACATGTCTACCTAATTTCACCGTCCATACATAGTAACAAAAGGAATTCAGTTTGTGCGCATTGTGAGAGCCATAATTTTCAATTCATTGACCAATTTTCTTGAGTTTTCCAGTCTTCAATACAATTTTTTGATATGTTTGAAAAATCTACAAAGAAGAGCTCCAAGTACAATAAATTACAATTAATTAATAACGTTGAATGATAAAAGTGCAGAAAAATTGTTAAGCCAGAAATGCTGATAATTCTTCATTAAATATTGCTGATAAGGCTTTTTCCAGAGATGGTCTCAACTTTGTTCAGAACTTTACAATGGCTTGCGACCAGCTTTCGAAAAATTAAAATTGAGTGAAAAGATTTGGTGTTCACTAAAGTTACAAAATATTCTGGGGTTACTTTAAATGAATTGAAAGCTAGAACGATCTAAAAGCAAAAGCGATAGAGAAAATCAGCAAAATATTCTAGAGAGAGATTTAGCAGAGGATTTTAAAATCACTTTGTTGAGTCTGAAAAAGTACGGCAAAGTTTTTGTCATTTGCCAAGAAATCAGAATGGATCCAAAGCAAATAAGGTAGAAATGCCCCCAATTCTTAATTTTTTCCTCAACCATATGGAAGAAAAATTATGCCTAGTGAATGAAAAGACTTCTGAACAGCCCTCCTAAAAATAAAAGACACCGATAAATGAGCTTGATCAAAATTAAAAACAATAAAAATATGACTAACAAAAACAGCGCTAAAAAAAATTAGATAATCTACACTTCTAGATTATATACAAACTGAGAGGGCAATATAAAAAGAGAGTTTGAATTTACAAAAGTTACAAGTTGCAGAAACAGGGAAAACACTAAAAAGAGGATTAAAACTACAGAATTAAAAAAATCGAGTTAAAAAGATGTTAACAATTAAAAAAAGTTTAAAAAATCAATAGAAAAGTAGATGCTAAAGTGAACGGTTTTCAGATTTTGTCAAAAATCACCGGATTTATCACTTAACTAGATTTGCCAAAAAAATTAAAATTTTTCAAAATACACCAGGTCGACAATTAAAATAATTCAATTATTGATAGGTAAAAAAAATGAATTCAGACCATTAAAAGAAGAATGCAAGAAAGTTGATCGTTCTAGTTTCTAACTTGCATTTTTCTAATTATCAGCTGAGATGGAGCCTCAATTTATTCATGAACTTCCCTTCTCAATTTTGGTTTAAATACGCAAGGATTCTTCTCTCTTTACAGGGATACAAATTTATGTAAAAACCATACTACAAACAAACATAGAGAAAGTAAAAATAGCTTCAGCCAAACATTAAGGATCGTTACATTCCTTGATAAAAAATTTCACAATTGAAATTATATTTTTGCAAAGGTCCTGAGCGCTATATCCAAGTTTTGAGGGAAACGGGAATACATACCCCATTTGATGTGTGTTCAATCTTTCAGCCCAAAAAATGTTCAAGAATAAAGATTACAAATTGAAACTGAGCTTCAAGTTTTAAAGTAGGTTCTTTTGTAACATACATTTTTTGGGCTCAAAAGATAGAACGTATGCCGAATGACACACCTTATTTTGTTTTCCTTGAAAATTGGATTTTGGCGCTTGAGCCCTAAGAAAAATATTAGTACAATTGCCATTGTAATTTCAACAGTATTGCTCATTTTTGGAAGTATTTTTGAAATTTAACTCGACTTAACAG
This sequence comes from Bemisia tabaci, assembly GCF_918797505.1. Taxonomy (NCBI): domain Eukaryota; kingdom Metazoa; phylum Arthropoda; class Insecta; order Hemiptera; family Aleyrodidae; genus Bemisia; species Bemisia tabaci. Next base: position 21,177,996 of record NC_092802.1, on the reverse strand, counting down.
TAAAAAAACAAATAAAATAAAACCAAAGCAAAGCTTTAACAATTCATTATGTTTAACCCGCATTGTTTACCCTTATACGAAATTTTAATAGGGTACGTAAGGAAACTTTTCAAGGATGAGAGTGACGTCTGGTGAGTTTTCGGCACAACCTGGCCACCAGTAAGTAAATACAATTAAGAAAACATCAAACAAAACAAGAAGCTGAATAAATAATAAAATAAAACGATAAATAAATACACTGTACACTTCTTTATACTAGTTTTCAGGCACATTTATCACTGGAATAGAGCGTTGCGCATTTACTCAACTTTCAGACGTTTGCTGTATTCTTCTTGCTGTTTTTCTTTCCATTCTTTCTTTGCCTTCATGCGCTTTAGCTGGCCATCCCTGAAAAATAATAGATTATTAGTAGGCGATCATTGCATAATAAACCATTAGAATGGGCTAAAATTCAAGCACCAAAATTTCAAATAAAAAACAACATTCATATCAAACAGTTATAAATTCAACTCCCTGATGTAAGATAAGCATTTTCCACATCTGTAAGTTAAACTTCTTAATTTAAAAAAACAAAAAGGTCTACTGAGCCTTATGGAGCACTAACCTCATTTTGGCTTGCTATACATTTCTTCCCTTCCTAAATTTTTCTTATTGAGTTTACAAGTTCTGTGTATCAGAGTAGGAAGGCATTTTTGTGAAACGACTTTACCTATCTACTAGACAAAAAGATTGTCTTCATCTCTATACAAAAAAAAAAAAAACTATTCTTAAGTGCGATCCTACTGATGAAATTGCCAGAATTTGCTATCGTGCGTAAAAAAAGAAAAAGAAAAACGTATAAGTGCAATTTTTTACTTCCAAACCAAGATATTAACAGGTTTTTTTTTTACATAAATTCAGACTTCCTGCTAATAAAAAAAAAAGACCATAATCTACTTAAGTAAAAACGCACAAAAAATGTTATCATTACAGTCTCTGCAGTATTAAATATAAAAACCTCGATATAGGTCCTTTGACTGTACTGTTGCATGTTGAACAACATGAGAAGGGAAAAAACACCGCTAGGTTAAGGAAGTTTGTCGAAACCGTTGCAGTGCAAAATTTGATTCACATAGACTCAAGTTTTTCTTGTGAGCTGGAAATTCAAATTTTTCAAAACCACTGCTGAATAAAAACACTGAGGTCTTGGTTACAAGTTAATTTCAGTAATTTTTGTTTGGAAAATTTTGCTCTAATTGAAATTTAGAAGAGGCTAAATACATCGAAGTGATAAATTTGTAACCAGTGGTGTGGCGTAAATGATTGATAATCAATATATCGATCCTTTTCCATAGGTTTGAATGACAGATCCATCGATACATCGCAATTCACGCCACGCCACTGTTCGTAACTTGTCTTGTGGTCCACTTTTAAGGTAACATTTTCCTCACGATTTCACCCTCTTAATCAGCTCTACAAACTCCCTAGAGACATCTAGAAAAAAGCTATGCATCTAGCATCAAGTCCATGCCACATAAGTTTACACTTTTACAATGTTACAATGGGAGATTGTCTGATGTCAGTTTAGCATTAAAATTAAATGCAAGTATCAAGATGACAAGACAGTCTAGAAGTGCGTAAACTTATTTGCGGTGGACTCTTAATAAATGATGTAATTTTCTCACCACATAAGGTCGACTAAGCCACCCTGTTTGGCAATGACTCTCTTCACTCGGTTAGCGAAATCTATTGCCGATTCCTCAGGCTCCTGGTACATGGGCGGTAAGTACCAGACATCACAGACTATTGCCCAGCTGGTCATCATCATATACAGGTACTGCATCATTGAGTATTTGCTGCTATTCCAGAAGGCATCCCCAAATCTTGGATCGTACTGCGGAGAAAAAGAGAGGATTTTCACTTTATAAAGCGTGTGATCAGAGAAAGTCTTTGAGGCATTTTTATCAAACAGCCGCAACCCATTGACTTTCCTGAAAGGCTAGACATGTCTTTGTGGGACTGAGCTAAACTAAAATTATGAGGAATGAAAGAGCATGGCACACGATGATATTAAGCCTTTGTTTACACACCTTCAGAAAATTTCTTAAATATTCAATTTACCGATAACCTTAACTCTTTCATTTGGATTATTCTTTCTTAAATTTTTAAAGGCTTCTAAATACAGAGTAAGAAATAAAGTCAAATGAGGCTGTTGAATGAAATATTTCATTTGATAAAATGTGAACTTCATGTTATGAAGCATACCTAAACTAGGTAATTAAAAATAAATAAGAAAATGGAAATGCAAGTTATAGATCGATGGCAAATACCATTTCAAAGAAAGTCGACTTGAAACAAATCAGAGTTGGAAACTGCTTGAACTTTGACAGTCACACACTAAACGCCAATGACCCACAAAGGACCACTAGACAAGGTACGAATTTCAGCATTCTGATACATGTTTCTTAATCAAAATTGCACGTAAAACACGATGCGCACAACGAAAATTACCGAAATCAACACCTTACAAAGATATTTAATGATTCCTGATGCGTGAATTCAAACCACCCGCTCATTAAAACTCAATGCTCTACGTGATTCACGCGCTGAACATTATCATGATAGTCTCTGCGATATAAAAAACTGGCAACCTCAATCTTGACGCTTTGGCTCAGTTATAGCAAATTGCTTATAGTTTGAACAACACATGGTGGGAAATGAACATTGCTAGATTGAAAACCTTGCTGAAACCGTTGTAGTGCGCGATTTGACTCACGTAGAGCTTTGAGTTTCTTGTGAGCGGGCAGTTGAAATTCCTTGTAACAAATGTGAAATAAAAACGTTGATATCTTCGTTAGGAGTTGGTTTCAGTAATTTTCGTTGTGCGAATCGTGTTTTACGTGAAATTCTGGTTAAGAAACTTGTATCAGATTGCTTAAATTCGTACCTTGTCTAGTGGTCCATTCATGCCTTGAATTTTCTGTTACACACATAAAATTTTCCGTAAACTCTGTGCAAGCGTAATGGTCTTAGAGATTTAAGCTGAGTAAAGCGTTCACTCTGCTCCGCTAGACTCCCTCCCACCCCACCCTTTACACAACTTCTGGCAATTGTTGAATCTGAGACACTGACAGAACATAAAAATTGCTCACCAAAAATGTTGAGAACTTTGAGAGCTGGGCCCTTTGCGGTTAATATGTTAAAAATACTTTTTTAAAATTTTCTTCAGATTTGAGGTCTTGCAGAAGGCGTGTTAATATTTATTGCTCTTTTATGACTAGTAATTATTTTCTTACAGATTATCGTAATTATTTTCATACTTACTTTGATGGCAACCGGATAGATAACACTGCCAACTTCAAAGCTACCTTTCTTAAACTGCATCACAGATGTGTTATTTATACATGTTCCTTCAGGAAAAATTAAAATAGGGGGGTTGTTTGGATTCGATACGTGTTCTCTTAACCTGGAAGCAGAATGATATTGATTAGCAAAGAAATCTGAGTCCTGATTATGCCTCTTGCCTAGAAACAAATGAAAAAATACACTGGGAATTTTCAAGACTTAATATTTATAAGTGATAGCCGCTTACACAGTGTTCTGCCAGGCCTAACTGTCACATTCCCCGATCTTTCGGAAGCCTGTCAGGGAGTTGATACTTCCTCAATTAAGTTAAAATTTCCTGCCACCATCCTTTCACTGGGTGTCTCTTTGTTTCCTTCCAGAGGAACACAATCAAGCATCTTCTTCGGCTGCCTTTCTTCTGTCATCCTGTTGCCATAACCATACAAGACTAGTTGTTCGGTCATGATGTTAAATACGAGGTCATTTTTGACTTCCATGCACTCTACTGACTCAATCTCTTCCAGAAATGAAAGACTCCATATGGCATTACAAAACTGTGCATGCAATCTTTAAAAACATTGATTGATGAAAGAAACATAAGATTTAATCGATTTCAATAAATTACATCATTTGATTCCTACTAATTAAAGGGGTTCCTGTAATTTAGAAGAGCCAGATGAGAATCAGATTATGGAAATCCTGTATTTTTTATTCAATTTTTTTAATAGCCTGTTGTTTAGGTTTTCAAATCCTACAATCATTTCAAAACTGTGAGAATCAGTAGGGAAAGAAAATAAAAATAGAAATAGAGAGACCAGCAGCAGCAACTGCTAGCAATAAAAGAAATGATGTAATTTATGTAATTTCATCAAACTTTCAAAGTTTTCAAAGGTTTTGACTTCATTCACATTTCAGGCGATAGTTATTCTTGACTTATTTCTTCTTGAATCTTTCTTACTTACAATACTTGAAAACTAACTTTTTCTCAATAGATAATAGTTAGAAAAATCTCTCACCTACTGGATGAATTCAAATGTTCTACCACCTTACAGTGTTGTTGCATTGAAACAATTAGGTCAATGCAAAGTGATTACTGTGATGAAAAAAAAAGTGGTAAACTGAAGCATTATCATAGATTTGTAAAGTTAAGTCATGATGAAAGAAGACTCAATTTACATACCTTTGAGCTACGGCTTCCCTATCTTTAACTTCAGATCTTTCAAACCAAATATGAGGCGAGGCTCTTGCCAAGGCTCGCTGCAAAATTCCTAAGAAGCCTCCATGGCACTGGCCAATCTGAAAGAGAAAACTAAAAGTTACAAATTTTTAAGAGCAAACTGAATGCTCTAATTCATAAGGGTTTTTTGATCGGTTATAATTTTATAATGTTAATTAGTACAGAGTCCTTTCTGAATTTTCAATATCGGCAAGTTGAGGTGATTGCCTGCTAAAGAGGGTGAGAAATTAAGGGCTACAATACATCTCCTCTTATCAAAATGCCATTAGTAACGATGATGCATACATTTAGCTCTTAATAATTCAAAAATTATTTCAGAATTCAGCGTTCTCTGCGTTCGTCGACTCAAACTACTAGCTTGCGACAAAACCGAAGTCCCCTGAAGTTAAATTTGGCCCTAAGTAAATTAATTTTGGTGAGCTTTGTGATGAAACAATTTATTCAGTGCACTGAACTATTCTTGAGAGGATTACAAGTGCTGTCTGTCAATAGAGGAAACAGATTTTAGTGGAAGCAAACGCTGACTGTTTGCTGTATTCATGAGTTTCTTTTTAACTGATGATTAATTGGCACTGATTTTGATTTTCTTTTGTAGGCAGGGAGTTTGTATTTGACAATTCTAATGTAGACAAAAAAACACTAATTTTTCACTTTTTAGTTAAATTAAAACCTTTTGAACATGTGTCAAGTATTCAACATAAAATTTTGGTAAGATCAAATAAACTGTAATATTATAGTTAATACTCTGTCTCGTCGTGAATTGTACCTACTTTATATTTGCTGAGAAAAAAGGTGAAAAAATCGACTCATTTCTTTACAGGAATGATAGACGACAGGAACCTCTCAAAGTGTCAAAGTTTGTGATCTGACATGCTTCAGAAAACACAGAGCTTCTGTTGCTTTTTAGCTAAAATGATTTAATTTCCAAATCTTCATCGAAACTTTTGAAGTTTAACAAGTAACATTTTTTTGCTGAATTGTTAAGTTCTCAAATCAAAAACTCCTGTATTATGTTTGAGCATGGGGGAATACAACCACATTAACCTGGAGTTTAGGAAGTTAACGCGTGGCGGCTAACAAAACTCTTCACTCACCAGAGCATAGCAGTTATCACAGGCGAGGACCAGCACATCTATCGGAGACGTGTGATTAGCAACGCAGATCCCATTTTTAGGCTTGTTCTCTGGATTGTGGTAGTTGATAACAGCAGAGATAGCACTAGACAAGACTTGGAAACACATTATTGAGACATGGTAGTTGAGCCAACGCTTGAATTTGCCTTCAGGGACATAACCCACGATTGCTGTACATATTGTTAGCCACATTACCTGGGAGCAGAAGTAGAGAAAAATTTGGATTAAAATCAAGACAAAGACAAAATAAAAACTTTCAACTCACTTCTCAAAGTATTTTAATAAAATAAAGTAATACAGCTTTTGATAGTATTCTCTCTGAAGCTTAGTAAAAAAGCTGATGAAAAAGTGAGAATACCACTCAGTTATCATCAGAAACTTGGGCAATTTGAGGAATTACAGTTTGTAAAAGTTTCTCACAATTATTTTTCTTGTGAAAAAATAGTATTTAGAAAATTGGGCAACATAAAATGAATCAGTGAGAACGAAAACACACCAACTCGGAAAAATGAAAATAATCAAGACACACACAAAACTGCAGAATAGGTGGAGAAGTTAGTTTAAGAGAAAGATTTTTGCTGCCGAAAGACAAGCACTTATTGACACTTTAAAGGTCCAAGTTGGAACATATGCGCTAACTTCAATGACCTTCACGTAAATTAACTGTCTTTAATGGAAATTGAGCATTTTCGAGTTACCAAGTTGGTGTGTTTTCATTCTCATTGATTCAAATACTGTTAGGTTGATTCTGGTTGAATTTGTCAATATAATATCATGAGAGTTATTTCTCAATGAAAAGACCGAGTGCGTACTTACACCAAAGAAGCAAATTAATATCCTAGTGGGTAATAAGAAAGTATATCGAAAGATGAATCCGATCATCCAGATTATTGTCAGTCTCCAGCTGATGAATTCATAATGTCTGTTTGTGCGTGTTAGAAGATTCCATGACTGTAACATAAAAACACAATCAAAGATTTAAGAAAGGAGAGACAGTTAAAAGTTAGTGAGAGGAAAAGAACAAAACTAATAGTGTTTGAGAAATGGCAGTCAAACGTGTCAGACAGTAAACATATTACTGATATTGATTATGAGGAGTTACTTTACTTCAAAGAATGAAATCATTTGATTTTGGGATCATATTCATGCTGCTTTGGACCTAAAGAGTTAACTATATAACTTCCAATTGAAAAACTATGCTCCTAACCAGTTGCTCAGATAAAGCATAGAGCCACTAGGTTGTGGCAAACAGTTGCGTGGCATGCTTTGCGATATATCGATTGTTATGTCATTTAAACCTGTGGAAAGGGATTGACAAAAAGGGTGTTTGCGAAGAACACATTAATAATCGATTCTTTACCATAGCTTCAAATGGGGAAATATCGATAATCCATCATTCACGCTTCGCCACTGGTGGCAATGGCCCAAATTAAGGCCACTTATTGTATGTAATTGATCACTTGACGATGCTACATTATCGAATTTTATGAGCCATTTGAACTGGCAAGCTTAATTTTTTAGAGTCGTCAGAAATATTTTGACAGTTGAACTCTTTTATATCGTATTACATTCCCGATTAATGAGATTTGCTACCCCCGAGGAAAGTTTCCTCAGATGAAAGCATAGGTGAGATATAGATAAATATTCAGTGGGATTGATCGGAAAAAAATAATATTACTTTCAATTCTTCTGCTTCGAATCTAGAGGTGACTTGATCTTCTATGATAGCTTCCACTCCCGCTTGTACAAAAGCTAGAACGTCTGACAACCCGAAATCTTTCTTCAGATCATCTAGTGAGCATCTTCGTGAGAGAGGTCGTTTGCCCTGTAAAAAATAAAAGAATACCAAATTATGTCAGGAATGGAACGGCTTCATTGCAAAGAGATATGAATACTTCAGCTTTCAGTGCCACTATTCGTCTCGCAATCTTTAAAATGGAAAACTTCTGTCTTTCTTAATCTTGACTGAAGTTAGGGCTAACCAAGTCACTGTTGTCTGTAAAATACAATTAATATTTATGCAAGACAGAGTACAAAAGATATAAAATGGGGATCACAATGTCATTGTGACAATGATGAGTTGTATTAAGAAAAGCAGATTTAAAAAAGATGGGCCTTTGATTTTAAGTGTTGTCGCTTTGCTGGGAGAATAAGAATTTTTGCAAAGTTATTCATTTGAAATGAAATCGATTATTTCAAACTTTTTGCTAACTATTTGGTGACATAAATAAGTAACTGGGAAAATGTTTCCATGATCTGAGGATAATTTATTAGGAGAGAACCTGCGGGTCGCTGTAAATTTCCTGATTTTCTAGATTTCCAGACCGTCAGAGACACTGTTCCTATACCCCTGGATCGTTGGACGGATCGGATTGCTCTGTTTTCTCTTTGTCTCCTTTGCTTATCGCCTTTTTTGCTTATCTATCAATGTTATTAACAGGGTGTCAAGTTTTTTTTCCATTTTTGAAACTCCTAATTTTTCCTGATTTTTGACTGCTAAATCCTGATTTCATAATATTTCCAAATCCTGATTTCATAATATTTCCAAATCCTGATTTCATAATATTTCCAAATCCTGATTTCATAATATTTCCAAATCCTGATTTCATAATATTTCCAAATCCTGATTTCATAATGTTTCCAAATCCTGATTTCATAATATTTCCAAATCCTGATTTCATAATGTTTCCAAATCCTGATTTCATAATATTTCCAAATCCTGATTTTTTGCGAAAAGAAATTAAAATCTCTGCATAAGCCTATGCGAAAGCAGTCCGATCCGACGGCCAACTTCTCTCAAATCCTGATTTTACGATAAATTTTTCCTCAAATCCTGATTTTACGATAAATTTTTCCTCAAATCCTGATTTTACAATAAATTTTTCCTTAAATCCTGATTTTACGATACATTTTTCCTCAAATCCTGATGAGTTCGGAATTAAATCCTGATTGACCTCAAATCCTGGTAGAATCGGGAGAATCCTGATGCTGGACACCCTGAATAATTGTCACGCAGATTGCTGCGAATTCCCTGACTTTCCAGGTTTCCTGACAGCCAGGAACACTATTCCTATACCGCTGGGGTAGGACTTACTGCTAGCTCATTCACTGGAAAAAACCACATTGGATCTAGAGTCCAGACTCTTGAAAACATCGACAAGAAAAAGGACTCTTGATTCAATCAGAATCTAGCTTAAATCAAAAGGAAATCCGCTCAAATTAAGAGGCTTGGTTCTTGATTTAAGCTTAAATCTGATTGAATCAAGAGTATTTTTTCTTGTCGATGTTTTTAAGAGCCTGGACTCTAGATCCAATGTGTTTTTTTTTTCCCAGTGTGGATTGCCGTTAGTTAGTCTATTACCTACTTCCTTTGTCCATTGCAACCACCCGCTTCCATCAATAGGATCCCTCCATATCCCTTCTGTCTTCTTTGTCCCTGGCTTTGTCTTTCAATGTCAATAATCGGCCTGCTGGGACTTATGATCGTACTTACGCTGGAGGTTGTATCATCGAGGTTGTTCCCGATGGAGTTACACTCCGGATCGGGGGCGAGGATGAGCCCCTCGCGGCTGATGACCGAGTTGGTGGAGACGACCGAGCCGTTCCGCACGATCTCGCCCATCTTCGTCTCGGAGACGGTCGAGTCGTCCAACTCCGACTCCCCGGCCGCCGCCTCCGCGAGGATCCGCGGCACCTCCACCGCCTCCGCCCCCGGCGACGCCGCCGCCGAACCTCCGCCTCCACCTCCGCCGCCGCCTCCATCGCCGCCGACTCCGTCCCCGTCGCCGTCGTCCTCCGCGGCCGCCCTCGCCGCCGCCGCAGCCGCCGCCGCTAAGGCTTCCGCCTGAACCTTCGCGCCCCGCTGAGCTTTCTTGTCTTTCTCGATGCAGGAGCGCCCGTACTGAAACACAAAATAACATATTCTTAGTCACGGTTGAAATTTTTTGTAGTAAAAGGGCGTAAGTCCACAAAACCAAAGTATAAGTAATATATAATAATATTGGGAGGGTATGGATCGACATGAATCGATCGAAAAATGAAAACGTGAATCGATAGACATGAATCGATCGACAAATTTTTAAAAACCGGTGTCAATTCGACCGACATAAAACGATCGAAAAACAAGAACGTAAATCGATCGACGTGAATTGATCGACACCGATTCGATCGATTCACGGGTTTGTAGATCGATTCACGGTTGTCGATCAATGGAGATGTTGCATGTGTGAGGGATTTGCGATTTGACCATTGATTCTTATGTAAAAGTTCGCGAGAATAACGATGGTGCCACTGGTTTTCTCTGAAATCATCTCCCAAGCTCAAAAAAAGCTCTCGAGTTGAGGCCAAAATGGAGGGGATATTCCCCCCTACCCTGAGAGTCCACCTCTACGTCAAAACAAACTCTCCATGCAAAGATAGGGAGCAAATACATTAGCAGTGATGCCGTGTTTTCAATTTTAGAGTCCCCAAATTAAGTGGCAACCCTGCCAATATATTTGCTCCCTATCTTTGCATGGAGAGTTTGTTTTGTTGTAGAGGTGGACTCTCAGGATGGCGTGGGATATCCCCTCCATTTTGGCCTCACTTCGAGAGCTTTTTTTGAGCTTGATAGATGATTTCAAAGAAAACCAGTGGCACCATCGTGTTTCTCGTGAACTTTTACATTAAAATCAATGGTCAAATCGCAAATCCCTCACACATGCAACATCTTCATTCACGGTTGTCGATGGAATCGGTGTCGATTGATTCACGTCGATCGTTTCATGGCGATCGATCGATTCATGTTGATCAATTCACGTTTTCATTTTTCGATCGATTCATGTCAATCGAATTCATACCGACGGTGAAACTACCAGACCACGTATCTCGTTTGCGGTGTTTAAAAATCTCCACTCACACTTTACTTTTTTGAAGGAGATCAAATCAATATCATTCCTTATTACAATTTTCACAGATTTTTCTCCGCACGAAGAAGAAAAATCACGGAAGTTTTCGCGAATTAACGTTGAGTGGTTTTCCAATTAAAAAATAAAGTATGATGGGAAGTCTGCGACGTCGCAAACTGAGATACGTGGTTTGGTAGTTTCACCGTCGACACCCTCCATAATACTGCAGTCGGAGGACTTTCAGCGAAAAAATATCCAACGTAGGAATAATTTCATCGAAAGAATATCCGCGGTCAAGGTATGATTTTGACAAAATAAATCAGCGCGGTCGAAGTAACTTGAACAAAAAAATAAAAAAAAATAAATAAATAAATATTAGCGCAGGTGAAGGTTATTTACACAAAAATCTATGTGCAATCACTACTGTAAACATTTGAAGCACTTGCACTTGTAAGTGAAAAGAGTGCACTTCTCATACATTAATTCACTGACGCTGCGAATTAAAATTATCGCGAGCAATAAAAGGTGCGCCCGCGCGTACCCGATAAAGCGCCTTCAACATCGGGGAAATACTTCAAACGCTACACCGTTACACATATACGTTTGACGTGCCAATTGCCTACACTGCGCCTACCGGAGTGTACACCATGCTTTGAGGTGCTCACACACCGTCCACTCGCAATTTGCAGATGCTGCGATCGAACACATTCCGCGTCATTATGTACGCCTGGATGACTCTGCATTTTCTGGAGTGTTCAAATGATGGGTCTTATCTCTATATATGGGTTTATCTGAAAGTTCTAAAATATTTTTTGCAGTGGGAGAAGTTTCAGTGCTCTTTCAAGCTGATTTGAGGTTTAGTAGGTGCAACCCTCTTCAAGAAAATGAAGGAAAACTGGAAAGAACGGAAAACAAGAAGTAAAGACCATAAAAGAAAGTCGAATAAGTAAGGTCACGAAACTCGGCCACTCAATGTAGTCCGGGGAAAGAAAATAGCTGACCTCAAACAAATTGCAAGAAAGGGTTTCTATACACCAAAATTCGCAGAAAATTACGGAGAATCCGGATCTCCTGACCCGATTAAAAGTTCTCCAACAAATCTCAGTTTTCCGGATCTAAAAGCAGCCGGATAATTTTTTTAAAAAACCAACCTAGATTGCCGGATATGAAGGAATTGCGTCTTCACGTTTTTCGGGAATCCAATCTTAGAGACTTGCGTGAGCTTCTTAGCGGACAATCGCCGCACAGTGGATCGAGTCAATCAGAGAGGCAGACATGAAATTTTTAACTAAAACTGCAAATTTCTATGTTTAATTCGTCACATTTCGACGATAAAGGGACGTTCCTGAACAAAAATGTCACGAGGAAACCAATGAAACCATTTTTAAAACAGTAAAGTTTAGTATGAACGCAGTTAAGCTTTTAAAATTTCCAAATTTTGTCTGACCTCTCCCATTAACTCGATCCACTGTGCGCTGGGCCGCGTGCTCTGATAACGCTTGACTTTCGACTATGTTGGGATAATCAGTCCGATTCGTCATTCTCACTGACCTTCCTGACTCAACGATTTAACGCTAAGCACGGGCCTCAAATCTCCTCTCCTGGTCGGTCACGCGAAAATTCTTCGTGATTAATTGTGAGTCTAGTTCACGAATCGCTTTGCAGCCAGACTCCTGAGAACGCAATTTTAAGTCGAAGGTACTTAAGAGCACCTATACAAGGTGATCCAGGGTTAAACGGCCAGACTCCAGGAGCCGAAACACCCCCAAACTCCCTCTTTAAATTGAGATTTCAATTTCTTTAGATAATTTATGAATTCAGGGCATAAAAATGCAGGGGAGTACACATTTTCATGAGATTTTGTTCACAATCGTTGCCAAAATTCAGGAAAACTACTTAATTTCCGAATTTTTTTTTGTTGGGGGGCGTAGCTCCGACTGGGGGCACGTTTGGAAAAAACTTTATACAACAAAAAAGTCCAATTTTGAGCCATAGAACACGCTCCCCCAATCAGGCCGTTCAACCAACCCTGGATCACCCTGCATACGGAAAAAGCGGACATGTCGGTAATTTTTGGGGATAGGTCATGGAGCTTTAGGGCCGAAAAAGGCAGCCAACCTATGAATTCAAATTACCCGAAGTGATTTATCATTATGATTGTTGCAACCCGTCGTTAGTAAAGCGCGTATTTTATTTGGTTTTTGTATAAATTTACTCATAGTTTCGCGAGAGAACGCTCATACAAAAACAGTCTTGGCCATCTTGGTTTGATATTGGAATCTGCAGATTGGCAGTGACAATTTTCGTGTTAAAAGGTTGGCTGCCCTTTTAGGTCCAAAGAGCTCCGTAATTTGACACTGCAGAATATGTAGGCATAGGATACGTATACCTATCACCTGTGAAGTCAATATGATGGCATAGGACTGGCATTGAAGTCTGCAGGACTACATTGAAAAAATAGTTGCCACAAAAAAATTGATTCAACTCACAAATTGAAATTAAATTTTGCCAACTTTTCCATGAATACCGCCCTGCTTTAAGATCAAAAACCAACGGAAAGCCTGTCTAAGCAAGCTATGCGTCGATCGGCATACAGATTAGATTAATTCAGTTCAGAATCAGTGACATGGCGTGCTTTACGATATATCGATCGATCTGCCATTTTAACCCTGGGGAAAAGGATCGATAAACAGGGTGTTCGCAGCGAACACCTGAATAATCGATTCTTTACCATGGCTACAAATAAGGAAATATCGATCATCGATCATTCACGCCACGCCACTGTCAGAATTACGTGACAGGATACGGTGACTCAATTTCTTTTCATATAATGCGATTCGCAGAGGAAACTAGAGGCTGTTGTACAGAAATAATTACGGGGTGGGTTCTTGGATATGTGCACATGATAAATTAATTGATAACAACTGCGAGAGTGCACACATTTATCTACGACGGGAGGGAGTTTTCCGCGAAGAAAAACTGATATGCTATGATTAACTTACGACACTTTCAGCGCTAGCAAGCTTCACTGATGATGATTTTTCAGGATTACGAAATGTGAGGTGTGCCTTTAAACTCAATCGCAATACGTCTCCTTCCTCGTTCCAAGCAAAGTGGTAACACCGGATATCCTCCATTTAAAGCTATGCTAAGTAATCGATTCTTGTCGGAGCACCTGACCCCTCCCAGAATCGATACATTTCCATAGGTTTAATTGGAGAAAAGACAATGTTGCTAATTTGCAGGATCCGGGGTTGCCTTAGAATTTACAAAATGAAATTCCCTGATATTTCGTAGAGTCCCTTTATACCCAGAGTTAAGACAACTCACTTTTGGTTGGGCTGAAAGTGGCCTAAAAAAAAATCCAATTCTGATTGGTTCTCGCTCATGGAGGCCGAAACGAGTGCACCAAGATGGCGGTACCTCGAATGTGAACAAGAATAATGAAAACATTACCTAATTGTGGTTTATCAAGAGTAAATTGTTACTTCCATCGGTCCAAAATGAAAATAGATTAAGAAATTATTCACAAACCAATCTCATTTTCTTTTTAATTGATCAGTTTGTTGATGTTGTTTTTGTGTGACAGACATCGCAGGATTCCTGATCCTTATCCCTCAATATCGTTCGTTTGGGTGCACTCGTTTCGGCCTCCATGGCCAGCCAAGGCCGGCTGCGAGTCAGCTGATAATCGAGTTGTCTTAACTCTGGGTATAAAGGGACTCTAATATTTCGCTGATTTCCCTGACACATTTTGGTGAAATTCCCTGACAATTGAAGATGTGACGGATGGTTAAGAAGACATAATTGAAACTAGTTTTCAAGGAAAATTTGTTGTTCGAAACCTTAAACCCATTCTAGAAAGCAAATGAAGGTGATTTAACTTAATTTGTCTGCCAATGACTTGTAGACAGCTACAATACTTTACCAAAATTCTCTAAAAACGGGCCTTTGTTATTACAAGATAGGTAATATCAGCTCGAAAAACGATTGGTTTTTTTTTTTCACACGTGATATTTATTATCACACTTAAGATGAAGGAGTTCGCGTCAACGAGTGAAACGTGTGCGCAAAACATCGACTTCAAGTGGCTTGTGTGTTATGCTGCCGTGCTGAGGAAAAACGCCGCATGAACCTTCGGACGTTGCCAAATTTCCTTTCATTAAACGCGAATTTCCTGGTAAACTTACGGATATTTTTTTTCAAATTTCTCAGACAATTTTATCCGCAATTTAATCTGAAATATTTGAAAATTCCAAGAGAAAATATGCATGACTTTTCTCGAAAATAAACATTTTATCGAAGGAAATCTGGCAACTCTTGAACGTTCATACGGCGTTCTTCCTTATCACGGCAGTATGGAGCAAGGTTTTTTTCAGTAAGAAAGCACTTGTTTTTACTTTGTCTCTAAGATTTTTATGCCTGACCGTCCATAGTAGTCTGGGAGAAATTACGCAAAATTCTCGGCGAAAAGATTGCATAGGCCGGACTGAGCTTATGATTGAATGGAATGACCCTACACTGCAATATTGACGCGTGCACCGTACGCAGTATGTAATTGCAAGAGATGAAATATAAAAAAAAATTGGCCTCCGGCCAATTTATGCGCGGCGCTTCGCGCCGCGTACCGGCGCTACGCGCCGGCATTTGGGGGGCTTCGCCCCCCCATCCGCTTAGCGGATTGGTGCGGGGACCGCACGGGACTTTCTCGCTCGAGCCGGCGCTTCGCGCCGGCATAGACACTTTTACTGGAATATTTAGAAAAATACTGCCAATTTTACAAAATCATAAAGTTTGATTGGAATTTTGATCACAGGATAATAGTTATGAAATTTTTATTCAAACCATTGAACTTCATTGTAAATGTCTTCGCGATATGTGGTGAATTCATATATTCGGACTCGACTTGTTGATTTTATGAGGCATCTTCAATTAAATATGTAATTGATTAACTAAGTCTCCTGTCAAAGATGGCGATCCGTAAAAATCTTAGCTTTTCTACGATTCATTAGGATCCATTAGATTCATTGACATCATACTTCAGATACGATTTTATATTATAATCTCTCCTTAAGCACGGTCAAAAGCCATCAAATATCTACTTGAATGGGTAGAATGAATATTCGATGTTCAAATAGTCTTAAAACTAAACGGTTTTCGCTTAGCATCTCCCAAATTTTAAATTTGGCGGGCGAATCTACCTGCTGGAAGGTTCACGACACGCCCGCCAGGAGCGCCATCTCCTTACCGCGTATCCCCGTAACTCAAAGCGAAAACAATAGAGAGCGCCATCGACAAACGTCAACGAGAGACAAGTCAACAAACGTCACGTTATAACAATTATAACCTCCTTCATTAACAAGCATTAAATCAGTCATATTTGTGCCGAATTATTACATTATATTTGTGCTTAGTACCTCGTAAAAAGGAACCGCAAAAGATGGAATCTGCCGGGATTCTAAATTCATTAACAACAAACATATTAGTTTTTAATAAAGATCTAAGTGTCAGTTCTTGGCGTTAGCTTGATGATTCATAGTACCTTTGTAATGTGAGTATGTATCTAATTAGTTGTCTAATTTTGCTTTGTGATTACCTACGGAGTAATTTTGGAAATAGTATATGATGCATTATATAATGCATTTGAATTCCTAGGTTTCACCTGACTCAAAGCGTTTGCTGCTATTATCTAGAAGCGCTCCGACTCATTTATCAGAGAATTGAGCGTTTCCTATCGGCCCCTCTGCAATTATGAGATTAGTCCATGAATCCTTTAGGAACTTAAATTAATGACTCAGATGGTGCTTTTGAGCCAACTTTCAAAGAATTAAAGGCATTTTTTCAAAATCTACAGTCCATGAGCTCTCCGTGTGACCGAAGTGCTCTCCTCGCTATATGACGCGTAACCCTTCAATTTTTAGTTTAGTCCAAAGACCTCGTAGGAACTTAAATTAATGAACCAGGTGGTGCTCTGATGCCAACTTTCGAAGAATTGAAGGCATTTTATTTTATTTTTTTTCAAATTTACAGTCCTTGAAAATGAGCTGTTTCGCGGAGCAAAGTGCCCTACTTTTGGGCCTCGTATCTCTTGAATTTTGAGTTTAGTCCAAAGATCTTTTTGGAACTTAAATTAATGACCCAGGTGATGTGCTTGATGCCCATTGTTAAAGAATTAAAGACATTTTTCAAAATTTACAGTCTTTCAAAATGAGCTTTCCGTGTGATTTTGCTAAAAATGGACAATTGAGCGTAGCCCCCCCAAATTTTAGCGTACCTCAAAATCGTTGAACGTGCATAAGGAGACCATAGATATGGTGTCCTGTGCCAATTTTGAATGAAATCGAACAGATAGATTCTGAGATATCGCTGTAGACAGATTTGGGGGACGCCACACGGACGGACACACATTTTTTCAAGTATGGTTATTTTTACTCCTGGGACCTTAAAACGTCTAGAAATGATGAAATTTCAACTTTTTTTTTTTTTTTTTTTTGGAGGATGACAATACTTCCTCTCTACCCTATGGGAGCGAGAAAGTAATAAGAGACGGAATCACAGCTTTGATCGATAAGAGGCGCGTGGGCTTTCGTTACTGTTACCGTTAATCGGAATGTTTCTGTTAATTTAGCGATAATGCCCAACCTATAAACGGAGAAAATAGATAAATACACGTATAGCAGTTCACTTGACTTTAAGCTAATTAATTGTAAGATTTATAAAGGTGAAAAAAATTGGAAAAAAGGCCTAAAGAAGGAAATTCAATTGCTTATGGTGGCCAAAAAACCTGATTTTAGGTTCATTGCTGAAGACTTTTAAACGCATTTGCGAATAAAGGGTCAAAATTTCAAGTCAGAGGATCCGAGAAAAACAGATAAATGGATCTAGAGTCCAGACTCTTTAAAAAATCGACAAGATAAAAACTCTAAAATACTCAAGATAAAATCGGATGTCCGCTTGAATTAAAAATAAATCCGCTTAAATTAAGAGGCTCGGCTCTCGGTTCGAGAACGAATCTAATTAAATTAACAATATTTTTTCTTGTCAAATTTTTTATGAGTCTCGACACTGAATCCAAGAGACTTTTTCTCGGCGAGGGGTAATCTAAGTAACATTTTTTTTCGACCATTTTTTTCAGAGTTGGGCATTAAGGACGGTAATTAGATCTTCGAATTTCGAATACTTAATTTTTCAGCCAATGACTTGTAGACAGCTGCAGGGTTGCCACAGAATTTAGAAAATAAAATTCCCTGACATTTTCCTGACACGTTTTGGTGAAATTCCCTGACAGTTGAAGATGTGACGAATGGTCAAGAAGGGATAACTAAAAATAGTTTTCAGGCAAAATTTGTTGTTCGAAACCTCAAACCCATTCTAGAGAGCAAATCGAAGTGATTTAGCTTAATTTTTCTGCCAATGGCTTGTAGACAGCCACAGGGTTGCTAAAGAATTTAGAAAATAAAATTTCCCTGACATTTTCGTCATTTTCGTAATTTTCCCTGACATTTCCCGGTTTTCCCTGGCTTTTTAAAATTCCCTGACATTTCCCGGTTTTCCCTGACTTTTTAAAATTACCTAACATTTCCCGGTTTTCCCTGACTTTTTAAAATTCCCTGACATTCCCCGGTTTTCCCTGACTTTTTAAAATTCCCTGACATTTCTCGGTTTTCCCTGACTATCTAAAATTCCCTGACATTTACCGGTTTCGCCTGACTGTGGCAACCCTGCAGCTAGAAAAAACCCCCAAAAAATCTGCCACACAACAAAGAGCCAAAGATGCAGCATGATAGTGCGAAAACTTCCAAACCGCGGAAGCTGCGGGCGTTCATGGAAGCTTTGCAACCGTCTAACGATCGATGGCGTCTCTCCCACCCACGCGTGGCGTCCTTTAACGAAATAGACAACAATGATATCGACGATCCACCATCGAGCAAAACCTCTCCGTTTATTGCGCATCATAAAACGTAAAATGCAGAGGCAGGCTATCACGGACGGGTATGAGATCGCACTACTCGCCCGAGCGCTACAACGAATCTTAGTCAGCGAGAAGTGGACGCGACGCACAGTGGATCCAGTCAATTAGAGAGGTAGGACACGGAATTTCTGGCTAAAACTGCAAATTTTTACGTTTATTCCGTCACATTTTAAGTTTTGAGAGGTGCTGCCGGGAGAAAATTTCACGAGGAAATCAATGGAACCACTTTTAAAACCTCAAAGTTTTATATGAACGGAGTTATGAGCTTTTAAAGTTTCCAAAGTTTGCCCGAGCTTCCCCATGGACTTGATCCACTGTGCGACGGCTGCAAGGTCGTAGGTGAGAACCGAGGAGACGGCTTGGCTACAACTTTGGACAAATCGAGTGACTGACTAGGTGAGAGTGGCTGGCGCTCCCGTCTCGGTTAAGCGAGGATGGCGAGCGATGCGATGCGGGCCTAGGAAAAAACAGCTCGCTTCAAGGTCTCCTAAGTAGGGTGTCTACTAAAACAGGCTGGCCAAAAATCGGTACTTTTACAGTACTTTCCCGAGGAATTTGGTACCTCCTTAACAGAAAAATGCAGTTCTTTATCAGTAACTCCAATTGACGAAATTTGAAAAATTTCAAAAATTTGAAATTCTCATTCCTTATCCAAAATTACGAAAAAAAGGAGTAAATAAGTAGCAATGGTACATATTTTATAGGCTCAAAAGCATGGATCATGGGTAGCAAGCATGGGTCAAGCATGTCAAGCATGGGTATCATGCACCAGAGGGTTTTTGACTTATGAGAGTATGAGATACAAAAAAGGAGGTTCACTGAATACAAATTTTCTTGCAGGGTGTCTATTAAAACAGGCTGGCCAAAAATCAGTACTTTTTACAGTACTTTCCCAAGGAATTTGGTACCTCCTCAACAGAAAAATTCAGTTTTTTTTCAGTAACTCCAATTGGCGAAATTTGAAAAAATTGAAAAATTTGAAATTCTCATTCCTAATCAAAAATTACGAAAAAAAGGAGTGAATAAGTAGCAATGGTACATATTTTATAGGCTCAAAAACATAAATTGGGTATCATGCACCGGAGGGTTTTTGACTTATGAGAGTATGAGATACAAAAGAGAAGGTTCACTGAATACAAATTTTCTTGCAGGGTGTCTAGTAAAACAGGCTGGCCAAAAATTAGTACTTCTACAGTACTTTTTCAGTACATTTCTAAGAAATTCAGTGCTTCCTCAACAGAAAAATGCAGTACTTATTCAGTACCTCCAATTGACGAAATTCGAAAAATTTCAAAAATTTGAATTTCTCGCTCAAATTGCGGCAAAAATAACAAAAATTCCGGACCTTCTTGCGGAATTCCGCACTTTAACAGTACTTACGGACCGCCCTTCAAAATCAGTATTATTTCCGGAATTTCGGATTTGTGGACTCCTGCCTCAGGAATCGTTTAGAGCCAAAAAATTCGATTCAGAGAAACGAAACCAACTGCATCTAGTGATACTGATGCTTATAGAGTTCTGCCAACCAACCAATTAGTAAACCCCCTGGTTTTTCAAAAAACTTGGTTCCTTTCTGCCAAACTTAATCCATTTTCTCTTAATTGAATTTCCCGTCGTCGGGTCTGTTTACAAATAACAACTTTGATTACTTCCGGAAACTTCGCCGAATTTCCAGACAGGGAATCGATACGGGCCGACAACGAGTTTCGCGTACGGATACGAGTAGCTGAGTGTTTACGAATGAGAGGGGTCAACGCTCTTCTATGGAGCATCATTAAGGAGTCTCGGAAAATAGAAAACCTACTACGACGCGACGCCTGACGTCAAATTCCGTAAACACACATTAAATATTCACGGACCTCGCAGGAAAATCGCGCTTTCAGGTCGATTCTAAAAACCTGAGGCGACAAGGCACATTTTTAGCAAATTTAGCACCGCGTGCGAGTATACTTAACTGGAAAAAAAACACATTGGATCTAGAGTCCGGACTCTTAAAATATCGACAAGAAAAAATACTCTTGATTCAATCGGATTTTTGCTTTAATCGAGAACCAAGCCTCTTAATTTGAGCGGATTTCCTTTTGATTTAAGCTTAAATCTGATGGAATCAAGAGTATTTTTTCTTGTCAATGTTTTCAAGAGTCTGGACTTTAGATCCAATGTGTTTTTTTCCAGTGTTGCGGGGCAAATAATAATTTTTGTGTGTTTTTTGTTTGTTTTTTCTGTTTTTTATATTTATTTGTATTTTATTTGTTAAGCTTGGCAATCCACATCGGTGTTCAGCCCGAATTTGGATGAGATAGTCTGGAGAAGTCTCATTCAAACATCTTTGAAATGAATTTTCCAGCGATTGCCGCTAAATGCCCAAACGAGAGCCTTCAATTGAGACCAAAAGCAAGTTAGTCGAATAAAATGTGTGAAAGTTTTGCCGGTGTGAGCACTTGACCTCGGACTCCCTGCTTTCCCCTCCCACGGACACGGAGAAGTGAAGGATTGAAATTAAAACCGGATTGATGCCTCTCTGATGACTTTTTATGATATTTGAAAGAATCAGCGTCAGGCATTTCAGGCGATCATTTCTTGTAGAGATGGCACAATTTTTTTCCAGCGTAAGGCATATTTCCCCATGTTAACCTATGAAAAAGGATCGATAAGCGGGGTGTTCGCAACGAACACCTTAAGGTGATTCGATGGACGCCGTATTTTGTGTCAGAACGGCATGCGATATATCGCATGAATTGGTTCCATTCTTTCAGCTACTCGTCATTTTTCTCAAATTTTGAGATCGCAATTCTGTTGTCAGGAGACTAAAGCACTCACTTACCAATTTTAACAAAAAAATTCAACGTAATAAAGACGTGGTTTTTTTAGAGAGAAAATCTCGCATTCGAGTGCAGTTTCGATATCAGTGTCGAATGCGATGTTTTCTCTCTAAAAAAAAACCACGCCTTTATTACGCTGAGTTTCTTTGTTAAAATTAATAAGTGACTGCTTTAGTCTCCTGACAACAGAATTGCGATCTCAAGATTGGAGAAAAATGACGAGTAGCTAAAAAAATGGAACCAATTGATGCGATATATCGCATGCCGTTCTGACACAAAATATGGCGTCCATCGAATCACCTTAATAATCGATTCTTCACCACAGCGTCAAGTCGGGAAAAATCGACAATCGATCATTCACGCCTCGCGCTTTAACCGCCTTCCGACTCTGATCCCAAGTTCAAAGTTGCACTTACCATCAGTCACGCGTAAGGTATATTTCCCCATGTTAACCTATGGAAACGGATCGATAAGTAGAGTGTTCGCGACGAACACCTTAATACTCGATTGTGTACCACAGCTTCGAAATGGGAAACATCGATAATCGATCATTCAGGCCTCGCGACTCTGATCCCAAGTTCAAAGTTGCACTTACCATCCATCACTCGCAAGCTTTGCTGCGGGCGGGCGCCTTGACCGCATGGGCATTTGGACGTATTTATGCTAAAAGGAACTATGTCTCACGCAAATCCCATGCACACAGTTCCTTTTAGCATGAATACATCCATTTGTTCGTTATTATAGAAGTGCCGTTCCTCAGAGATTCCCGCGGATTTTGGGCACAAAGCCACATCACGTCGCTATGCTAATGGTCCGTCGTGCTTGATTGGAATTCGATAATAAACGCGATAACGCCTTAGTTTTTAGGGATTTGTCGCGAACGTAGGGTGCAGCTGCAGTGAGCTTTTTTTCAGAAATCGTGGAGAACGGAGGGCGCAGTATTGGGAATACGTTTTTCTTAGTCTCTGATTTCCTCTTAATTAGGAAGCTATTTCCTGGTTCAAGCCCGCACTCACTGAAAAAAAGTTACGGGCTATGTAGACCAGGGTGTCTACTAAACAGGTTCGCCAAAAATCCGTGCTTTTACAGTGCTCTTTCAGTACATTCCCAAGAAATTCAGTACCTCATCAACAGAAAAATTCAATCCTTTTTCAGTACCTTCAATGATTGACGAAATTTTAAAAATTCCAAAAGTTTGAGTTTCTCGCTCAAACTGCGTCAGAAACGACAGAAAAATGAAAAAAGTTATGGACTTACTAACGGAATAAATATCTTTGAAAATGTCAGAGAAAAATCTTCATAGATTTCCCTGAAAAGTTGTATTTTATCTGCGGAAATTTAGCTACGCCCAAAGGCTCATACGGCTGTCTTCCTTTGCACGGCAGAGCACAGGTAACGTCTTTCAAAGGAAACACCGTGTACACGAGGTCATCTACCGCAATTGAATCAGTGAGAACGAAAACACACCAACTCGCAAAAATTAAAATAATCAAGACACACACAAAATTGCACAGTGCGTGAAGAAGTTAGTCTAAGAAAAAGATTTTTGGTGCCGAAAGACAAAGTACTTAGGGGCGTTCTTAAGGTCCAAGTTGGTACAGATGCGCTAACTTCCATGAACTAAATGAAAATTGATTGTCTTTAATAAAAATTGAGCAATTACTGAGTTGGTGTGTTTTCGTTCTCACTGATTCAATTGTGCGTTCAGGAGCAAGGTAAATAATTCTAAGCCTACAAAACACCCTTCGTGATTTTATTCACTTAAAGTTCGTGTCGAAATGACAACACAGCTTCCATTTGAAGTTGATATTGATTAGTTTTCGTCGCGCACTGTGTTTTGACCGCCAAATTATTGTTCGCGGCCGAGAAAGTTCCAACTCGGGGGAGGCACTCGTTGTAAAAAGATAAACATGACGGAACACGCGATTTTTCTCAGTTCACAAGTATCGTGACACACTCGAAGTTGCCGCTCAGATTAGTCGGTAATCAAAAATTACAAAAAAAAAGAGTAAATATGTAGCAATGGTACATATTTGATAGGCTCAAAAGCATGTTTTGCACTGGAAAAAAAACACATTGGATCTAGAGTCCAAACTCTTGAAAACATTGACAAGAAAAAATACCCTTGATTCAATCAGATTTGTGCTTAAATCAAAAGGAAATCCGCTCAAATTAAGAGACTTGGTTCTTGATTTAAGCAAAAATCCGATTGAATCAAGAGTATTTTTTCTTGTCGATGTTTTCAAGAGTCTAGACTCTAAATCCAATGTGTTTTTTTTCCCAATGTGGGGTATCATGCACCAGAGGGGATTTTACTTTTAAGAGTATGAGATACAAAAAAGAAGGTTCACGGAATAAAAATTTTCCTAAGATGTTATTTTGACTTAAAGCGTAGTTTCTTGTCGACAAAATTTGATTTTTTTAAAGTTAAACCCGTGCGAATTCAACGCAACATCACTTATTTTACTTTGAAAAAAACCGTCGTTTTGCTATCGTTAAGTTTCAGTTTGAAAAAACCATAAAAAGCAACGTTTCTTTAACAGAAAAAACCGACTTTAAAGTTAAATCCGCAAATATTCAACTCAAAAAACCAAGTTTTGTCGACAAGACACGACGCTTTAAATCAAAATGATAACTTAAGAAAAAACTTTCAGTGTTCAACATAAGGTTCGGAAATGACAGAAGCCGGAAGGTATATCAATTTTGGGAGTGAGAAGAAACGGGAAGAAAATTGGATTTTCAATTGAAACGTCTTAAAATAAGGTATACGAATTGTTGCGACTGACTATTAAATTCGATATAAATAAATAATCAATTTTCAGAGTTGAAAAAGGAGAACCTCATTTACCTTATTGCGCAATGAAATTAAATTACCAATTGTAAGCAGTTAAAGGTTCCTTTATGAGGAACAATACATTCAGTTCATTTACAGGGTTCATTGGTGATTGTGTATCAGGTATAATAAGAGTGGCAGAAAAACTCTTAAGTCTTTCCAAGCAACTATCAACAAAGAAAATACCTGAAAAAGAAATTAGTGCTGTATTTTCTAACCTCTCTTTTGTGTAATCGCGCGATGAAATTTTCGTTCCACTAACAAAGCAAAAATTTCCAAGTGAGGTGCCTTACCTGAAACAGAATAAAATACAAAATTGAAAATACGTACATATAAGTAGTAAAATTTGAATTTTGAACACTGGAAAAAAACACATTGGATCTAGAGTCCAGACTCTTGAAAACATCGACAAGAAAAAATACTCTTGATTCAGTCAGATTTGAGCTTTAATCAAAAGGAAATCCGCTCAAATTAAGAGGCTTGGTTCTTCATTTAAGCTTAAATCTGATTGAATCAAGAGTATTTTTTCTTCTCGATGTTTTTAAGAGTCTGGAATCTAGATCCAATGTGTTTTTGTTTTTTTTCCAGTGGAAAGTATAAAACTAACACTCGACCAGACTTAAATATATCAGACCCTGAAAGACATGTTCATGATGAGGCATTGACGAAACGTGGGCAGTATCCATGATCGTGCATCCGGCATTAAAGCGAAAAAACCAATTTCTCCTCTCGTATAAGAGTATGGATTGTTTGATGTCTGATCTTCGAAGAGAATGAATTTTGTCACGTGGATGCTAATCAAGAGAGAGAGCTCTGAAATTTAAGAGATGCATGCCCACCTGGCCCGAAACATTGATTCTGCAGTCAGACAGACCACCGGGCCGTATTTTTGATACCCTCAACTAACCTTCATTTTGCTGTATGAGATGACTATTTTTGACTCATCCACAAAATCACTATTCCTAGTTCACACATAAAATGACGTTTCTGCATGGGGTAACTAGTGGCACATAATGTATTTTTTCTAAAATGAGCCGACAAAACAGTACCTCATTACAAAGTATAGTCGTGTTTTCCTAAGCAGGGGACTAGTTTAACGGAAAGGAACCAAGAAACATATCAAGATTGAACCGATGATAAGGGATTTGAAGCGTTGTTCCTCCATTTCCCTCAATGTTAGAGATGTTCAAGCCCTACTTCAATTTTCAAAATAATTTTTCACGACTCTGAATTTTAGAGCGGAGAAACTGTGCGGCTATAGACAAGCTCAGAATGATATCTCTTCTTTTGACAGTGTGACTAAGTTCCTTTTTATTCACTTCAGTAGCGATTCCACCAAGTTGGCTACACTGATTTTCCTCCGTTTAAATCCATTAAAAATATCGATTTTAGGTGAGGCAATCTGCCTCGCTTAGAGTGGATTATTTCACATACCTAAATTTAAATGAAAGAAAAACGGTGTTGTCAACTTTTAAGAATCGCCACTGGTTTAATTCAGTCTAATTGTTGTCGAATTGCGCAGCGTCGAAATGTGGGTCAATACCATGCCCGATCCTCTTAATCGTGAGTGTCTACTTAAACATCGTTTTAACTAACAAGATAGCGTGAAAATACCAACTTGAGATGTAAAGTGGTGATTTTACGATAGTAAAAATAGTAGTGTCAACGGTGGTTATGAGCCCTTCAGGACGAAGCAATTGAAAACTCAGGTGACAACTCGGAAGGAACCATGTCCTTAAATTGGTTTCGGCAAATAATCATAAAAATTATCATTGTACGGTCCAAATGTGACAGAAACGCAGCAAGTCATGCTTAAACGAGGAAGAAAAAATGACAAATTTTATTCCTCCGTACGACTCAATTTTAAGGACAACTTTTGACAACTGTTATGCTTAAAATATTTTCTTCTCAATTTTGAATTTTTGACAATGAAAATTTGCGAAAATAGTTAAATTCAAAATTATTCTCCAGCTCTTTTTTTTCTAATACTGCATATTAAACTATAGGCCTACACACTGGAAAGAAAAGTCTGTTGGATCAGGGGTCCAGACTTCTAAAACATTTCACGAGAAATAATACTCTAGATTCAATCAGATTTTTGCATGAATCGAGAGCCAAGCTTCTTAATTTAAGCGGATTTCCTATTGATTCAAACAAAAATCCGATTGGATCAAGAGTATATTTTCTTGTCAATTTTTCTTTAGGAGTCTGAACTCTGGATCCAAGAGATTTTTTTCCAGTGAGGCCGTACATATTAAGACAAAGTCAGGCAGAACGAGCATTCAGGTAGAAATTCAAACTGTTAAGTACAGCAGAAATACCGGTTTGGAGTCACAATTATCCATTTCCAGTTGCATTATCGGTTATACGATGTCAATCGAGTACCTCACTGAGGCTTCAGATCGATCAAATACTGTGATGCAATTATATCGACTTCGCGGTGGGTGAAATTGCATACACAGTAACATGAAGGAGCACTTGATGTTATGCACACTGGTGACTTATCGAAAGATACAGGGAAGTGATTCTGCAGAGTGTCTACTAAAACAGGCAAACCAAAAATCAGTACTTTTACAGTGCTTTTTCAGCACATTCCCAAGAAATTCAGTGCCTCCTCAACAGGAAAAATCAGTACTTTTTCAGTGCCTCCAACAGACGAAATTCGAAAATTTTCAAAAGTTTGAATTTCCCGCTCAAATTGCAACAAAAATGAAAGAAACTTTGGACTTTCTTGCGAAATTTCTGCACTTTTTCAGTACTTCCAGACCGCCCTTGAAAAATCAGTACTATTTCCGGACGACTTGTAGACACCCTGTCCTGCACGGAGAAAAAAACCTCGTCTGTGGGACCCGAAGTTTAGGTCGTATAGATCTCTGAAGTTTTCAGATTAAGCATCTGAGCATTTAAGGTCTAGGCGTCGAGGTTCGGATCACACATCTGAAACTTCAGTTCTTGCATCTGAAGTACTTCAGATGTGAGAACCGAAGTTTTTCGGATGTGAGAACCGAAATTTTTCGGATATGAAAACCGAAGTACTTCAGATATACGAACTGAAGTTTCAGATGTGTGATCCAAACCTCAGCAGCTGGACCTTACGTGTTCGGATGCTCAATCCGAAAACTTCAGAGATCCATGTGACCTAAACTTTGGGTCCCACGCACGAGGTTTTTTTCTCCGTATATATTTCCGGACTTTCCGGACGACTTGTAGACACCCTGTTCTGAATCCCCCGGCAATTTTCTGAAGTCTTTACAAAAACAAAACTGCAAAAAACTGTACGTTGCATATACTCACACCTCCAAAAATCCCGACAAAGCAGTTGTTAAATACTTAAAAATCCTTCGCTTTTACCGAGTGAGCTAACGAGCGCGATTACTTAATCACGGTGCGCGTATGCAGTGTGCCATACCTGCCGTTGACCAGCTTACGTGAACGACTAGACATGCAATTTGCATTGCTTACGGTTCGAATGAGAATGAGCTGTCTTTGGCCAATGACTGCCGGTGTTGTCGCTCGGACCGGTCGAAACTTCTCGAGGAAGGACGGATTAGCGGATTTAATTCATTTTCGCCGGCGGATGTTTCCAACAAGACGGATGCGGTATTAATTTTGAGCTCCGAAGCTCCGATCGACATAGTTGTCGAGTAACTTTGCGCTTTTTGATGTATGAGTCATTATCAAATATCAAGTCATTCTCATTTCACGAGCTTTCATTTTTGAATCAGTGAGTTCGAAAACACACCAACTCGGAAAAAAAACATTGTTCAGGAAACACCTAAAACTGCGCCGCGGGCGAAGAAGTTAGTTTAAGAAAAACCTTCTTGGTGCCAAAGGACAAGTACTTAGAGACTTTGTAAAGCACCAAGTTGAAACCGACACACCATGTTTGATGACAGAGAATCAAGCGTTTAAAAATTTCCGAGTTGGTGTGTTTTCGTTCTCACCGACTTTCAGATACTGATTTTTCATAGTCTGCCCTGAAAAATTTATATTTTTCGACCTGAATAACGCTTGAATATTTATATAACTTGTTGGTACAAGGTATACTGAACCGAAAAAAGAAAACCGTAACCTGAACCGTAAAATCAGATGGTCACCCGTTTCCCTTGAAATGGCCAAAAATTGGTATTTCCAATGAAATACTTCGATTTTTCCCTTTTCCCGTCGCTGTTTCGAGCACTTCCGATTGCAATTTCGAAATTTCCTTTTGCGTGCAGATGCTTCTATCCATAAGTGTTACTAAACCGTAAAAAAGTGAAAATCGAAAAAAAAACCCGAGTTGGTGGGTTTCTGAACTCACTGATTCATTTATCATAGTTACACTGTACTGAATACAGTACACGGAAAAAATTAAATTGCTGATTTAACAATTCCATAGCTAAAAAAGTGACTGCAATGTTTCAATGTAGATTTCACAACAAAAAAATGCTACTTTAACCACCCCCGTGGTTGAATTAGCTTATAATAGTGGTTAAAGTAGCGGTTTTATGTTGTAAAATCTACGTTGAAATATTGTAGTCACTTTTCTTAGCAATTTAATTTTTTCCGTGTGATGGACCACAAGACAAGGTACGAATTTAAGGATTCTGATACATGTTTCTTAACCAGAATTTCACGTAGAACACGATTCTTGCATCGAAAATTACCAAAGTCACTTCTTATTTAAGCTATTAACGTTTTTATTGTACATTGGTTACGGGAAATTTGATACGGGTCATCCATTTCGGATCACGTATCTAAAAACTTGAGGTCCAGCTGCCGAAGTTCGGGTCAGACATCTGAAGTACTTCGATGTATACCGAAGGGTTCGGATCACACATCTGAAGTACTCCGGTACATACCGAAGCGCCTCGATGTCTGACCCGAACATCGGCAGCTCGACCTCAAGTTTTCGGACGCGTGATCTGAAAACTTCAGAGATCCATATGACCTCAACTTCGGGTCCCGTGCACGAAGTTTTTTTCTCCGTGTGCACCCACACAGAACCTAAAAAAACCACGAGTTCGTACCTGCAACCAATCCATGAAAATACACAAACCCATGATAAAATCCAGACTCCTGATGGGGACGAAACTATACACTGCCGTGCTTGGGAAGAAAGCCGTATGAGCCTTTAGGCGTTGCCAAATTTCCTTAGTTAAATCACGAATTTTCGGGATTTTTGAATAATTTTCTTCCAGTTTTTCACATAATTTTGATCGCAATTTTACTTAAAGTTCTTGAAAAATTTATCGGAAAAATATTCATATCTTTCCTCAAAAATAAGCGTTTTATCGAAGGAAATTTGGCAACTCTCGAATGTTCATACGGCGTTTTCCCTTAGCACGGCAGTGTAGTACCTTGATCACTTTGATCACTCAAAGGTCACAGAAAGGCTGTAAAGAGGGTAAAACGCCAGTGGCGAAGCGTGAAAGATCGATTATATTATCGATATTTCCCCATTTAAAGCTACGGTAAAGAATCGATTGTTAAGGTGCTCGTTGCAAACACCCTTTTTATCGATTCTTTTCCATAGGATTAAATGACAGATCAATCGATATATCGCAGAGCACACCACGCCACTGTAAAACGTTTGCTTAATTTTCATGTAAATCGGTGACCATCAGGAAGGAAGGAAGAAAATCTCCATTTCTCGTCGAGTATGAGCGCAAATGCAAGCTGGCATGAGCGCATACCGCGTCAGTGAGATAAATGCAAATAAGTTCCCAAACTCACTTTCGACTGTCATTGAACTTGTTTTAGATTTGAAATTGAAATCAATCGCGGAGAGAAGACGTGTGATTTTCTGTGTCCATAGCAGTGGACCAGACCAGGCGACACACGAGAGGTCCGCATTCGGTCAATTGGAGTGGTTTTGAATCAAATATTTTTGGCGAAGATTCAACTAAACGAGTTTTTGTTTTCTGGTGGGAATTGCGTTTGTATTGGAATTGAGACTAAAATACATAAGATCTGAGCTCATATAATTGTTATTTTCTCGATTCCTGACTTGTTCAAGTTGCCATCGATACGTGTAGAAGGTAGAACCCGAGAGTCTAATTGAATCAGTGAGTTCAGAAACCCACCAACTCGGGTTTTTTTTCGATTTTCACTTTTTTACGGTTTAGTAACACTTATGGATAGAAGCATCTGCACGCAAAAGGAAATTTCGAAATTGCAATCGGAAGTGCTCGAAACAGCGACGGGAAAAGGGAAAAATCGAAGTATTTCATTGGAAACACCCATTTTTTGCCATTTCAAGAGAAACGGATGACCATCCGATTTAACGGTTTTCTTTTTTCGGTTCAGTATACCTTGTACCAGCAAGTTCTATAAATATTCAAGCGTTATTCAGGTCGAAAAATATAAATTTTTCAGGGCAGACTATGAAAAATCAGTATCTGAAAGTCGGTGAGAACGAAAACACACCCACTCGGAAATTTTTAAACGCTTGATTCTCTGTCATCAAACATGGTGTATCGATTTCAACTTGGTGCTTTACAAAGTCTCCAAGTACTTATCCTTTGGCACCAAAAAGGTTTTTCTTAAACTAACTTCTTCGCCCGCTGCGCAGTTTTAGGTGTTTCCTGAACAATTTTTTTTTCCCGAGTTGGTGTGTTTTCGAACTCACTGATTCAATTATAATTTGCAGTGAATAACACCAAAACAACGGGCGTTACTGCCCGCTTTCCATGCCTAGAAAATCTGATTTTAGCAGGACGATGGACGCCATATTGTACCGTTATGCGCTACAATATTCGAACACATCAGAAACTGCCCCCATCTTTATTTTCTCCATGCTTACGCGGTTTCGATGAGTCTTCAATGAGTAGTAGTTCAAGGAGACATTTTGAGGAAAAACTGCGAACGGAGCACAAAGCGGTGATCATTATCGTCGCTCCTCTGACGTAAGGGCGTATCTCGATAACCGCATGAGCCCCAAAATGCATGAATCTATATGTTAAACAGGGCTCACGTTGAAATTGAGATACGTCCTTACGACAGAGGAGCTACGTTACGTCCGGCGACAGGTGAATTATTTCGAAGGACTCTCGCCTGCGCTCGCATCGTCAATCGATGTCACTTGGTTTGAAAAAAGCATGCAGCTCGTAAACATTTTAGTGAAGCAAATTGTTGCGGCAGGACACGCAGTAGATAATACTCGCGGTGGCAACTCGGCGGGTGGAAAATTAATTAAAGTCTCGTCTGAGGACGAGTGAAAATTATCTCGAATTCCAACGGGACACTAGATAGGGTGTACAAAATTAAGGAACAGAGCATATGTCGCGTCGGCAAAATTTCAGGTAGAATACGGGGGAAAATTGAACTTTATAATGAGAAAATTAAGTTTTTCGTATACATAAATTCGAAGTTCCTGCTCCAAAAAAAGAAAGAAAGAAAAAAAAATACCCCAGAGAACTACTCGAGTCGAAACGAGCGCTTAAACTCGTCGTTTCCCAGACGAGGTACGTAACTTCATTCTAAAATTGCAAAATTAACTCCAAGAATGCAATTTTTACAAACTAAAGGGTCCGCACCCCAACCGCTTCGCGGCTCAAAATCGAGATAGTTAGATGAGACGCAATTCAGCAAAAATATACTGAAAGCACAATGAAATGATTAGGAGAAGAAGATGGAACAATTATTATTGGATTACGCTTTCCGATAAGAAACTAAAATTATCTATTGCTTTAAGCTCTTTTCATACTCAGTGCAGGATTACATTACAAACATGCAGCTATTTAAACTCCGCGGCGGTGTGCCGGGTTGCAATGGTTGCATACGCTCGAGGAAAACAGTGATCGCACCTGTACCCTGTCACGAGAGCCATACATTGCAAGCGCGTGTAGGCCGTGGGCAGATCTAAGATTTCGCCTGCAAAATCTAGGGTATGCTACCCGGCCCACAGCAGAGTTCAAATAGTTGCATGTTGGGTTCGAACCCAACTTCATACATTCGTCCATTGTTCTACGCGTTATTCATCGTTTGGATCTTCGCTCCTTAGTTCCAAGGACAGTAAAAAATTTGCAATACATCAAGAAAAGCCGAATATATATTTTTTTTTTACATTAATTTGTACTTAGGAACTGGAAAGGTATATTTTCTAACTGTAAGTCGCAATAAGATCTGTGTATATTCAAAGATTTCCGTGTCTTGCTTTGTAAATCCTCTCTAGACAAAGCACTTTACAAGTCATCCAACTCAAGCATAAATGTCGCTTTCCTCCAATTAATTAATGTGTGTATGTATTCAGTATACTTAAACGAACGTATGATGTAGGTATTATTATTCACGATTACGCCGGCAATCATGCGCTATATAAATAGATGAGAAAGATTTAATGAAAATAAAATTAGGACGGACCCATTCGGAGAGAATAAAAAAAAAGTAATTAAATCAAGCCAAGTGCAGTATAATCTTCGACCAGTTGAGCTGAAAGGAAGCTCTTTGTAGAATCACTTATCCTCGGATTCGGAAAATAATACTTGGAATTCGCAAAAATTAATTAATTGCGAAATAAAAAGTTCTCCCTTTTTTATTCTAAAAAGACAGAAATATTGGATTATGTAGAGTTGGCAAAAAGTAAAATCGCTCGAAATAATTATAAAAGAAAGCGAGGAGAGGTAACGGAAAATTGAAAATTCGCGGAGAGAACAGTTTTTTATTTTCTTTAAGGCGGAAACGTCAATTAAAACAATACATATACCGTTATATTATTTTCTCTTTTACTCTCTTTTGAAGAAAATAAGCATGATGGATTTTAAAAGAAAAATTAACAGCGATACATAACTGTAAGCTACTTTCCTTAACTCGATTCATCTGAAGATTACTGTCAGCGCTGGTAGCATGAAATACTTATGATATTTGTACCAAATTTTGCAATTAGGAACTACAATTTATGGGTCAGTTTGAAAACAACGTATGTACCATTAGTTTCCCTAAAGACATGCGTGTTTTTACGGACGAGCCAGAAATTGTGGTTCCTAATTGCAAAACGTGATCCATTTATAACCGTTCACGGTTAAGGGAGCTTCGTTCCCTGAAACTTGAAATATTCGCGTTCGTGCTTTAAGGGTTTTTTGGGAATGAATAGTTAAGTAAAAGTGCTTCAGGGCGTGGTGGATTTGTATTGCGCGTGAAGTCAGTATTTCAGAAAATGTATTCAATAGCTCTATGTTCGCTTACTTCGGCTTTATTAAGATTCAACTCAATACACCCGAAACCATATGTTTTCTTCATGAGCGCAATGACCGATGCATAAAATTACACGCGTGACAGGGCCGGATTTTCCTACTTGCCGCCCATGGGCCGCCGGCCGCCTGTATTTTGCCGCCCCTTTCTCATTCGTTTTGAAACATCAATAAAAACCATCAAGTGAACGTGCCAGAAGGGGAGGGGTGCATAAGACGCGTTTACTCGTGTTGAACACATTTTTTGGGAAAGCCCTGTCAGGTCACGGAACTTTGCGCGAGAGTCAAGTTTCGTAAACCTATCTCTCGTGGACAAGGTCTCCCATTCATAAGAAATGAACGAAAAAATTAGGAAAGAACAAACACAAAATTTGGTTTAATGATTTTGACATCCGCCGCCGCGCCGCGCCGACCGCACCGTGTTTGGCGCAATGCGTGAAGTATTCACGCAGTCTTGTAGGCGCTATCCGTTTCACGCTGACCGCACTGTGTTTGGCGCAATGCGTGAAGTATTCGTGCAGTCTTGTAGGCGCTAATATGAGTCACATGCCGATTGCCGCGCCGAGGGCTTCTCCTTTTCGTCTCAAGTCCTCGCCATCATTTCTCCCTAAGTCTCGCCGTTCCAGGCCAAATTGTGTGTTTGGTTTCTCTCCTAACTCGACTGATTAAAGGTGCTGTCTCTTGTATCACTGAAAGACGACAAAATTAGAAATCACTATACTCTCAGGAAATGAGAGATTTTGTAGCCTTTTTTCGTTTGTAATTTTTTTTTCTAAATCCGATTTTTTTATACCTACATTTAAAAATATTGCAAAATTTGCCGCCCCCTAGATTTGCCGCCTGTGGCCACCCCCTTAATCCGGCCCCGACGCGTGAAGGAGCTTGTGGTGACAATTTATTTCGTCCCTGAGAAATGTTGAGGCTCCTGCTGAAACCTTTCCTAATAACTACGATTAAAATAGAAAATTGGACTGCATTTTGCAATAAGGGACTATCATTTCTGGCTCATTTCAGAAACAACGCATTTGCTGATAGTTTCCCTGAGCAGATACGTGATTTTATGTACGAGCCAGAAGTAGTAGCCCCTTATTGCAAAATGAAATGCAGTCCAACTGATGAGACGACGAATGTATAAGCATTGCATTGACCACATTTTGCAATTTAGAACCACAATTCCTTGCTCAGTTTAGAAACAACGTACGTGTCGTTAGTTTTCCTATGCGCATAAGTGTCGCAAAGTTCAAGTCGATGAGCCGGAAATTGTAGTTCCTAATTGCAAAATGCTGTCCACAGGAAAAGCTTAATTTTGTCGATCTTGATAGAAACTTTTTGTTTCCTCAATTTATTGCACTGGGTTCTACAATTACATCAGGGAGCATCATTACGTTCATGATGTGTTCATCGTTACTCTAGATTCAAGGAAACCTTTCAGCGCAGAGTCGTATCGTTAGCAACCCTACAACCTACGAGAAAGTTCAAAGTTCGAGACCTTAGCTGACATTTCCGGTGTGTCACTGTCAAAAAGGTTGCACCACTCCGTGTAAGACATCGTTGCCAATTTTTGCGGTAAAATTGGGTTATTTAAAGGGCTAACAATAAGTACGATAAATATGTTGAAAGTTAAAAATACATCTGAACGCGAAAATTCGAGTGCTTTCAGATTTAATTCAGAGATTCTGAAGAAGTTTTTCTATAGAGGTGGTCTCCAGTTTTTCGGGAGTATAGCCAGTTAAAATGTGTCTTTAGATGCCGTTATTTCGTTATCTGTGAGAAATTTAAAGTGAAACTTGCACGTCAGCAAGCGCTTTAACTTTACATCACAACTTTCAGTTGCCATTCATAGGACTATAAAAAGCCTATATTTTTAGGCACCATGTTCAATTTTTCACGAGGCATGGGAAGTTATAAGAGTGAAGCAGGCAGAGGTACAGAATCCATCATTTCCCGGACGGAATAGCGTATCTGCACTTCAATGTTGCCAATGTTCCCCTCAGGAATTGAGTTTTTACCAGATTAATATTGAGTATTCCTGACTGAAAATTGCACGGGCTTTTCTTCTTACCTTCCTACGAATTACTGAGTTAGTCAATACTAATTACAGTACCAACTGAGAGTCTTTGTGGAGTCTCAGGAACGACTTCAAAAGAAGAAGAAGAAATTTTGTTGTATTTTTTAACGGGAAAATTCCAGAAAATTCATTCGAACTTGGTAAAAATTCCATGAAACGTCCTACGGAGACGAGGCGTAAGGCTTGAGCAGTGCTTTCGACGCCCAAAAACGGAGAAAACTTGCACCTTGTGCACCATGTGCAAAACTTAAACCTTGTCTACACGGGACGTTTCATGGGATTTATCCCAAGTTCGAATCGTTAGGAATGGAACTTCTGGGCTTTTTCCCCATTCAACGAAATAACAAAATTGCTTCTTCTAAGCCAGCGTCTGATTCGTGTAGGCAAGTTAGACATGCACATAGCGCTCGGTCAGTTTTCCACTTCCGCTGCAATTCTTAAAAGGCTTGAGCAGTGCTATCGACGTCCAATAACGGGAAAAAGTGCAAAACCTTGGGCCTTGTCTACACAGGACGTTTCATGGGATAAGTCCCAATTTCCAGTCGATAGGAATGAAACTTCTGGGCTTTTCCCCGTTCAAAAGAATAATAAAATTTGTTATCCTTCTCTCTGAGTCTCTCTTAGGGCTCCATAACATAGAGTACATACTTAGAGTCGTAATGCAAGTGGGAGAGCTGGCGCCACTTTTAAGCATTTTCCAGGTCCCGAATTCCGAGATTCCTGTGCGGCGCCGGGTCCCTTTTTCGATACATAATCGATTGTTTGCGATACACGGGGACCCGGCCATATTCCACACCGTCATTTTGGATCGAATATGTATCGAAAAAGTGACCCCGCACACCGGGCTCAAAACTCGTCGAGCAGAACATGGCGCCAGCTCTCCCACTTACATTACGACTCTATGTACTCTATGCTCCACAAGGACTCTACTTGGTACCTACTGTAATTAGTATTGACTAACTCGATATTTTCTCCAAGTTGGCGAGTGAGATTTTTCCCTGGGACAAATCCCGTGAAACGCCCCATGGAAACAAGACCTTGCAAACCGGCAAGAATGGACGGAACGGAGTGCACCGAGACTGACATTCCCAGGACTGCTGCGTTTAATCGATAGGGGTGAGTCTGGTCACACCTGTTGAGTAATACCCCTCGTCGACAGGACTTATCGAAGATGTCACATGCGCCTGTTATTTCGACGATCGCCGACAGAGGAGGTATATTGTGTCAGAATTATGATATTTCTTAATGTTTATCGTTACTCGTTCCACAACGCCCTGCCCAGGGTTGCTACAGAATTCGGAAAATTAAATTCCCGGACAGATTTTGGCGAAACTCCGTGCAATTAACCAATGCCAGAGGGTCATTCCACGCCAAATCAGACCAGTGATTTGACCTGACCCCCTCAGAATTGCATGAAATTTGGCACACTTTCTGTTCACTGAGCTGATTGTGAGTTGAAAAACGTAAATTTTAATTTTATTGGATGCCCCGTTCAACTTTTATTGAGCTTTCAAAGTCCGGGCAAATTGACAGACGTATGTAGCACCTTTAAGAGGCTGTAACTTCAGAACGGTTGATCCGAGCCGAGGTGGTATCAATGAAAAGCCCCTTAAATGGAACGTTGAAAAGACATGGTTAAAAATGGTTTTCGGGCAAACATTGTGTTCGAAACGTCAAACCCGCTCGAGAAAGCAAATGAGGGGCTTGGAGGACAAGGCGCATAAGTGCAGTTATTGCTATTTCGAGAAATACGTGTTAAAAGTTTCGAAATTGCATGGATCCTTAAGGCGGGAAGATGTTCAAACTGACTTTTTGAGGCTTATGAATTGGAATTTGGAGGCGAATTTTTCATAGAATATGCGTTAGGACTAGTTTTACTTGAAATCATTGATACCTCAATTTTTTTAAAACCTGCACTTAAGTGCCTTGTCCTCCAAGCCCCTCAAATGAAGGTGATATGACGATTTTTCCCCGAAATTTCCCAGTATTCCTTAACTGTGGCAACCCTGCCTGCCGTAGGTGCAGAAAATGTTCGAGCAAGATCTATGGACAGCCGATGAGAAAAATGGACGTATTTCTATCAAACGGAACTATGTGCATTAAGACATGAGCCCTGATACCCATAAGAATACATGCATAACAGGGCTCACATTCATAATGCACATAGTTCTGTTTGACAGAAGTACGTCCCAATGTGAGAAGCCGGCAGATGAGCGCGTGAAAATTCGGGGGCTCAGAAGATGCTGAACCCTTGAATGCCTGTTTCACTGGTAGAACTCTTCATGGTTCCTGAAGAATTGTACATGGCGCCTAAATATAGGTTTTTATGGTTATATGTAGGTATGGCAGCTGAAAATGTTGAGGTAAAGTTAAAGCGCCTGCCAATATGCAAGTTTCACTTCCGAAAAACTTCAGTAAAATTTAAAATTTTGACCATTTAATTAAAAACTCACGTTTTCACAATGACTTCTAAGCGTGAAAGCATCTGAGCTTCTGAAAGCGTGAGTTTTTTATAAAATTTTCAAAATTTTAAGTAACAGCTCTAACCAGGGAGTTTACGAGAACAAGCTGGCCAAAAATCAGTACTTGTACGGTACTTTTTCAGTACATTCCCAAGAAATTCAGTACCTCCTCAACAGAAAAAGTGTGTACTTTTTTAGCACCTCAATTTGACGAAATTCGAAAAATGTCAAAAATTTGAATAGCTCGCTCAAACTATGACAAAAATGACAAAAAATGAAAAGAATACCGGACCTTCTGGCGGAATTTCCGCACTTTTTCGGTACTTCCGAACCGCCCTTTCAAAACCAGTACTATTTTCGGACTTTCCGGAAATTCCGATAAAATTCCGAAACTACTGCATGAGCTTAATTTTAGTCGATGGAACTCTTGTGTGCCACGAGGATTTACATTTAAAATACAATAAAAAACACGATTATGGGGTGAAATAGGGGGCGGGGGGGGGGAGAAGGGGGAGAGCTGCTTCTCAGTTATCTACTTGGTTTTCCGATAGAATTGTAGGGGATTTTGCCAAGTAAGTTGACTGGACCCCACTTTGATACTAGGAAAATCTTCCAAAGCCTCTTTTAGAACTGTGGGAGTCACGCTGCTGCTCATTGTATTTTTGTGCCCCACCCCCCTTGATGAAATGCACTTCTGCCTCGAAAAGTCCCTATTTCCGTCCCCGAACACGATGGTGCCACTTTCTTTCTCTGAAATGAACTTACAAGATCATGAAAGTTCTCAAAGTTGAGGTCATAACAGAGGGAATCCCCTGCGATATTAGAGAGTCCACCTCCACATCCTGCTAAACTCTCTATGCAAAGATAGGGAGCGAATGGAATAGCAAGGTTCCCAGTTTGTTCAGGGACTCCAAGGCTGCGATTTTGCGGGAATTCTTTCGGCAGTTCTTTTCAGAGAGAATCAGAGGTTCGTCTTGTTTCTCGCAAGAATTTAAATCGCGAATTCCCGTGGCATATGAGAGCCCCCCCCCCCCCCCCCAGGGGGAAGGGGCTTAAAAATTGATCAGAGGCCACGAAGATTGAGCCCCCCCCCTCCCAAAAAAAGGCCAGAAGAAAGATGTGGGGCAAGGGCGAGAGTTACACTCCTGCCGAATCCCGAATGAGTGACGCCTCTGTCCTACTGTTGTGTGGGACAATGATAGCCTCTCAGACAATTTTGCCTCCATTCCTAGAATCTAAGCACAAACATCCAAATGCTGGCGTGCAAAGCAAATGCTTATAAAGAGAAAGAAAAAGAAAAAAACTGTCCAGTTCCAAGGACAGACCTCAAAACAAAAATGAAACTGTCAACAAGAGGAGATGTATGTGTGGATGAGGGGATGATGAAGAGAAGGAAAGCTACATTTCCTTGCGGTAATTTTTAGGACCGAATATTTGGGGGTAAGTTAAGGGGGAGGAGGGGGAGGAGGAGGTTAGGAGTAAATTGTTGATTTCACTCCCTATGCTTTATAACAAGAGGGGTCAATCCCAGCTTTAAGGAATCGGGGGCCGAGAAAAGTTTTTACTTACCTAACTTTACCATGCTCAAAAAACACCAAAATTGAAGAGCTTTTGCTAAACAAGGCACCTACAAAAGTAATACTTACTGCTATCAGAAGTGGATTGGCTCTTTGAAAAGGCATAGGATGGAAATGCCCATGGAGGACGTTGCAATTGAGGGGAACTTAATGGACAATGAATGGTAATGGTGCTCATTAAATTAATCTTTCCAAAAAAGGATGAATAACAATTTCCAAATCTTTTCAAGAATGAGCACAGTGCCATAAACTGACGTACGAAGGAAAAGCACAACGCGTGATATAGAGAGTAAAGGTTTCCAGTTCTCACTTACTAACTATGCCGCCTTCTCTTTATGAGGAAAATTGAGGAACGTATTCTATCAATTACTTGAGGATGAATTCTTTGAGGAACTCAAAGTGTAAAACATCCATTATAAATAGCTATGAAGGATGCGCAAGTTTCTATGTAAACAAGTTTTACATGAAGAGAGACAGCTGTCCTGTTCTCTACATTGAATTGAGTTGCGTTAAATTTATTTAACAGAGAACAACAGATACGACAATATTAATAAAGTATCCAGTTAGAGCCCTTGCAATTAAATAAAGAGCACCCAAATAATTACTGAAGGAAGATAACCGAATTCATCTAACTTTTCTATTCGCAGGACCACAAGTACCTAACGTTCCTCTTTATAATGCTAAAATTAAATGAAGCGACTCTCAGAGGGGGCAAGAGGAGCATCGAATTGTTGGGTATTTCCAATAAGAATCTTTCAGGTAAGTGAAATACAATTATGTTAACAGAAAAGAAAAGATACCTATAAAAGTGATCTACCGCAAGACCTAACCTCAATTTAAAATTAACAGGTCTTTTTAGGTTGGAAGAACGAAGAACTTTCATTGGTGCAAAGCAAAGTTTAACTGAGTAAATATCCATCTGTTACATAGCAGTATTAAAGTGGAGTACCTACATTAGAGCTCTCAGTAGAGTACATAATATTAAAGAGAAATACTCCAACAAAATCATTCGTTCTCAAAAATATTACTGATAAGAGAGAAGAGATTACAAATAAAGCAGAGAATATTATGTCCAGAAGAAGAGGAATATGGCGATTGTTTACAAGACAGATAAGTACTAATTATACAGGTGAGCTGTTAACAGGTCAATCTATTGTTTGAATAAGAAGACACTGAGCAAAGACCCTCATTGCAAATTGAAGTACATTTGAAATGAACACTGAAAAGGACAAATACGTATCGAAGGAGAAATTTTCTGAATTCCTACTGCAGAGACTTGCTGCAGCGATGCCTAAAAAGACGGCTGTAACTCTAGGACCCTTGACTGATCACCGTTCCTACTCGAATGAAAGTTGAAAAGTTATAACCATAATGCGTAGACAGAGCACCTCTGCCGAGTGCTATCAGAAGAATTTTAGGGGCTGTGTGATAAACTTGCTCACGATAGATGGGGCAAGAAGTACCAGGCACTGAATAAAGTTAAGGACGCAGTGAGTGCCCTGATGATTCTCTGCGGCCCGCACAGGGCTAGATAGTGATTTTCTTTGAGACGCAAGTATCAAAGGTTATCCGCTGAGTGAGATAGTGGCTCGGAGACAGAATGTGGGGGCCAAAGCAAAAAAGTGGATTAAGAAAGTGTTGCTCTTACCTCGAAGACTTTGACCAGGAAACTTGCGAAGAGACGTCGTAATCCAATTGATTTCCCGATCGAGGCTAAACACACGATCCCGAGAAAGAAGAACAGGAATGGTGTTATTAGGATCGAAATAAAAACCGCGAACAACGTCTCCAGGGACGACATTGTTGAAACCGACTGGCCGAGTTCGATTCGCGAACGGTGATGGGTAATATTTACTTTTTATTTTGCACGAAACATCTGCGAAAAGACTACGAAAGCTCCGCGAAAGCACGTTGATGATAACTTTGAATGATAAGCAAGCACAACGATCAAGCGAACACAACCTCACAACTACGAGAACTAAATGACGTCATATTATGAAGGGTAATCTTTGTTGCTTTGACCTCACGCTGATCCGCTCTGTTGTCAAATTTTCTCGTGTTTCATAAATAGTTATTCTGTCGTTTAAAACCTTAAAAAATGAGTAAATTTCGTTACAGTTCGATTACTCAGTTGCGAATAAGATTTGAATTTGTATTGAGGAAGAAATTAATGCATTCTGGCACAGTTCACTCCGACGACAGAAAGCAACAAATTATTCTTTGACTTGGCAACTTTGACTTCACATCTGCGCGTTTCAGTTGGCGCCAAATTCCAAATAAGCGTCATAACGACAACTCTGCTGTGAGGGTGAAGGGATGTGTCCCCCCTCCCCCCCCCCCCCCCCCCCCCCCCTATCGTGAGAGCGAGACTTGGCACAAAGTTTCCAGAAAATCTTCATTTCAATCAGCAATTGACGATGAAATTGCAGAAAAGCAGACCTCAGATCAGCGCCCACTAAAAATATCATTTCAGACGGGTCCCAATTTTTGGCATCTAACAGGGCAAAATCTGAAAAATTCCTAGGGGCAGTCCAAGCCATACATTCAGAAAATGAATTAAAAAAGCGGGTGCTACAGCGACCCTTTAAAAGATTACCAAAGCAATTCATGGCTTGAAATTTTCTCAAAATATTTTTCACTCAAAGAAATAAGAAAACCACTGAAGTGTCCAAAAAAAGACATAGAGTGGTTTTCATGGAGAAAAGAAAAATATGACAGGAAGCCTTCAATATTGCAAACCGAGATACCAGTTCATGCAGTTTCACCATTGATTGCATTTTAAACACATATTTTTTCCTTTTCTGTGAAAAAATTTACCTACACGGTTTTTTCAATGGCTGTGGTAATTTGCTCAATGAATATTACCTTGCGAAATGCTTTTACTTTGACCTTGGCTTTCTATCCCTCAATTTCATGCTGTGCACAGAATTTAATGGAGTGGAATGAACTTTTTGAAATAGCTGTGGCGGAGAGGCAGGAGGAAGCCCCTTCACCATAAAAATTAAGTTGTTGATTTAACAATTCAATTGCTAAAAAAAGTGACTGCAATATTTCAACGTAGATTTCACATCACAAAAATGCTACTGTAACAACTATTGTAAGCTAATTTAACCATGGGGATGGTTACAGTAGCATTTTTTTGTTGTAGAATCTACATTGAAACATTGCAGTCACTTTTTTTAGCGACTGAATTGTTAAATCAGCAATTTAATTTTTTCCGTGTTGATTTTCAGCAAAAAGAATAAAACATTCACTGTGCAGGTTGCGGGAAGTTTGCGAGAGGCAGGAGTAAAAAGTTAGTTTGATAATGAAAACTGATTTTAGTTCCGACTGATGTCATTCAAAATTGACGCAAGTACAAGTCAGGTATCAAATCATAATGACTCAATTGCCCTAATTTTTGTGTTATAGATTTGATATTAGTGTGCACCATGCATACAATGCGCCTAAACATTAAAGATGCTGGGCAAACATGGCACAAAAAATTGAAGCAGCCATTATTTCTGTCGCGTCCTGGCTCCTTGAAAATGAGTTCAAAAGGGTTGGAGTGACCTATGCAAAAATGTGTATTTCAGTTGCCGTGTGTCAAAATCTCCGCTCCTATTTCATTTTTTAGAAAGAAGACCAAACCCACATCATAACTTTAAGTTTTCACAGAATATTCTTTATAAAGAGAAGAAAAAGCATGACAGGAAGTCTGCAACGCCGCAAACCGAGATACGAATTCCTGCAGTTTCACCATCAAGATGGATCTAAAAATCATTATCGCCAACCAAATGTCTCTTATTTGATGCAGTTAATTAGTTAAAAGAATTCCAATATTGAGAAAATACAACAAAACTTTACACAGTAACAAACATCATTTTATTTCTCACTGCTATAAAACTAATATTGACAATTCAAGAAAACTAAATGCTTATTTACAAACAAGGTTAATTTTGGCAGACTGGCACCCCATTATGATGATGCCTATACGTGAGAGTCTTCTGTCTTACTTTCTTCAGTTTTGCCTGTCTGAAGTTCCTTCATTTTTTCCTTCTGAGCAGCCATTTCTAAAATCAATTCTGTTGCTGTTGGCGGCATGTTGGCTGGTCTCCTCATATCCTTCTGTAAAAGTAGGAATCAGAAATTACATCGAGACACTTAGTCTGAATTTCTTGATACTTTCATTAAAGACCCTTAACTTCCATGTGTTAATCAAAAAATTTGTATTTAAGCTAGTGAGGTTGTAAATCTCTGCTCATGTTCTATCTCTTTAAGGAAACCCAACAGACAGACTCTGATGAAATTTTCTATGGATTGCCTTGACTCATTCTAAAAAAATCAAATTAAACTGCAACATTTTGGTTAGTTTTCTTTGAAGAAAAAACCATGAGGTCGGAGATTTGCGAATATTGCAAGTAAGATGCAAATTTTTCACATTTAGTCATCGATTTTTATCAAATATGTTGG
This sequence comes from Bemisia tabaci, assembly GCF_918797505.1. Classification (NCBI taxonomy): domain Eukaryota; kingdom Metazoa; phylum Arthropoda; class Insecta; order Hemiptera; family Aleyrodidae; genus Bemisia; species Bemisia tabaci. Next base: position 21,134,060 of record NC_092802.1, on the reverse strand, counting down.
AGGAAAGAGTAATTTTTTTTTTTAAAACACTTAAACCAATTCTTGAGAAACTCATTACTAAATACTAATGAGGAAAAAGGCAGCAACTAAAGTTTTGATTTCTAAAGGATTGGATTTCTTACAATTGCACATTTGAGGAATATCTCTGATGCCCGAGCATGTTTATTTACGCTCCAACTTTGGACGCATACTGGGCATGGCGCCTGTGGGATTCAAACACTGTGTACAGCACCTCAAAGTTTAGGAGCTGTTTTTGAGCTTGAGGGCTAATTGCACTAGGAGATAAAAGCTCTTTTTTGACAGCTATCGCAGTTTTCAAAATTGCACATATTTAATTTTTTTAAAAAAAAAAAAAAAAAAAAAGAAAGAAAAGAAATGAAATACCTATGGCTGTAATCTGAAAATAAAAAACAAAAATTGAAAGTTAGATACATTACCAGTGGGAAGGTAGCAATGTTCAGAGCTGGGTCCCTGTTCGTAAATGGGTTCCATACGCCTTGGATAGAGGGATTTTCTGTGTGCCACAATTTCCGATACCTGATACTTTGATCGCCGGATGCGGTAAGCATGTTATGTATCCATCTATAGCATTCATCCCGTTGAAAGTTATGTAGACTCATCCATTCTCTGTGGCCATCCACTGATATCAAAAGCAAACAATCTCTTTGTAACTGGGAGGCATATTTTTGACAAATCAACTTACTAATTGGATTGCATTTTGCAAAAAGTAACCAAGAGCATTCCACTGTTGCTAAGATTGTGCAAATTTTTTTACCTTGTAAGTATAAACTGATCATCTGAACAAGTTTTGTCTTTACTCCCAATAAACTATTAATTCAAGATAAAAATTACCTTGTAAATTCAATTTTTTGCACAATTTCAGTACTTTTATTGCAAAAAATGTAAGTTGCACAATCCTAGCAACATTGGAATGCTTGTGGTTCCTTTTTGCAAAATTTAATCCAATTGGCAATGGCAAATTCTGTTATTATGAGTGCATTTTGTAAAGAAAGCGCACTATTGGGCGTTACTTGCACAACCGGACAGATTTAATCAAAATCAGATTCACTAGAATTCACATCGCCTAACATCCTCTCAAGTTTCATTTTTTGGACAGAAAACTGAACAATTTAACACCTTGAAAATTTCTCTGAACTAGGGGGTTGCGCCCCATGGCCGGTAGCAGGGTTGCCGTGTTTTTAGTTTTGGAGTCCCCAAATAAAGTGGCAGCCCTGTCGAGCCCTGTCAATGTATTTGCTCCCTATCTTTGCATGGAGAGTTTGTCTTGATGTAGACGTGGACTCTCAGGGCAGGGTGGGATATCCCCTCCATTTTGGCCTCAACTTGAGAGCTTTTTTTGAGCTTGAGAGTTGATTTCAGAGAAAACCAGTGGCACCATCGTGGCTCTCACGAACTTTTACATATGAATCAACAGTCAAATCGCAAATTCCTCACACATGCAACATCTCCATTAAATGATATACCTATGTATTTCATTTTATATTTTGGTGAATTTGACCTGGTAAAATTTACAGAGCCTCCTCTATCTTCTCCTTTTTAAACCTCATCAGAAAATGAGAAAATTACAGACGAAAATAAGACTTACAGTACTCCGCCACAAGTACAGGACTTCTGTGTCTCCTTGGCTTAACATAAACAACAACTTGAGGGTTTTCTCTCGCAAAATCTACAAGGTTCTGTTCGATAAAATCTCTGCAAAATAAAAGCCATTAACAATATAATATACATCTTTGTAAATTAAAACACATAGATAATGCAAAAAGGAAATCATATACAAGGGGCTTGTAGCACAAGACACACAAGTGCAGTTTTCGAAAAAAATGAGATATTGATGATTTCATGTAAAACTAGTCTTAATGCATATTCTATGAAAAATTTGCTCCCAAATTCCAATTTTTAAGCATCAAAATGTCAGTTTGAACTTTCTTCCCGCCATAGGAATCCATGTAATTTTGCAACTTCAAGCACATATTTCTCAAAATGGTAAGAGCTGCACTAGTGCGCCTTGTCCTCCAAGTCCCTCATATCCAAGTCCTTCAGCCCAACTTTTCAAAAGGATAACCTTTTGTTTGTCAGCATTCTACATTTAAACAGCCACAATGTTGCTATAAAAAAAACAAAAAAAAAAACATTTTGACTGTGTACTTAAGTCGACTATCACATAACTTGATTTGCGACCCTGCAGCCGTCCTATCATGCTTTATTTTTCACAAAAACTTCAAAAATGATGCTTCAAATGATGTCAATTTGTTCTCCTTTACAAAAATATATAGAGGCGGAGATTTTTAGACACCCGAAACGAGACATGTGATTGCGGACTTACGCCGTCGATTTCCACACTGATGCAAGACACTTTTCTTGGCTTTAAAAACCTCTTGCTAGATCTCTTAATTTCAGATTTAACTGAACTAGACCAAGTTGTCCTGACATTTTGGTGACCGAGAGAAAAAGTGGCGAATCCTCTTGAAGATATGACAGTTTAACCCCCTACTTCACCATACCCAGCACAATCCAGAATTTGGGGATTTCAACTCCCACCCATTTCACACCACCACCTCAACACGGGGTAGGTTTTGCCTGTAGTTGCCCTGACATTGAATATCTTCAGTCCTCAGATTTAATGATTTACTTAGTTGAATCAACAAGAGATGATAAAAAAGATGAAAGAACGTGCCCAGAGGAATTAGATGTACAGAGTGCGATACAGTTTTGGCGGCAGAGAGGAACTCAGCTATTGCCGTCCAGCTTCAGTCACTTTCATGGTACGTGAACACTCTAGCTTAAAAGTGCATCATCCTATAGTGCGCTGATTAAGTCTGTAAGTTAGGCCAAAAATCTAAAAAAAAACCGGCAAAAACGGAATGAACAGAGAAATATTACCGTAATCCTCTGCTGCCTCCATACTCTTTGCAGAATTTAAGTGTTATTCGCTTCAACTGACAAACGTAACGATTGAATCCATTGTAGAATGGAGCCTTGACAAATCCAGACTGTTGAAACAAATGCCTGTTCGACATTTTTCAATTGACTACGTATGCACTGATGTAAATCATAAGATGATAACTGATAATAGACTTAAATACAACTAAATTAAATATAAGAACGCTGCCGCATTGAAATTGCAATTTTTTGAGCGACAAATTTTTATCGGGTTATGTTTACTTCAACACTCATCATTTGCTCACCGGTGATGATCAATGTTGTGCTTCGTTGAAGTGTCCACCGCATGTTTTTTTCTAGGTTAAATCCAGAACACAGGATACGACACGTTTCTTTCTTAGCTGTGTTAAAATTCTAATTCCGTATCTCCCACATACACGAAGCTAAGTCACCAAAACTTCTCCGAAGCACATAACATCCATTAATGCATCATGGAATGATATACATTCAAAGTTTCCTTCCAAGAGGACACTCTGACTCCAGACTCATCTTCCTTGGAAAACTTGCTGACCGTAAGCTGTATTCCTCTTATGAAAGTATTTCTTCTCTAGTCAAGAATAATTTTTGCTTGTTTCATTCTCCATTTTGTAGCTTCCCTCTTCTCAGACGTACATTCAATCAAGATACTTGATCAAATCCATCACTAACCAGCTTTTATCTATTCCAACCTAAAAGATCCGCATGTGCTCAGTGGCGAAGCATCCTTTGCTAACTCGTTTTTGGAAACATGCATTTTTTTTTTTTTTCTACCACTTCAAGTAGCCCACAAGGGCTAATCCTGCGCTTTTAATCTGATCCCCCCCTCCGTCTGTAACAACCAGACCCAGGCAACCATTGTCTGAGACCATCAAACTCGGGTTGCCTGGCCGGGAGTCCAACCCGGGACCTCCCGATTATAGAACTATTCAGCATTAATTATTCACTCATCTTGTTCAGGTAATTCTCGAACTCTATATCACTTTAAGCACTTTCCAAAGCGTCAGCTTCGAGTGTAAAAGCCCTTTTTATGCCATACCCCTGTCTTCCAACAAATGAATGGTGCCAGCGGTTGGTGGCATGTTCCCCGACAGTATCTGCAAAGGTGTGCAATAACTTACAGAAGGAGAAAAAATGCAATCATTCTTCATATGCCAAGAAATCTTACCAGCACATTTTCATGTTTAGTCTCAGAATACCCTTTAGCCTGTGTAATTTTTTTTTCCATTCTTGGAAAATTCCACAAATGCAATCACAAGACTTATCCAGTTGCTATTGCATGACTACAATAGACGATTGAACACAATTCATTTGAGCTAGGAATGAGACCTTGGGGCCCTTTGGTCACGAAAGAAGCGATTCATCCACCCCGTAAGCATTTCAATTTACTCCTTCTAAGCTCATTACAATTTTCATGGAGATCTTAAGTTTTGTCTCTTTTTTTTTTCAGATTAAAGTCAAAATCCGGAGCAATGTCAAAAAGGAAGGCCTCAATCTCAGTAGAGGAGTTGACGAATGGTGATGAGTCTCCAACCATTATTAAACAAGAGCCGGTCACCCCTGTTAAACAGGAGCCCTTTGCCAAAGCACCAATCGTAGGCCTGAACGAAGATGCCGAGAAGGTGCTCAATCTTCTACAAAGCCATGGAACAGCGGGTGTTTCCGATGATGTCATTGCCAAATGCTATCCGGAACTCGGCCCACAAGATCGAGTGGCCATCATCAACAAACTAGTCGCAGCAGGGAAAGTAGGGATTTTCAATCAAAAAGGTGTTCTTGTCTACAAAGCCAAAGATCCAGCAGAAGGAACACAAATCAAAGGTTCAAATGTTGAGGAAAAAACTGTCTTTACCATCGTTAAAGAGGCTGGGAATAAAGGAATATGGATTAGAGACATTCGACTCAAGTCCAATCTGATCCAAACCCAACTGAATAAAGTCTTAAAGTCATTGGAAGGTAAGAGCCATGAATAACTTATTCGATATTTGGTTAGATTGTTTAAGAAGAATTTTGTTTATGGAGAGGTTGATAGATATTTTTACTCACAGGAAATTGTGGTAAAGGTTTTAGACTGGTGCATTAAACCACTAGGCAGGGTACGAAATTGAGCATCCTGACATATCAACAGTGAAACTCAAACCCTTTGCTTCAGTTGCGACGTCGCAGACTTCCCGGCATACTTTATTTTTTAAATTGAGAACGCCTCAACACTGATTCGTAAACACATCCGTGAATTTTCTTCTCTGAACAAAGGAAATTCTGAGGAAAATTCAAAGAATGGTGTTGATTTGTTCTCGTTTGAAAAAATGAAATAGGAGGGGAGATTTTTAAACATTGCGAACAAGATACTTTGTTTGGGAGTTTCACCATCAATAGGTATATTTTTACTTCAGAATTTTATGGAGAGCACAGTTTATGCAACGAAAATTAATGATCAATACTCTGAACCAAGATATCCAAATTATTATTTAGCACTGGTTCCTGAATATTTGAAGTTACTGCTCACAAAAAAGCAAGATTCCACCTGATTTAAATCACACATTACAATGGTTTCGCAAGCTTTTCGATCAAGAAATGTCCTCGCCACCTCGTGCTGTTCAAAGCGTGTACAGCTTGCCGTAATAGAGTTATAGAAACACTTTTATTGAGATTGCTATATTTTAATGCTGAAGAGACGTAATAGTAAAGTTAAGTGTGCAATGTAACTCTAACAGAATACGGTTTTTTTCTTTTTTGAAAAGCATTAATATTTTGGGAAGAAGTTACTTTCGCTAATTTTCATTGCTCCCATCCTGCTCTACTTCAATTTTTAATGAGAAAACATTTATGACAATGTGTAAACTTGCACCTCATCTAGTGGTCCATCGCTCCGTATTACAAAATATAGTCTAATTGAGACTTTCCTGGCGTGATTTTATCTTTCTAACATTATTTGGTCACAAAGTTTGGGCAAATACATGAATCGTGGGTAAGATCAAGATGTCAGGTGACAACTAGGTACATGCTGTGGACGAAAATTGCGTCTATGCTTTTAAAAAAACCTGCTCAAAATTCCTATTATTTCATTTTGGTTCTCCATTTAACATTCATGCAACTCAGCTTCCTTGCATGTCTATGACCATCCTCTGAAGAAGGAACCATAGTCTAGGGAGACAAAAATTTTTAATTAAGGAATTTCTGTCAAGATGGATCAAAAATTTTGATTTTGATTTTTCAACTGAAAACTCTCTTAAGGCGATTCCGAGTTTTGCGCAAGGCCTAACTGGTATGCGATATTGTTAGCCTAAGTGTAAAACCACATATCCTTGTTGTAGTGTTTCAAAATTTCAGCTTTTATTTAATTTTTGGGGAAGAAAGGAGCCAACTCATCAGCTTAAAATATAAATGGACACTATCAATCTTGATAATGTTTCATTATCTTGTTTCTTGTGTTTCAGGGAAGAAAATGATAAAAGCTGTGAATTCTGTAGCAGCTGGAAAGAAAAAACTCTACATGCTTTACGACCTGGAACCAGATCGCTCAATTACAGGAGGCGCATGGTATTCAGACCAAGACTTCGAATCAGAATTTGTAGATATTTTGAATCAGCAGTGCCTACGATTCCTGGTGATGAAGAAAGAGCAGCTCGCTGATAAAATTTACGATTATGGCCCTCTCGAGGCCCAAACTCTAGTCTCCGCAACTGCTCAAGAAGTCCTAAAATTTATTTCAGAACTTGGCATTAGTAAAGTCAATTTAGCTGAGGAAGATATTAAAGTTATCCTAGAAACTTTGTTTTATGACGGCAAGATTGAAAAAACCTTGTTGGCTGATGGCACTTACAGTTATCGTGCCGTCGAGATGCTGTTACCCCCACCAGGCTTTGTTAAAATGCCGTGTGGTGTTTGTCCCGTCATTAGGAAATGCAGTAGTGTTGGTTTGGTCAAACCAAAAACTTGTGAATATCTAACTGACTGGTTGAAAAAAGAGTCTGAAATTTTCTAGCAGTAATTGGTCCTCTCCTCCGGGAGTTTGCTTCAGAAAGTGACCAGGGCAATTTTTTTCTACCTTTATAGCTCTGTGAGAGTTTGTTATGATAATTTAGTTTACTTTTGAAATTTTATGTGATGTTTTATACTTGCCTCAATTGTTATGGACTCGATTAAATTCATCGGTGCAATCAATTCTATGTCAGTTTTACTACTTTTAAATTCATTTACTTCTCTCCTTTGATCATAAATTAAACAGCAAGAAATCCAAAATAATGTCAATACCTACAGCATTTAGCCTTTGGATCCAGAAGGTCTAGACTTTTTGTGGCTAGGATTTTAATTTCTTGATGCCCCAATCTATAATCTCCTTGAAGAGTTTAATGAGGAATTTGCCACTTTAAAATGGACGGATCATTCTGGAATCACCGTAACTGCATTTCACATTGCTTAATCTAGGAGGAAAAATCCGAAATTTAGCTAACATATTTTAAGAGAAGCCCCCTTGTATTAATCCAAGAGTTGATAGTTAAAGGATTTTTCACTAATGAGGGTAAGATTTTTCGTTGAATATCATGGTTTGGTTAAGAAAATCGAAGTCGAATGTCAAGGCAACATATTTATTCACAAAATTTAAATCAATAAATAAAAATTTTATTTACAACAACATTAATCATAGTCGCGAGTAAAAAAATTACAAAACATGGTAAATTTTTTGTGAAGAATTAATACTTAGTAACTATACAGGTAATAAGAATCAACACCTGACAAGAACAAAATATTCTTCATTTGTACAACAGTCAAAAAATAAAATGAAGCTTAGTGAGAAACTTATGGGTAGAATCAAAAGAAAAAATAAGTTTGGTGAACCTTTGTCAAAATAACACATGAGAGCATTTTATAATGAGGCTTGTAAAATCCCGAACTCGTATGTTTTTTTCCTGATACCTTTTTTAAATTTTGCCAAACCTTGATGAAAATTTTGGCGGGCTCTGATGATGTAACCAGTCGGGGGAAATGGCATTTGCTGATCAGCTAAACTTAGCTTCAGGCTTTGCCCTGTTGCGTCATTTCGGCAGTCCCCTTTAGATTGGTTGGTTTTCAATTAGCTTTTTCCTTCTCAGAAATTAAATTTTCGAATTTTCAATGAACTCCTTCATTTTCTCACAAAATTCTACTTGGGAAAAACTATACTACAACTCTACAAAAACGCCTTGCCAAAAAAACCACGCCAGTTCAAATCCGCACGACAGGTACATGACAAAAGGTTAAGGTTCAAATGCTGTTCTTAGGAAGATGTCATTTATGGACATCTCATAAAAAAAAATCTATTCAATTCACACACATAATCTTAGATGAGCATTTGTAAAAACTAAAATAAAAAACAAAGGAAACAAAAAACAAAAAGGGTTGATGGTTAAATGTTTACAAAACCTTTCAAGGATGAAAGACTTCTCTCTATTTGAAACCTATCTCTTTGATGTCTTAGTTCTACCATGATTTCCATAGCATGCTGATTTGCCTATTCATCCCATAATGATGGGGTTACAGCAAATTGATGATGCTGTTTTAAATTCTTAATGAGAGAGAGAGACACTTACACTATACATAATACAAGTAAAATCACAGAAACGCACAAAAAAAAGGTACTAGGTTTTGACTGAATGATATTTCTCTGATACAGATGCTTGACAAGATGAATAAAAAGAGAAAAATGACTGGGCATAGTGTTGCATGTAAAAATACCAAAAAATTCACATTTTAAGCCCGCTTTTCACAAAATTGGCAATTATAGCAAGCTTGATTTTAAGAGCTCATAGTGCTCAGGAGGCTGTAAGGAACATAGTTTTGAATAATACCTAAATTTAGCCTGCTTCAAATTTTTTGGTGCAATGTTCTTTTTTTAGGAATGACCCAATGGATAAGATATGCTTCTATGACATCATATAAGCAAACATTGATTTCTCAAATTTTACTTCTGGGGTGCACAGAGAAGTGCTTCATAACACTCTGCCTGCAGATGTTCGTCTTGAGTTTTTGTCTCTGTTGAGCCTGTGGGTCAGCCACAGTGATAAATCTTTATTGTTATTGGTACTACTAAGAAACGAATCAACTCATCCTTAAGCGGCATGTTACAATTATTCGATTCCATTTTTTTAGGGGTATCGAGACAATTTGCAAGAAAGCTAGTTGAGATGGTAAAAAAACTTCACAAAAAAATGTAACACTGACCATGTAGACAAAAATCAGTAAGAAATATAATTATCTTAATAGATACTTCATCAATTGACTGGTTTAGACAAACAAAAAAACTGAATTCATCAGTTTTCATGAGATTTTGGAAAAATTGTATCATATCGGACAACGTTTCGTTAAGAATGTATAGAAGTTTGGAGTAAAGAGATGTTAGAAGTTAGATCTCAAAAAGCTATTCTCTTGCTTGACCCAACAGTGATTTGATAATTTTGCACTGCTCCACAGCTCCAGGCTAGTTTGGAGTAGGACAAAATGAGATTTTAAGATCTTACAAAGAAGCAACAGGGGCACTGATCAATACCTGATCACATACAGCATGCATCAACCAATGGCTAATCGGCTTATTTCCAGTTGCTTCCTGTTTTGCCCTCCTTGTGCTCCATTTCTTGACTAGAAAACGAAAAATAGGCCTCACAGCTAAAAATAAGTATACAACACATTGAAGGTCAGCAAACCTGTTCCGGAGAAAACATTACGTCCAGAAAAAAATACACATAAAAGCTTGATAAGGTCACTTGACGCTATACAAGTAACATTTGATTGAAAATTCCCAAAGTAGACTACATTCATAAGGACATGTACTAGCTACATTATCAGAAATGCCAAGGCGAAAAAGATAATTTTGAAGCTACGCAAGATAACTGCTGTTCCTTCTGGGTTAAACACCTACTATCGTTGATGTGAAACCAAATTTGGAAATTGGTCAAACAAAGCTACTGCATAGTATCATTCAGTAAGGTTTCCTACAATAATGAGTGGCTTACTTTAATTGTGAGTAGCAGCCTAAATCTCAATACATAACTCTGCAGTAGCGGTGGGTTGGCACTCGTGGGATTCCTTCTGTACCTCAGTTCTTCAACTGCAGTCTATTCCCAGAATTGAGTGATCCATGACGGTTGCCTCTTGATCTTGGTTTTGCTCATCTTCCTCCGCTTGGGCATCTTCTGCTGAAATTTCCGTGATTTCTTCCTCCACGACAACATTCTGCTGGGAAAATAAGTAAATTAATACATTGGAGGAGGAAATTGAAGCCACAGGCATGTTGTGCATAGTCATGGGACCCGACCTTGAGTAAATTCCTACCATTTTGAACTTAGTTTTACGTTTGCTGTCTCCAGTAATACTTAATTCACAGAGTTGCCACAGAATTTAGAAAATGAAATTCCCTGACATTTCCCTGATTTCTCTGTCACATTTTGGTCTAATTCCCTGACGATTCAGGATATGCCAGGTGCTTAAAAATACATAATTTGAAATAGTTATCAGGTAAAATTTGTTGTTTGGAAATTCAAGCACATTCTGGAAAGGAGAGAAAGGTGACTTGACAATCTTTCCCTGACATTTTCGTCATTTTCCCTGACATCTCCCGGTATTCCTGGTATTCCCTGACCATGGCAATTCTGAATTTACTGATATTTTACTACTAATGGTGACAGCACAACATGCAGAAAGTTTTGTGGGGCAAAAATTAGTCACCATTTCAGTCTTAGAATTTTTTTTTGGTCATATCAAAAGTGAGGCCTTTTATTTAATGACAGTCCTATGCCGTGCAATGCCGCTAAGATTAAGCAACTAAGAATATATATTACTGCTGAACTTTTACTTGTACATTTGAAATAATTTTCAAGGAAATTGACTAAAAATTCAAAGAATAATGTAGGAAAAAATACTTCTGAGTGGTTATTGCAACTGGCACAGAATTGTAATGAAGTCGCGTAACCTTTATGCAGAAAAGTTCTTATTGCACAAAATCCTTCAATCGTCTTTGCAATTCACAACAGACTAGATAATTATTGTGGCTGATTACTAAACGTAGTTAAGTATCCAAGGCACAATAAATTTAGTTTATTTTTTAATAAATGGACGTATTTCTACCAAACAGACCTACGTGTAAGTGAGAAATATGGGGTATGCTCGTTAGTTCTCTGGCCGTAAGAGTGAATGGGAATAATAAAGCGCCAGTGACGTCAGCGGCAATGAGAGTGCGCACTCTAGCGAGGGGGAGATGGTCGTCGGGGCGCTGTAACTCGTGAGCCCTGTCCACAACGCTATCTTGCCATGCCCGCGGCTCATGAGTTCCGCATTCAGTTGGCACATAGGTCTGTTTGATAGAATGCAATATCCCGCTTTTCCAATTCTTCAAAAGGAACCACGCCCACTTTTACATTGTTTCTTATACAGATTTCTAGAGCACACCCCATATTTCTCACCTCCATATAGGTCTGTTTGGTAGAAATACGTCCAAATGAAAAAATGAAAATAAAAAATAAAATTGAGCGTACCTGTAGATCTAATGTTTCATTCGAAGGGGTCAGGATTATCAATGAGTGTTCATTCACTTCACCACCTTCTCCTACATTCAGGTAGGTCATGGGCACTACCTGCAAGACAAATATTCAAGAACGGTAAGAGACACACATTAGGAACTGTGTTAAAAGCCATTTACACTTAGATATAATGCTAGATATCTCAATATTCATTTCATTTTTTTTTAAATAAACTTTTGAATGTACTTTTTTTTTAGAAAACAAAGATTAATTTTGATGACAAATGAGGTATCCAGCTAAATTTACAAATGATACTGTACATTAATTTCTTTGCAAAAAAAATTGGACGAGTTTAAGAAGTTTGACAACATAAAGTTGCAGCACAAATGGCGATTGTGATACTTTGGTTAAAAAGTGTAGCATCGTCTATGCACAGCCCAAGTAGCAAGAAGGTGAGTTGGCGACCCGCTAATGCCGCCCGACTTGCGAATTCGCATAAAGATGCTTTTAATGAAAATGTAGCGCCCTTGATCAATTGCAGTTGATTAAATACTGCCTAAAATAACCTATATTTAGCTATAATAATACCTATACCCTATAATAAACCCGTTTAAGTCAGCAACCTGCTTAAGTCGGTAATGTCCCAACATTCAGATCGAAAACGTTTTAGTGAAGTTTCACTGTAGTAGGTTGATCCCTTGGGTTATTTCCATATTGAAACCTGACCTAGCCTAAATGAAAATAAATTTACCTCAGTTCAAAAGGTTTTAGTTTGGAAATATCAAAGAATTTTAGTCTGAAAATTTCAAAAGAATTTTCTTTCAAAAAAATGAAGTGATAGAGGTTGTAGGAACAAAATAATACCTCACTGAAGGTGAACTCCTCTCCTGTGTCCGAGGTGATTGCTGTGGCAACATCATCTGAGCTTCCATCGAGAAAATCTGCTTTCAGCATTGCAACTTGGTTCCTCCTTCTTCTCTCTTGTTTGCTACTACCATTATTACCAGCCGATCTTTGCAATCGCCTCCAAATCGTTGTTTTTGGAACCTTTACAGGACATAATTACAAGATTGCATTCGTTAAAAATGGACATTAAAACACATGAACATGGATTTTAATGGAAATTAATAACAGGAATGCCATAACCAAAATGAGCATTAATAATGATCATAAATAAAGTTCCAAACTAAATTTCAATTATTATGAGCCATCTGTAGAGACCCATTTTTGGTATATGGCATGGATGGTATATTTATAATGACCCATATTCTCGCTAAAAGTCCTATAGTTCTTGCTGAAAACTACCAAATTCTTTCTTACAATTTATAGCATGCCCCAAACTCAAGCTGTAAATCCTACAATTTTTGCTAAAAATCCTGAGATTCTTGCTTAGAATTCATCGCATTGTGTTATGAGTCTCTTATTTTAAACAAAACTATGAGGAATTGAGGGATTTTAAATGAAGTTTGGAAACTCTTCCTCAAATAAATAAAAATCAAACAGAGTGATCATAAGATCACAAAGTGAGCTTTACTCATTAAAGAAAAAGAATGTGTAGGTGAAAACTTGCTGAAAAACTTCACATAGTCGATCACGAAAAAAAAATATCTCCGCTAATTTCCCAATTTCCATACGAAATATGTTGAAATTCGCGAATTTGTGAAACTAACAAATGCACGTCCATACTTCTGCTAAATGTAGAGATTCTCAACATTCGCTATAAATGCCAAAATTCTTGATTACATATTCAAAATTAGCAGAACTCCAGGATGCCTCCGAGCCTCATCTCCATGCTTAAAAGCAATTTTTTGAAAATTCAAGCAAATCAAAAGAAAAAATTTCTGGGGTTTCTACTCATGGACAGTCTATCATCATTACTTGCCTTGAATTTTGAGGCATAATCAAGATTACCGAAACAAAAACTGCCTTAACTGTATTCTTCCTTAACAGAGTTTAACAAGAGAGCAACACAGCATGTCAATGTTGATATAATACCCAAGTTTTACGAGAATGGATTGTTAATACAGAGGAAATAATACATTCAAATAACAAAAAAATGCACTTTGTATAGACTTCTTCCTCCTAATTACAATCATGCACCCAGGTGAATGCGACTTACTACTTACAGAATATTTGTAGGTCTCACCTGGAATGTTTGAGATGCTAGAGCTTGAGACATTTTGCCATCTTGACAAGCGGCTACTGCTTGATCTAGTCTTATTTTTTGTATTAGACTATGCGTTTTTTTGGTATTAATGGAACGAGCTGGTAGTTTGCCCTCTTTCACTAGTCTTTGCTTTTCCCTGAATAAAGTTGAAGTAGGTATCTGAAAGTCAGAGCAAGTTGATGATGATAAGTGCATTGATTAGTAATTAATATTGCAAAGTTGATGGCATATGTGCACCTCAATTTAATGGATAAAAAATCCTGATAAAAAATTAGTAGCTTGTCACAAATCAAAGAAATTCTGAAGACAAGAGCATGAGAAATTTAAAACAGTCTCCACCATTCCATCTGTATTATTAAAAGCGAATCAATAAGAAAATTAACACATAGAGGTGGACCAAAACTATTTGGCTGAAATACTGGATTTAATTTTCTATTAGAGGCTGCAAAAAGAGTTACATTAGGACCAAAATTATGATAAAAAATAATAAAAACGGCAGCATACTGTGACAGAACAGTCTCAGAAAAAGACCATAATTACAGAGGAAAACTGTACAGTATATTGACTCTGCCTTTACTGGATCTGATTTTTGCAGAAAAAAGATGGTGCAGGAAATGTTTTAAATGCGTTATAGGACAAATCTGGCTGAAGAGATTTGATTGACTTTAATGAATTAGTTTTGACATTTGAAAAGGATAATGTAGATTTTCTCCTGCAGACAAAGCATTGAATCTCTCCTAAAATTTTTAACGTGTCATTTTGTAGAGAAAAAAATACGAGAGAAAGAGAAAAGGGAGACTTTTCAAAAGGTTGTTTCATAAAAAAATGTACATATTGAATAATAAAAGTCAATTTTCTACTTATGTTGATTGGTTTGGTTGATTGGTTGTTTTTAAGGCTTTAATCCTGGATCATGACATCAGGTAAAAGTTGACACATGCAAATACCAATACTTCACATTTCTTGCTTTAATAATGGGAAAAGAAATTGAATGAATGAACCATCACACAATAATCATTTTCAAGGGTCAATTTCATCAAGGGTCAATCATTTTCATGATACAAAGATTTTCTATCTCACTAATTCTCGATACTCTTTTTCTCCTTGACTTTTTTGTTTTCTCTAGACATGATGCTTTAGGTAGACTTTTAGATGAGAGACCTTACCTTGAACTGATTGGCTACTCTGGTAATACTGTGACCACTCAATAATGCATTGCAAGCTAGATCCATCACGGCAGGGGTATATTTCCGCATCCGTCTCCTCAGAGAGGCTTTGCCGCCGTCTCTTTGCACCTTCCTCCACAGAACAGTCTTGGGGATTCCCCACGTTTCAGAAGCGTGCTTCAGACTGGCTCCCTCTGAATAAAACAAATATGTGCATGCATAAAATGAACAATCACATTTCAAGGGAGTCCATCTGTAAGAATTGAGCATTCTTCTGACATGGTTATTAGTTTCAAATAGATGGGGAAAAGTGGAGATCAATTTTTCTTCCTCTCTTATTGTTTGAAATTCACATTAGAATAACTTAAATCTTGCTCCACTCTGGAAAAGAAAATCCCAGAAAACAGAGAGAAATTGATTCAGAGCATTAAAAATGTTTTTGGAGCATGTTCTTCAGTTCCCAAAAAGATCCCGGTAGTCAAGAATCAGAAATTTGCAGGGTCCTGAGTAGCTTAATATAGACATTTCTGAACCTGAAGATCGGTCACTTGTTAGAACGAACACAAATTTGTGCACATCTGTTTGATGTAAAATAAAAGAAAAATAAATAAAAAATACATGAGTGAAGATGCATATGACCTAAAAAAGAACTTTTCTGTCGTAAGTGGAATTCTTACTTCATTCGATTTCTAAGTTTTCAAAGCTCGATATTTATTTCCTGCAAAGACGGTGGCAAGCAATTTTTTTACTTGAAAAATCTTCATACTTTGTTGATGAGTATTTGAAAAATTTTGTTGACTTTTTCACTTAAAAAAGTTTTTGGCAAATTTCGGTTGAATTCATGTGTAGAAACATGTTAATATCCTTGTTTCAGGTTACTTTCAATAATTTTTGTTTCACAAATTGTACATGGAATTTTTATGGGAGGATACACCATAAATTGTTTATTTTTGCATCTTGTCTTGTGGTCCATTTAAAAAATACTGAGAGACTGCTCACAACAAAGTATATACTATTTTTCCACTGAAGAACAGTCTGTTATTTTGAAACCACTCGCATAGAGCGAAGTATACATAAAAATATTTGTTTACTTCATAAAAATTATTAGTGAGAAAAATTCCAAACAGTTTACATCTTATTCTCACCTGCAACTGCTTGAATGGCAGCTGCCACGTTCTCTGCCGAATACTCTTTCCGTTCGATGGTTGGTGCAATCCCCATTACTCTGGCTCTTGAGTAAAGTGTGGACCGTGGGATAGCATAACGACTACATACATCAGCCAATGTCTTGCCTTGATGGAGTTCGGTGAGTGCTTCGGCCAGGAGTTGTTCCGAATACTCTTTCTTCGTTTCTGCACGTTTCTTTTTCGCCTCACGGATCATGTCTGAATCAGTGTTGATGACTATCTGGACATCGCCTTCCTATAGAAAAATTTTGAAACCTATAAATCATTCTAAAATGACAATGCTAGAAAATACCATTAAGTCGGTGCAACGAGTTTTTGGCGCTTGGTATCATGTAGTGTTCCAACTTCACCAGGCGCCTAAAAATGAGGTTTTGGCACCTCAGAACTCAGAATATTGTCCAAAAGTAGCGCCTATTAAAGTTAGACGCAACTTACTACAAATTTTTGAAGCAGCAATCTTGCTACATATTTTAACTATTCATTGGCCCCTTTTATTTTTTTCAGCAGGTTGAAAAAATACAAACATGATAAGTTTCTCACTGCCAAACCCTCTTCCTTAACCCGCTGCTGTTTTTGTTTTTATTAAGCGCATCCTCCATATTTACCCATTAAGTACTTGCTTTATAGATATTTATGGTTTAATGTGCTTGGTACTAGATGTCCTGGCAACCAGGACTATCCCCTAGTTGTTCTTAGAAGAAGAAGAAGATTGGTACCTCTCATATAGTTTCATGTGCTATGGTAGGTAATGCGTATGCAAAAAATCATTGTGGCCTCTAAAAACTTAGGCCTGGCGACCAGGATGGCTTCTAAAATTTTATCAGTGAGGTAAAACGCTCATGGACGCTCAGGTTCATGTTTGCTTTCCATCATTGTTAAAAGCAAGGTGGCGGCAGATGACCTACAATCAACCCACAATTCACAGCTATGCCAAACATCAGAAATTCTCAAAGAAATTCTAAAATTTAGAGGTTGTTAAAAAATATAGAGCTCGCCTCCACCAAGACAGAGAGGACCTTCAATGAAAAAGAACTTACTGGAGGCGGGTTGGACAAGTTTGATTGTTCGTTTACATCCGTGTAAATTTCTACCACTTCCATTTGAGTAGATGCGTCAGCTTCTTGGTCTTCAGTTTTCATAGCATTCATATCGAAGAAATTATCTAAATTTTCTCCTTGGTTGTTCCCATTAGGTTTACTGACGTTCTCCTTCTCTGCTTCAAGATCTGGTAAATGCTTGCTAACCTGAGGACAGAAGGATGAGGTAATGTTCATACATCAATATCACAAAGATTTTTCAGGATTTGTGACTGAAAAGGGATACATTAAAAAAAAAAACAATACTTCCTCTCTATCCTAGGGGAGCGAGAAAGTAATACCTCATTGCACAGAGGCAATTCTAGTCATCTTCAGTCTTTTAACTTGGATCTCATTTTGATGATCATTTCTCTTAATACATCAACAATGGCTTCAAGGTGCTGGCACTTGACAGCATTCTTAATTTCTTCTGTATTCTTCAATGGAGACTTTGCATGCACATTTTTCATTGCTTCATCTGCGAGTGCTTCAATAGCTGATTTTACAGTAACTTCTTAAATTTTTTCTGATATGGGAAATAGTATAAAAATAGATTTAAAAGTGAGAAAATGCACCATCTAGTGATGTCATCCGGCAGCATTTCCCATTTAAACGCAGGTATTTTAGCAGATTAGATCATTTTGTCATATCTTCTCCAATAATTGTTCAATTCATGAATCAAGTGTATCCTCGTGTTCAGTTCACTCAGTAGTTTCCACTTACACACGAATTTCATCAAATTTCAGACAATTGCAAATTCTCAGTTTTTATAACAGCCTGAAATTGGGATGGATGTCACACTAAAGACTGATTAATCTAATCTTCCAAAAGTTATGAGCTGATAATTCCGCAAAAATTGTATGCAACATTTGGATGAATTTCTGTCAAACGAAACTATGTGCATTATAATGTGAGCCCTGCTATGCATAAATTTTTATGGGTCTCGAACTCGTATCTTAATGCATGTAGTTCCGTTTGACAGAAATACGTCCATCTTTCCTAATTCAAACTGTGGCTCAATTTCTCTTTCAAGTTCAAAAGTAAGAGGAACCTTTCCTTAAGGACATTGTCAGGGGTCGATACCTGGCATTACCTTCAGTCAACAATTATTTCTGCTAGATAGCTCTTTGGCACCAAAATTAGGATGGATCCATTATTTTAGATAACTCTTTAATACTAACCTCCATTAATCCAGATATTTGCAGACTATTCGCTGCTCTCAGAAGACTTGATGTGCGATGAGATGCCACATTGAGTTCACCTCGGTAGATAAAATCTAAAATGGATTTCATGTCGCTTGAACTGATATCATGCAGAAGTAATATTGGATTGGGTCCAGCATCTGCAAGAATATCCTAAAATAAAAAAAAAAAAAAAATTAGCTGAGTGAAGTAAAAAGACATAAAGACAGAGCACTCGCATCTAATAGCATGAGGGAGAAGTGATGCAGATCTGGCGCTCTGCGTTTGTGTGAGTGTGTGAATAAGCGCGGGAATCCATGGCGAAAAACGGAAATTTGATTTAAACTTGTACTGTTGATTTTTGCATATTTCGAGTTGAGCCCCCGATTTCGCCACCAATCCTGGAGCCAATTGGAGAGTTTGCATGTATCTGCATCATTTTTTTCTTTTAGTGCTCCGTCTTTATGTCTTTGGTAAAATAAGTATTACACACTGATCAATTTATGAAAAAATTGGTAGCTGAAACTAGAGAGGAAATAAGAATTGCTTGAGGGCAAAAAACTAGACTGGATGAAGATGAAAGAACAGAGTATAGAAAAGAACTAAGTACATCACTCCCAACGTGGGTTAGTTTACTTGGTAGAGGTGTTGTCAGCTAAGTTGGCGGTTGTTTACTTTCAGTTTGCAAGCATTTTCGCGTCACTACTATCCACATGAAAACTTCCGACTCTTGCAGAAGCAAGGACACAAGCTTAGATAAGTTTTTTAATACTTTCAGACCTTGTAACACTTTAATTTTTATCCATACTGAAATCACAACCAAATGTGAGTCACGAATCATAACTGATAAGTAGTTTATTTAAGATACTATCAGGAGATCGATGTTTTCAACGCAAAAAGTAGCAAATACCACTTTGTGCAGAGGCCCTAATTTGTCCTTGGTGCTTACAAACCGAAAGTAAACAACCGTCAACTTAGCTGACGACACCTCTATCAGCGTGAGTCCCTGACTTTTCTTGCCTGATGAATGGTGACGGCTCAAAATATTTACTTAAAATGGAAAAACAACTAAACTTCTTGGGATACATCTACATCCAGGGATCTGAGAAGAAAATGCATCAGTTCTAAGAATGCAGTGAAAAGTAGGAGTTCAACCAATCCAACAATTGGTCCTGTCAAGTTCGATCTAACACCAGGGAGAGTGCCAAACATGCGCATCCTAAAATGTTTATTTCGGACAACTGATCTTGTAACGGTTGCCTAGTGATGTACCTTAACTACTAACTTTAGACTTCTATTTCGTCTGTGAAACTGCAAAAATACATACTTTGGTTGCGGAGTTTCGAAATCTCCGTTACTATTTTATTTGGTAAAAGGACACTGAGAGAACATCTTCTTCAGTATACTTCACACAAGGAGAAAGAATCATTATAGTTTTCAGGAGCTGACATTTAGGTACTGGATAGTTTTTCATATGAAAGATAAAAAAATCTGCGATGCCACAAACCGAGATACGCATTACTGCAGTTTTACCGACAGTGGGAGAAACAGCTTGGTACATCAAGTATTGAACTCCTACAGCGCTACGTTAAACGATCCTCGGATTTTCAATTCGTTAGATTTAAAAATTGGCGGACAGCAAGGTTTCATCATGAAAACATGACAGCAAGTTTATACAGTGTTGAGACCTTGACAGTAATGGACAAGATAAGTCTGCAAGAGCGAAGGTTACGCCTGATGGTCAGAGCAACCCAACTTTCTGTCTTTCCACTCAAACTGTAAATTTTCATGGTACAACCTGAAAATAATCACATGCATTTGTTTTGATGAGCCTCTGAACGATGGTTGTACCTGAAAGTACGGACTGCAAGCTGATAGAATGACTCGATGGGCCTGGAGTTTGACGCCATCAGCACAAACCGTGACATCCACTAGAGTTTCTGTCTGATAAAGTTGAAGAAATATATTCGAGATGTGCGACTGGTAATTATTCCATTTCATAAAGTAATGTTGACTTGCCGCCATGGCTTCAGCACAA